>NC_092126.1:2992795-3352444 GCF_043159975.1 Macaca nemestrina
GCCAGGATGGTTTCGATCTCTTGACCTTGTGATCTGCCTGCCTCGGCCTCCCAAAGAGATGGGATTACAGGCGTGAGAGCCATGGTGCCCGGCCTTTTTTTTTTTCTTTTTCTTTTTCCTTTTTTTTTTTTTTGTGACGGCGTCTCACTCTGTCGGCCAGGCTGGAGTGCAGTGGTGCAATCTCAGATCCCTGCAACCTCCACCTCCTGAGTTCGAGCGATTCTTCTGCCTCAGCCTCCCGAGTAATTTTTTTTTTTTTTATGTATTTTTTGTAGAGACAGGGTTTCGCCATGTTGCCAAGGCTGGTCTTGAACTCCTGGCCTTAAGTGATCCACCTGCCTCGGCCTCCCAAAGTGCTGGGATTGCAGGCATGAGCCACCACATCCAACCAATTTTCCCAAATCCGCAGCCAACTTTCTTAGCATCAGTAATTGAAAGATCCTTTCCTTTCCCATCATTTTCTTATTTTTCCTTTGCCTTACATTGAATTTCTTGTAAATAAGGTTGATTTCTGTACTACTAATCTCAGTGATGCCTCGCAGTACCAGTGCAGATTTTAAAGAAGACTTTGTATATAATAATTAGTATCTTTACTTTAAAAATGAAAAATATGCTGTGTAAAACTAGGAGTAATAATTGGTCAAAGAAGGAATTAGCACATTTAAGATTTTTAAGAGGTAGCTGGGCTATGGGACGAGGGGAAAGAAAGTGACAGGGAGAAATAATAGAAACAATAAATGGAAGGCCGGGTGCAGTGGCTCACGACTATAATCCCAGCACTTTGGGAGGCTGAGGCAGGTGGATCACCTGAGGTCTGGAGTTTGAGACCAGCCTGACCAACATGGAGAAACCCCGTCTCTACTAAAAATACAAAATTAGCCAGGCGTGGTGGTGCACGCCTGTAATCCCAGCTATTCTGGAGGCTGAGGCAGGAGAATCACTTAAACTTGGGAGGCGGAGGTTGCGGTGAGCCGAGATCGTACCATTGCACTCCAACCTGGGTAACAAGAGTGAAACTCCATCTCGGAAAAAAAAAAAATTAAAAAAGGAATAAATGGAAATGACAGAAGAGGGATGTCATAGAAGTAATGGAACCTCAAAAGGGCTCATGATTAAGGAAAAGGAGAGAGGCTGGTGTGGTAGGTCATGCCTGTAATCCTAGCACTTTGAGAGGTTGAGGTGGGCAGATCATCCTTGAGGTCAGGAGTTTGAGACCGGCCTGGCCAACATAGCGAAACCTTGTCTCTACTACAAATACAAAAACTAGCTGGGTTTGGTGATGGCCATCTGTAATCCCAGCTACTCGGGAGGTTGAGGCAGAAGAATCACTTGAACCCGGGATGTGGAAGTTGCAGTGGGCCAAGGTCACGCCACTGCACTCCAGCCTGGGTGATGGAATGAGACTCTGTCTCAAAAAAATTAAAATAAAATAAAATAAATAAAATAAAATAAAAATAGGAGAAAAAGGGAAACCATTCTCTTGCCTGTGAGAGTGCTCTTCCCAGACTCTACTCCTGTCGTTGGGTCCAGAGAGCAGTTTAATCCTCTTGTTATCTCATCCCAGGCCTTGCCCACTCCCACATCTCACCTGTCCCAGTACTTTAACCTCTATTCTCTAGATAGTGGTAAAGTCATCTTAATGTCTATTAGTGTCCCTTTTACCTACATATGATTTTTCAGGGAAATGGTTTGGGTGATCTGCTGTTGGTAAAAATGTTTGTTTTTGTGGTCAAGCCTGGAATTGGGCATAACTAGAAGCAATAAGATTAGCCAAGAAGGTAGAGATATAATTTACTAGCGAGGCAAGGAGAGCTTGAACAGAATTAAAGAGGTGAGTAGCAGATGGAAAGGAAAATCTAGAAGAATTTGGAACATATGACTAGGAGTTGTTTGTTATCTGAAGACAGAACCCAACCCAAAAAGAGGTACGTTCAAAAATAATTACCAGAAAGTTGTAAATTTGATAGATTTGCATATTTCTAGGAACTAGACATGAAAACTGAAAAGAATAGATACTTAATTTTTAACTTACCGTCCTAAGACTGGCTAGTACTTACTGTATAGATAATGCTTTGTTGTCATACTTCTTGCCTTACTGTGGACATAGAGATAGATACAATAGCTGTGATATGTGGATAGATAGACATGTAGAGAGAGAGAATGACTCTGGTGGGGTTGATCATCTTCTAGGGGAGGTAGTTTGGTGAAGAACAGCAAAGTGATAATATTACTCTCAGTTCTTGTTTCATTTTGTTTTAACATAAAACTTCTTTGTAGAATAAGCAACTATAGAATATGCAAGGGAATTAGTTAACTGTACTTGCTTAAAGGACTTTTAAATTTTAGCTTATTTTAAGGTCTTTAATGTATAGCTTATTTTTCTTTTTTTTTTTTTTTTGCCAAATAGCTTATGTGTGAGTTGGGGAATGATGTTATAAATCGAGTTTATGAAGCTAATGTGGAAAAAATGGGAATAAAGAAACCACAACCAGGACAAAGGTACTATTTCACTTGTCTGTTTCCCCCTAATTAGGAATATAGCTATGATTTTTATTTCACTGTAGTGATTGATTTATAACATTGAGACAAAGTGTTTAGAAGCAGTCATTGCCACTTCTGTTCAAATGCTGGCTATCTCTTTCTTCAGTATGTTAATTAGATAATTATATTGTATTGAACATATAATCAATGATAGTCTCTAGGGTAGAGAGAGTTTAAAAATTAGGGCTCTACAAGGCTGGGCGTGGTGGCTCACGCCTGTAATCCCAGCACTTTGGGAGGCTGAGGCGGGCGGATCACGAGGTCAGGAGATCGAGACCATCCTGGCTAACATGGTGAAACCCCGTCTCTACTAAAAATGCAAAAGTTAGCCGGGCATGGTGGCGGGCGCCTGTAGTTCCAGGTACTCGGGAGGCTGAGGCAGGAGAATGGCGTGAACCCGGGAGGCGGAGCTTGCAGTGAGCCAAGATCACGCCACTGCACTCCAGCCTGGGCGATAGAGCGAGACTCCATCTCAAAAAAAAAAAAAAAATTAGGGCTCTACATAGGAATGTAGAAACCCTTAACAGTCAGTTAAAGCAGAACTAAGTTCTGTCCACGGCAGCAGCATTCCAAAAGGGGTAATCTATTCATTACTGTCTCTAAGGATCAAGTTTCTGTTCATCTACAGTGGATAATTTTACATTGTTCATACTTAATTTAGCAAAGATTTATTAATCACATAGTTTATGCATGTCATTATAATATCGAAGAACTAAAGATGCGAAGTGTGCCTCCGGAAGGGGAGAGTACTTGATTGCTGTGTTTGAAATTATTCTTCCAATTCTGTATAAGGAGGGCTCATTGAATGCAGTGGCTAAGAGTTGGTACCTGCAAAGCACATGATTTTTGTTGTTGATACTGATTTCATTCTAAGTCTTTATGTATGGCCAATTGTATTTGAAAGTTATTGCTGTCTAAACCAATATCATTTAAATCAGAATCTTAATTATTTGCTAAAACAAGACTGTTATTTCAGACCTTGAAATAGCCTTCTATTTTAACCAAAGACCTAAACTTTTTAAGAGGATATAAGTGGCCGGGCGCGGTGGCTCAAGCCTGTAATCCCAGCACTTTGGGAGGCCGAGACGGGCGGATCACGAGGTCAGGAGATCGAGACCATCCTGGCTAACACGGTGAAACCCCGTCTCTACTAAAGTACAAAAAAAATTAGCCGGGCGAGGTGGCGGGCGCCTGTACTCCCAGCTACTCGGGAGGCTGAGGCAGGAGAATGGCGTGAACCCGGGAGGCGGGGTTTGCAGTGAGCTGAGATCTGGCCACTGCACTCCAGCCTGGGCAACAGAGCTAGACTCCGTCTCAAAAAAAAAAAAAAAAAAAAAAAAGAGGATATAAGTAAAAAGTATAGAACAGATATGGCATTTTATGATGGTATCATAAATTAGAAGTTTATTTCTTCTTAAATTAATAATGCTATATGTTGTTTTAAAGTGGTCTTATGAAAAATTATGGCCATCAGTAGTGCTAGTTCAGTATGTGAAATTATTTCTTTGAGTAAAAATGAAAAAGTTACTTTCTATAAATGTTTAAGTTTTTTTTCTGGTGATGTTTTCTACTCTGCAAAAAGCATGAGGGGAGTATAGAAATGAATAGCACAGAAATTAAGAGAAAGGAAGAGTATCATATTAATATTTGTGATTTTTCAGTTAGGTTATTGTTTATATTTCACTTGAGTGTGAAATCATAGTTCATTAGGTATTTGGAAGGAAAACATAATATATATGTGTATAATGTCACAGATTCAGTTTTAACCAGTATTACATTCAGTGACTTTGTTTGAATATATTCAGTATATAATGGTTTGTTTAGTATTAGCCATGCTAAGAGGTTAAGCACAACATCATGACATTTTTATGTATATCAGACAGGAGAAGGAGGCATATATCAAAGCAAAATATGTGGAGAGGAAATTTGTGGATAAATATTCTATATCATTATCACCTCCTGAGCAGCAAAAAAAGTTTGTCTCTAAGAGTTCTGAAGAAAAGAGACTGAGCATTTCTAAGTTTGGGCCAGGGGACCAAGTCAGAGCATCTGCCCAAAGTTCAGGTATTGCAAACTTTCTTACTGTGTCTATAGCTGTTTTCTTAAGCTCAGATCACTTTTATAATCCCTGAACTAATAGTCATTGTCATATTTTTTAATGTTAAAAACCTGTTCCCTTCTACATATTCTAAGAAAAACTGAATTTCTATGTCTTTAAAATAGTTAACTTTAAACAATGCCATAGTATTTCACCTTTCTAGGTAATACGTATATTCTAAGGAATAAAACTGCTTAAAATGCAAGGGGAGATGGGAATTGTAAACCTGACATTCCAAAAGCCCTAAGTATCTGATTAACTACCTGATTTCCTTCCTATTTTTTCCTCCTAAATTTTTTCCCAGTAACGTTTTTTCCTGCCCTTTTCCCTTCTTATGGCCTGCTTTGTGCTTTGCTAACTTGCATGTCCCCAGTGATTGCTGTAAATAGCGACGAGGCCAGGCGGGAGTCTCTGTTTTGTCCTGATGAGCTAGATTCACTCTTCTCCTACTTTGATACTTCTTCAAAACTGCGTAGTAGTAAGTACTACTCTTGTGGAGCATTCCAAGTCTGTGCCAGTGGTCATTGTGCGGTGTGGCCATCTCTGTAGATGTTACCCATTGTCTGAGAATTACACATTCTTACAGTCATATCATAAATTAAGCTCTTTACTACCCCTGACATATTATGGAGTAATGAGATGTGTTACAACTCTGAAAATAAGTTTATTTTCAGGTTTTGTGATTGATTTATATCTTGATAAGCTAAGTGTTGAAAAGGGTTAAAATTATATTAAACGCATTCTACTCGTGGTGCTTGAGTTCATGTTGATGTGTAAGAGCTCATTTTAAAACCTTGTTTGTGGGAGATTGTTTTCTAAATGGCATGAACTTTAATCATTAGTTAATTTTTCTTTAAAACAGTCAAAAGTAATGACAGTGGAATTCAGCAGAGCTCTGATGATGGAAGAGAATCTTTACCCTCCACAGTGTCAGCCAATAGTTTATATGAGCCTGGTGAGTTCTGATGAAACTCAATGTTAATTGGTTTTGTTTGCTGAAAAATGCATGTGGTAAATGTCTATTCTTGATTTTATATATATATATATATATATATATATATATATATATATATATATATATATATATTTTTTTTTTTTTTTTTGAGATGGAGTTTTACTGCCCAGACTGGAGTGCAGTGTTGTGATCTTGGCTCACTGCAACCTCTGCCTTCCAGTTTCAAGTGATTCTCCTGCCTCAGCCTCCTGAGTAGCTGGGATTACAGGAACCCACCACCACACCCAGCTAATTTTTGGGTTTTTAGTAGGGACGGGGTTTCACCATGTTGGCCAGGCTGGTCTCAAACTCCTGACCTCGCGATCCACCCGCCTTAGCCCCTCAAAGTGCTGGGATTTGAGCGCCTGGCCCTACTCTTGATGAAATATTTTAAAGGAAGGGGTTAGTTTTTTAGAAGGTAACTAGGGGAGGAGTAATACTCTTAAATGAGAAAGCAGCAATTTCTTCATATTTGGAAATTCTGTCCTAGTTATATATTGTTCATACATTTTTAAAATTTTTATTTATTTATTTATTTTTGAGATGGAGTCTCACTCTGTCACCCAGGATGGGGTGCAGTGGTGTGATCTCTGCTCACTGCAAGCTCCGCCTCCCGGGTTCACGCCATTCGCCTGCTTCAGCCTCCTGAGTAGCTGGGACTACAGATGCCCACCACCATGCCTAATTTTTTTTTTTTTTTTGTATTTTTAATAGAGATGGGGTTTCAATGCGTTAGCCAGGATGGTCTCGATCTCCTGACTTCATGATCCACCCACCTCGGCCTCCCAAAGTGCTGGGATTACAGGCGTGAGCCACCGCACCTGGCCTACATTTTATTTTTTATTTTGAGTCTCACTCTGTTGTCCAGGCTGGAGTGCAGTGGCACAATATTGGCTCACTGCAACCTCCACCTTCTGGGTTCATGCAGTTCTCCCACTTAGCCTCCTGAGTAGCTGGGTTATAGGTGTATGCCACCGTGCACAGCCAATTTTTGTACTTTTAGTAGAGATGGGGTTTCACCATGTTGGCCAGGCTGGTCTTGAACTCCTGACCTCAAGTAATCCACCTGTCTCAGCCTCCCAAAATGCTGGGATTATAGGCATCAGCCAGCACACCTGACCCATAATTGTACATTCTTCCAAGCCTCATGGTATGTGCTAAAATTGCCTTACCAACTGCCATGGATAATTTTTAATCCACGTGAACTGTGTGTCTTATTATCCTTTATCATTCCTTGTGGCTGTCCTATCAGGAGAACGAGATCGGCAACTCCCTCCCCATTAGATTTCTCTTTTGACTTGTGCTTTATGCCTTTGTTCTCTCCTCCATGATTTCAGTGATTTTGGTCCTGCAGAATACTCAGGGGAGTCAGCACTCCTTAAATTATTTGAAGTGCTTGTAGTGCAAATTGGGATGGAATTGGACCATCCTAGGAATGAAGGGAGGTTTGGTCTAGTAGTAAAAGTTTTTATGGATTCTTGCTGCTTCTTAAGTCCCAACATTTAGGAATATATTCAATTTTAATATAGTATAGAGTAATTAGCCTATCCCTTGGATACTGGCAAGAACAGAAAGGCCTGACGTATCAGTGATTGTCTTTATAGGAGAAGAAGGTGGAATGTTGGGGAATATCTATGTGAAAATCTCCCATAAGCTCATTATGATAGATTAATGGTTTCTTATATCATAGCTTTATTTTTTAAAAATTATGATAAAATGCACATAAAATTTATCTTAACCTTTTTTTTTTTTTTGGAGACTGGGTCTCACTCTGTTGCCCAGGCTGGAGTGCAGTGGTGCAGTCTCAGCTCACTGCAAGCTCCGCCTCCCAGGTTCAAGTGATTCTCCTGCCTCAGTCTCCCAGGTAGATGGGATTACAGGTCCCTGCTACTATGCCTGGCTAATTTCTGTATTTTTAGTAAAGACGAGGTTTCACCATGTTGTCCAGGCTAGTTTTGAACTCCTGACTTCAAGTGATCCATCCGCCTCGGCCTCCCAAAGTGCTGGGATTACAGGCATGAGCCACTGTGCCTGGCCCATCTTAACCATTTTTAAGTGTACAGTTTAGTGGCATTAAGTGTATTCACATTAGTGTGCTACCATTACTGCCATTCATCCACAGAACTCTTTTTATCTTGTAAAACTGAAACTATACCTATTAAATATTTTTTTTCTTTTTCTGCCAAGAGCTCATTTTTATTGATGTATTTGTGTTTGCTTTTCAGAAGGAGAAAGGCAAGATTCTTCCGTGTTTCTGGACTCGAAACATCTTAATCCAGGACTTCAGCTTTATAGGGCGTCATATGAAAAAAACCTTCCTAAAATGGCTGAGGCTTTGGCTCATGGCGCAGATGTGAATTGGGCCAATTCCGAGGAAAACAAAGCAACACCACTTATTCAGGCTGTATTAGGGGTATGTGTTTATACAATGACATTTTCAGTAGCAACTGAATATAAAAAAAATCATAATACATTCTGAACTGGCTTTAGTATTATCTTTGCTTCAAGAGATGGGTTGGAAAATAGAAGGAGCCTCTGTGCTATTAATAGTAGTGGTTTTTGAGTGTCACTTTGATTGTTTCAACAGTTTTTTTGCAGTGGGAGAGAATTCTGATAAAGTAGTGTGTTTTGCTAGTTAACAAACTGCAAATGAATCTCTATTAGAATTAATTCTTGGGAAGAAAATAATATAATTTATAATTTCTCTGCTTTGGCTGAGGGATATTCTTTCTTTTGGAGAGAATGAAATGGAAATGCTATTTGAGTAAAGAAAACTAATTGTTTTTAAAAAGAAATGTATTACTGTTTCTTGTTATTTGCTTTTGTATATAGTTATCCTCTTTTTTCCTTTAAGGGCTCTTTGGTGACATGTGAGTTCCTCCTACAGAATGGTGCTAATGTCAACCAAAGAGATGTCCAAGGGCGGGGACCATTGCACCATGCCACCGTCTTAGGGCACACAGGGTAACTGCAGTGCTTTAATATTTAAGGAGACTTTATTTGAAAAATTATTTTGAATTAATGTTTTAGTTTTTCTCAGGTTAAAGTTTTTAGGTAGTGTTTGTAAGGAGATGTGTTCCATGACTTATTTTGTCATGATGGAATTTGAAAGTTAAAAAAATCTCATTCAGAAAAAGCTACTATTGGTTTTCAGATATGAAAATTTCAAGGCTTACTTTGACCTTAACTTGTCACTAAATAGATCAGTTTTAGTACTTAACTTTCTCTGTTACTAAAATTTGGTGATTTTGTCAGACAACTTAAGCCTATGTTTTGTGTTTATGCAGGTACATATACATTATTTCCATAGCATGCACACACATAACCTATTTAAGGATAATTTGATGACTTTGTAATTTTTAGTTTTTCCATAGGGTAACTAAAGTCAAATTCTAAACTAAATTCTTACTTTGGGTTATGGATGTGTCTTCTGGAGTGATAGTAAGATTCACAGAAAAATAAAACCTTGAAAATTGACTTTCTATTATTAGGAAGTATACATGAAAGAAAATGTTGGCTTTATATAAAAAATTTGTGTCTTAAACGCTTGTTTCTTAATAAGACATCTCAGGGTATCCGATTATTATGTGGCAGATAAGCAAGAAGCTCTTATTTTAAAATATTTTTAAAATAGCATCTTCATTTATTTAGAGATGGGATCTCACCCTGTTGCCCAGGCAGGAGTGCAGAGGTGCGATCATAGCTCACTATAGCCTTGAGCTCCTAGGCTCAAGTGATCATCCCCTAGTAGCTTGCATTATAGGCGTGAGCCCTGTGTCTGGCTATTTTTATTAATTAATTAATTAATTTGTTTATTTTGAGATAACGTCTTGCTCCGTCACCCAGGCTGGAGTCAAGTGGCACGATCTCAGCTCACTGTAACCTCCGCCTCCTGGGTTCATGCTGTTCTTCTGCCTTAGCCCCCTGAGTAGCTGGGATTACGGGTGTACGCTACCACACCTGGGCTAATTGTTTATATTTTTAGTAGAGATGAGGTTTCATCATGTTGGCCAGGCTGGTCTTGAACTCCTGACCTCAGGTGTTCTGCCTGCCTCGACCTCCCACAGTGCTAGGATTACAAGCATGAGCCACCGTGCCCGGTCATGTCTGGGCATTTTTATCATGGCTTGTTTTCTTCTATCAGCAAGGAGCAAGGAGATTCAGTCTGACAACTTCATCATTAAAACTTGCTACACTTAAAAAAGGTAGTATTTAAGGTAGTACTTAACTCATACTTTGTATTTTTCTTCTTTTTTTTAAGAGATGGGAGTCTCACTGTGTTGCTCAGGTTAGAGTGTGGTGACTGTTCATAGGCACATTCACAACTCACCACAGCCTTGAATTCTGGGGCTCAGGGTCTCCTGCCTCAGCTCCCCAAGTGGCTGGGACTACAGGCACGCCCTGCCACTCCCAGCTAATTTTTAAATTTTTTTTAGAGACAGAGTGTTGCTATGTTGCTCAGGCTGGTCTTGAACTTTTGACCTCAAGTGATACCCCCTACCTCCGCCTTCTGAGTAGCTGAGATTACAGGTGCTTACCTTGCCCAGCCATTATTTTCTTCTTAAACTATCAAAATTCTTTCCATTTTATTTCATAGACTCCATTTAGTCATTCTTTCATATTTTTAAATTTTTATCAGTTTATTCAAGTCATTAATATTTGCGAGTACAGCAAGGAGATTACTTCCCATTCTTTGCTGTTGTATTATCATTATTGTGAAGTTTACATTGCCTTGGCTTTCTTCATTTTCAAATAGTGACCTTGAGTGATCTTTTTTTCATTTAGGTTTATAGATACCTGTGCGCATCTTTGCATGATATTCTTTTTTTTTTTTTTTTGAGACAGTGTCTCGCTGTCGCCCAGGCTGGAGTGCAGTGGCACGATCTCGGTTCACTGCAAGCTCTGCTTCCCGGGTTCACGCCATTCTGCTCCTTCAGCCTCCTGCGTAGCTGGAACTACAGGCACCCGCCACCATGCCAGGCTAATTTTTTTTTTTGTAGTTTTAGTAGAGACGGAGTTTCACCATGTTAGCCAGGATGGTCTCGATCTCCTGAGCTCGTGATCCGCCCGCCTCGGCCTCCCAAAGTGCTGGAATTACAGGCGTGAGCCACCGCGCCTGACCTTTTTATGATACTCTTTGAGGGTAGGGACCACACCTTATATATCCACCACGCTGTCTTTATAGCACCAGATTAAATAAGATAACGTATGCAAAAATACCTTGAGACTTGTAAAATGTTGATCTTGATGAGCTTTTATTAGTAGAGTTAGTGTTCAATTAATAGTTGTAGAATGAAAGAAGAATTTCCTAATGAAAATGTTATTTCTTTAAGTTAAGTAGTACTTTTTTAAGGTGAATACTAATTTTTTTTTCTTACTGACAATATCTCAAAAATGCTGTTTTCTTAAACAGGCAGGTATGTTTATTCCTAAAACGAGGTGCCAATCAACATGCCACTGATGAAGAAGGGAAAGACCCTTTGAGTATAGCTGTGGAAGCAGCCAATGCTGATATAGTAACCTTGTAAGTACTTCCTTTTTACTTGACTATTTCCATACAGTGAATTGCAGTTGTCCCTCGGTTATCCGCAGTGAATTGGTTCCAAGACCCTGTGGATACCAACATCCACATATGCTCATGTCCCTTATATAAAATGGTATGCATTTACACGTAACTTACGTACCTCCCCCCATATACTTTAAATCATCTCTACTTATTACACCTCATTCAATGGAAATACTATGTAGTTTTTATACTATAGTGTTTTGTATTTGTATTTACTTACTTATTTATTTATTTATTTATTTTTGAGACCGACTCTCGCTCTGTTGCCTAGACTGGATTGCACTGGCTCACTGCAACCTTCACCTCCCAGGTTTAAGAGATTCTTCTGCCTCAGCCTCCCTAGTAGCTAGGATTACAGGCATGATCCACCACAACCTGCTAATTTTTGTATTTTTAGTAGAGACGGGGTTTCACTATGTTGGCCAGGCTGGTCTTGAACTCCTGACCTCAAGTAGTTCACCCACCTCGGCCTCCCAAAGTGCTGGGATTACAGGGGTGAGCCACTGTGTGTAGTGATTATTTTTTATTTTTATTTTTATTTTTATTTTTGAGACGGAGTCTCGCTCTGTCACCCAGGCTGGAGTGCAATGGGACCATGTTGGCAACCTCCCATCTCCTGGGTTCTAGCAATTCTTCTGCCTCAGCCTCCTTAGTAGCTGGGATTACAGGCCCCCACTACCACGCCCAGCTAATTTTTTTATATTTTTAGTAGAGACGGGTTTCACCATGCTGGCCAGGCTGGTCTTGAACTCCTGACCTCAGGTGATCCACCCACCTCAGCCTCCCAAAGTGCTGGGATTACAGGTGTGAGCCACCACACCTGGCTGATTATTTGTATTTTTAAATTGTTGTATGGTTATTTTTTATTGCCTTTTTTCCTCTGATTATTTTCCATTGGTGATTGGTTGAACCCACAGAGAAGGACAGCCAACTGTACTTCGACACAGTGTTAACATAGCGTTGTGCATTGTGTGATCTTCGAAGTTGGCTGGTATTTACTTTGTGCCATGTACTTCTCTAAGCACGTTAAATGTATTAAACACTTTAAATGCATGAACTTATTTGGTTCTCGCAGCAGCTCTATGAGGAAGATATTGTTAATATTGTCTTCATTTTATAGAAAAAGAACCCAAACCATAGATCATTTGAGATGTTAGTACGTGGTGGAGTTGGGATAGGAAACCAAGAATTGTGTCCCTAAAACCCATGTTCTTAGCCATTTGTGCTATACTGCCTGATACAGAAACAGAAAACCAGAGACTTTAAAATGGTTTCTTTTTTTTTTTTTTTTTTTTTTGGGACAGAGTGTTGCTCTTGTCGCCCAGGCTGGAGTGCAGCGGCACGATCTTACCTCTGCAACCTCTGCCTCCTGGGTTCAAGCAATTCTCCCACCTCAGCCTCCTGAGTAGCTGGGATTACAGGCATGCGCCACCATGCCTGGCTAATTTTGTATTTTTAGTAGATGAAGTTTCTCCATGTTGGCCAGGCTGGTCTTGAACTCCTGACCTCAGGTGATCTGCCCACCTCGGGCTCCCAAAGTGCCGGGATTACAGGCATGAGCCACCGCACCTGGCTAAAATGGTTTATCTCTTTGTATAGTACTAGGGCAGAGGCTGGGATTGTTAGAGTAACAGGTAATTATTCTACTACCTTGAGAATTAGAGGATTCTACAATTCTGTAGGCAAGACAGTTGCATTGATGTTAGTAATTTGTGAAGTTCCATTACCTTTGGGCAGTGGTAGGAATTTGTACTTGTTTTTAAAAAGAATTGTTCACATAAAACCAGGTGCTGCCGCCCCTAATCCAAGCTGCTCAGGAGATTGAGGTGGGAGGGCTGCTTAAGCCCAGAAACTGGAGAAAAGCCTGGGCAACACAGCGAGACCCTGTCTCTACAAAAAATTAAAAATTAGCCAGGTGTGGTGGCACATGCTTGTAGTCATAGCTACTTGGGAGGATGAACGAGAAAAAAAAAATTATTTACCTGAATACTTAATTTTAAGATTAAAATGCATGCTTTTGAATGTTTGAATAAAATTTAATGTTATCTTTTAAATAATTTTGAGGTCTTAATTTGATTTACATATCAGATCAAAGTAGTTTATTACACATGGAATTCAGAAAATTAATTGCCACCTATACCTTATTATGTAGGAAATCTCAAGCATATTTTGTATTGTCACTTACTCATTTTATCCTGGGCTAAATGAAGCCCATAATTGCTTATCCCCCGTCATTGGAGAAGAAATAGGTCCATTCACACTCCTGAGCTCCTACTGAGAATTCTTGACTTCTCATATGTCACCCTTCTGCCAAATAAAAAAATCAAAACAGCAAAACATACTTTCTCAGATCCTTTCCCCCAAGGAGGGGTTACTGTTATTATGGAGGCTATTGCAGGAAAGTGTAGAACTCTTAAATCATTACAGATTGACAGTAGAAGAAAGATAAGTTATTCAAGAAAAGATAGGAATGATATAAAGAAGCTCTGCAGGCAGCTTCCAAGGCAATACCTATATAGCAATGGAGGCTTCCCTTAAAAATAATCTGTTCTCAGATCGTCTAAATTTTCTTGTTTTACTTGGTGTGAGTGCTTCAGTTTCACTTAAAAATTTTTGTAAGTAAGCATCCTCTGTAAAAACCCAAATGCCAAAGGAAGATTTGTGGAACTGTTGTTAATACACAGAGTGGTCAAGTGAGGAGATGAAGGGAATTGTGGAACGTTGAAGATAGGAAAATTTCATGTCACACGCTGCAGTTGCCAAAGAGAACATTTCAGAAGAGGGTGATGGAGGTCTGAGAAGGCAGTGGAATTATGGTGGCCCAGAAGGACAGACGAGAGGTACAGAGTAGGAGAGGGGTACCAAACACAGTATTTGTCTATTTTAAAATGTTGCTTAAAGGAAATACTTAGCTTCTGAACCTGGTGCTGCATGTCATCTGCTGCCAAGATGAATAACCTAAAAAGAATATATAAGCAATATGGTAATGTTGGAAAATTCTTGATAACCCATAGTCATTTATTATAATGTTTGTATATCAAAATATATTCCCAGTATTTAGAGGCGACACATGCTGTTTATATGTCTGGAACGACCTCACTTCAGGGCGAACCAGAGTGAACTTATGACAGGGTCTCACTTCTGCACTGTAGAAGCAATAATTTCAACAGTTGGCAGTTAAAATTTGACAGGTTGCTGTAAGAGCCAGGAATTCTCAGGCATCTGGAGGAAGCAAGCCACTAGAGGTACTGCAGGGATGCGGCTGAAATAGAACTAAAATGCAGTGGTCGGAAAAGTTTTATTGTCCTTTCTCTTGAGAGTTGTATGAAGGTGAGATAGTTACCTTTGTACCTCAGATTGCTGGGTTTGATAAACTAAAAGCCAGATTATTTTAATGGCAAATAAAAGACAATTACATTAGTACATGTATTACCTGTTTATAGACTTTGTTTATGACATTGTATAATGTCATCTAAAACACTATTTTATTTATTTTTAGGTTACGTTTAGCAAGAATGAATGAAGAGATGCGGGAATCAGAAGGACTTTATGGACAGCCAGGTCAATATTCTACTAATAACCATACTGAAATGCAGTATAAGAAATGCATTCAGGAATTTATCAGTTTACAACTGGAAGATTCATAGTTCTTTAGCAAACTAATGTGATACTATAGAGTTTTTATAACCTACTTGTAAATTGTGAGTTGTTAGCTTGGTACTGTACTTAACTGAATCCTTGGGTGGCTAATCCTGGGCCTTTAAAAATTCGTAACTCTTCCTATGACAGTACACGTTGACTTGCTCTATTTAACTCTGGCTGCTGACTTCTTTATTTGCTGTACAGATGTCTTCCATATACATTCCAGTGAAGTGAATGGAATGGTAAAAATATTCTTTATATACTTACAGCAGCAAAATAGTTGTTTTCTTTTTGGAATTCTTTTTAGCTGTCAAGTGAATATAACAAAATTGTTTTCTTTTTGTTATTCAGGGAATTTCTATAAATTACGTTCAGGGAAAAAAAAAAAATCACCATGTGTCTGGCATATAAAAAGCCAGTATGGAAAATACCAAGAAAACGTTTACTGATGAGTTTTGTACTACAATCTAAAAATGAGTTGAAGATTTAAAATGAAAATTCACCAGGTGGAGAAGTCCATGATGTGAGTGGAGCTAGTTTGAAAGACTGAGGGCAAAGGTCTCATTTTATCTAAAGCTAAAGCTTTGCCTCCAGGCAGTTGTACATTATCTCTTAGATAAGTGGAATTATTTAGAACAATACTTTTTGCAGCTGATGGCAGAGTAGATTTATTCTACTTGAGAAATTTCAATTCATGATCACCTCAAGTTTCATTTTGAGTAATTTTCACCTTTGAATCAAGATGTCAAGGAAGAAATATTGCCCATCAGATTCTTCTCTTTGATGAACACGTTGATTAGACATTTTTCACAGAGAAGAGAGTAATTATTGGTTCTCTTGTTTCATGAATTTGAGTATGTGAATTACTCTGTTTTAAATTTATATGCACATTAGTAAAAAATTTCAGGAATTCATGACTAAAATACTTGAGAATGTTCAGTTTGCAATGAGTAGGTTTGGTTTTTTAAAAATGAATATGGTTACATTATTTTTAAAGTGACCTGGTAATATCATCTCTTCTTCCTGCTTAAATACATTTTGAAATTTCTGTACTTCAGCCATTTATTTTAACGAGATAAATATATAATTAATGTGAGGCCATTCTTTCCTCAGAGGACCATATTTACTACTGCTTATTTTTGGCCTAATTTAATATGGAACAAGTAAGAACGTTAAGAATAGAGGCACTTCAGCTAGATATTTCTCATCTAGGGTGTCCCACTTTAATCCTATGGATCGTACAATACTAGGCGGCTCATGAAGTTCCAGGATGTAAGAGCACTGATTAAGGGTGAAGCTCTAGCATTAATTCTGGATTTCACCCATTTGTTTTAAACTTGAATGTTAGATTTTAAATAGGTTATAATTTTGTAACAGATATTCTTAACTGATAGTATTACTAGGCCATTTTTGAGGCCTTTGTGTTTAAGCACTTTAAAATAAAAATTGTTTAAAGAATATGACCTGCTATTTATGAGAGAAGAGTGAACCTCAAGATTTTAAGTTGAACAGTTATTTTCCCCCTGAAATTTTTAACTTCAGTGTTTGGTTAGCTGCTCTTTCCTTAAGGTGTTTGCTGATGACGTTCACCCAGCTCATTAGCCAGGTGGTCGGTGGTAGACTCTTCTCTGAAGTTGGGAAGCTTGAAAGGAGAGGGCCTCTAAATTCTTGCCACTTCTAGTTGCACCCAAATTGCTTGGGTTTCTGCTGCCATCATTTAGGAGCGTTCAAATGTCTTTCACTGTCATTTTTGAGTTTATATATACATAAACTTAAAATGTATAAAAAAGATTTTTCCAATTTATTTTAATGAAAACTTGAAAAAAAAAGCCTCGTTTTAAAACAAGCTCTCCTACCATTCTCGCATTCTACAGGTTAAAAGATCAGAGTTCTGGAAATAGTATATCAGAATAAAATTGAGATTTTTGTAATTTATTTGAGGATCATCTTGAAAAGGGTTAGATTTTTAACTCATTCAGAGGGCCCGATATTTAAAGCAGGATAATTTTATGCGTAGACAGGGGACATGGTGAAATGGCATAGCAGTTGCTCTCCGGTTACTGTTCTTTTCCTTTATGAGTCTTTAGAGAGCGGGTATGTTTGGCTCAGGCAGCGGCTCTTTGTTTTTCCTCTGCTTATCACTGTACATTTTTCTATCAAACGCTTTGGTTACTTGTTTTATTGGGATCCTTTTTTGGTTTTCTTAGCAATACTATCAAGACTTCAGAACTCTGGGTAACTTAAATGCAGGTATTTTTAATCTTTTGATAATGAAGAGCTCTATCCTTTAAAAGATTCAGATGTAATCTTTGGCAATCACTGATTTATTTCTAAGAAACCCCACTTGTGAACTTTCTATCTGTACAACCCTAAGGACCTGGGACTCCCTGTTTCTTGCGTGGGGTGATGTGAGAGCACACGTTTTTTTTCAAAAGAAGGTGTGTCTCTCTTTGGCAGTCCCTGTAGCCCTTAGGAGACGTGGGTGGGTAAGGGAAACAGCACACTCTTCTCTCAATTATTGGAAACCAGTTTGGTGGTTCCCACAGTCTCTGGCTCTGTGACTCTTCTTGATCGTTGGCAGGCTCTCAGCCAGTTGAGAATCATCACTGCTTTAGGGACCCACTGCTGGTTATGTGAGTATGTAGCAAGCACAAGTTGGGAATCGTTGATCTAAGCAATTATGAAAGTAAGCTGTTACCAACCCAGAAGGGGTAAGGTCACGCATATGATGACCTGGGGGTGGGTCTCACATGCTGCCATCCCTTTGAGGGGAGTACATTTCAAGAGCAAAATCAGCAAACTCTTGAATCGTCATAACTGCTGTTGTGGTAGATATTCTGAATACCAAAAATTAAAAATAAATTTAAACTGTCAGTGGAAACACAGCAGTCTGCATTTTAAAAACTCAGAGCTGTCCAGGCACATAGAATAGTTAAGTGTCTGAAGGGAAATAGAATGTGGTTAAGTTTAAAGAATATGCTTAGTATTATAAATGTTGAGTGATTAGTTGTTTACCATTTATAATAAACTGTTAAATGTATTTCTGGGAACATTCCATGGCAGCATATTCTGGGTTGTTGTTATGTAGACAAATTATATTTGCCTTGGGAAAAATTCTAAGTAATCAAAATTATATTTAAATATTAAAAAATCACATTGAAGTTCAATTTGTGTTAGTTGTATTAAATATCTTGGTCACTATTGTTCTTGTAACGTTTGCTTTGCTTTTGGCAACACGTTTTGAGATCTAAGAAAGGTAGTACTTTAACAGTGCATTAATTAATGTTTTGTTAGAAGCTAAATGTTAACAAAAAGTTTTGTGTGTGTATGTGAAGGTGGCAACTTCCTTTTGTATTAACGCTTTTTAAATGTATTCAGTCAGTGAAACCAATGATTATTATAGCACCAACACTTTCATTCCAGGAAACATTTAATAGAGTCTTATAATTTGTTTTGCATGGTACAATGGTTCTACTAAAATATACTTCTGTAATAGGTACTAGATGATTTAAAAACAAAAACAGAAACCATTTAAAAAATTCCATAGCTTGTTACACAAAATATGCATTGCTAATAGTAGAAGCCATATATTGCCATTGTACTGTTGTAATACTTAACAGTGCTCATCTGGTGCTACCTGTAGACTGTTTGGTATTCACGTCTGCTAGACCCTTCTTCCTGTTTCTTCTTGAATGTATAATGTGTGCCTTTTAAGTTACTTCTAGTGTTGAATGGTAAAATCTTTGTGGTATTTTTGTATTATAATCTGCACTTTACACTTTCTTGGAAAGGAAAATTCCAGACTATCCAGTTTAAATAGTCTTTTAAAAATATTTATAATGTTTACAATAAATATTTTAAATATTTTAATTCAATATCTAAAAATTAGAAAAAATATTTTATATGGTTTGTTGCTATTTGTTGCTCTCTTCTCTATTTATTTTATATCTTTTAGAATGGTTAAAAATGAGAATAGCAATGTTTGTCTTTTGATGTGGAAGTAAACTTTTACGAAATCATGGGTATAATTGGATTGTCTTACCAGTTGTTCCAGCGTATCAACCTTTTATTTTGGTCATGTCAATATGAGTTAGATGTTAGTTACTCTCAGCCACCTGTTAATAATCTCTTCTTACTGTTTTTTTCTTTTTAAAGTAGACTGATTAGGTTTAATTGATTGATTCAAGTCAGGAATAAATTTCCAGGGCTAAATGAAAACTATATAGAGATGTTAATAAGTTGCTTTTTACCTAGACTAAATATAAAAAGTGACTAAAAAGTGTTAAAAAAAAAACCTTTTTTTTTTTGAGGCAGAGTCTTGCTCTGTCACCCAGGCTGGAGTGCAGTGGCCTGAACTTGGCTCACTGCAAGCTCCGCCTCCCAGGTTCACGCCATTCTCCTGCCTCAGCCTCCCAAGTAGCTGGGACTACAGGCGCCCGCCACCACGCCTGGCTAATTTTTTGTATTTTCAGTAGAGACGGGATTTCACCGTGTTAGCCAGGATGGTCTCGATCTCCTGACCTTGTGATCCGCCTGCCTTAGCCTCCCAAAGTGCTGGGATTACAGGCGTGAGCCACCGCGCCTGGCCAAAAGTATTAAAATTTTTTAATTCAAAATCTTGGCTTATGCTGTTAGACCTTTTTACTAGATCTTTATTCCTATCCTCACTTTTTTTTAATTCTCTAGCTTTTGGTATGACATCTCTTGCCTCAAAAATCTCACCTTTTAAAAACTGACAAAACTTACTGCACTATTAACAACAACTGTAGCAATGAGTGTGTTATAAGATGGATGCAAGGTATCTTTTTTTTTTTTTTTTTTTTGAGACGGAGTCTCGCTCTGTCACCCAGGCTGGAGTGCAGTGGCCGGATCTCGGCTCACTGCAAGCTCCGCCTCCCGGGTTTACGCCATTCTTCTGCCTCAGCCTCCTGAGTAGCTGGGACTACAGACACTCGCCACCTCGCCCTGCTAGTTTTTTTTGTATTTTTAGTAGAGACGGGGTTTCACCGTGTTAGCCAGGATGGTCTCGATCTCCTGACCTCGTGATCGCCCGTCTCAGCCTCCCAAAGTGCTGGGATTACAGGCTTGAGAATGCAAGGTATCTTATAGGAGATAATTATAAAACATGTTACAACAATAATATTCAAAAACAGTATTCTGTGGTTGAAATCTTAAGAACAGAATTATGCCAAGCATTTGTATAAGGCTAATGTTAGCAGGAAGCATTAATGATGAATGATTTGTCTTGAAAATAAGATTCCTTTGTCTGAGGGATTGATCTGTATGTGTGTGTATATTTAGTTTCTCATGACAAGAAAAATGGTATTCAGTCAGCTATAATATCAGTATCTATAATCTCTTTCTCGACAACATATTTATACATATACACATTTATTTTTCTAATTTAACAGATGTCCTTGGTATTTACTTGCATTTTGTCATAGCATTCTTGCTCATATGACCTGCAGCAAAACAAAAACAAACCCAACTTTTAAATATGCAAAACTATGATTTTAAAGCCTTTTTTTTTTTCTTTTTTTTTTTTTGAGACAGAGTCTTGCTCTGTCGCCCAGGATGGAGTGCAGTGGCGCGATCTCGGCTCACTGCAACCTCCACCTCCTGGGTTCAAGCAATTCTTCTGCCTCAGCCTCCCGAGTAGCTAGGATTACAGGCACTCACCACCACGCCTGGCTAATTTTTGTATTTTTAGTGGAGGCAGCGTTTCATCCTGTTGGCCGGACTGGTCTCAAACTCCTGACCTCAGGTGATCTGCCCGCTTCGGCCTCCCAAAGTGCTGGGATTGCAGGCATGAGCCACCACGCCCTACCTTAAAGCCATTTTCTAGGATTTTGTTGTTAATTTTTGTAGAGACATAGTCTCAGCATGTTGCCCAGACTGGTCTTGAACTCCTGGCCTCAACCAGTTCTCCCCCCGACCACCCCTTAGCCTCCCAAAGTGTTGGGATTATAGGCGTGAGGCACTACACCTGACCAGATTTTATGAGTTTAGTAAGCAGTGGATGTAGGTGCATTAGTTTTAATTACGCACTAAAGTTTGACTAAAAAATTACTTTTTTACATGCTCTTTTAAATTCCTTTTAATTAAGAGACAGTATTATTTTTCCCTGAGTATCAGTTTGTCCTGATTATCGGTTTGTCTTGTTAATAACTTGCATCCATCCAAAACATTAGTATTTAGGTTTTAGTCATTTCTTTTGGCCTTTATCAAGGGAAACATTTATTGAAAGGAGGTCTCATTTACTATAACTCATTTAGAATGACTTTCCCCCTCATGTGTTAATAAACGTATTTCTTCACATTGCTTTAACACACTTGCATCTTTGCTCTTTTCTAACTCCGAGCTTTCTTCTGTGGCTGCATCTGAGGTGCTTTTTTCAGGTATAGTTTTTTTTTTTCTTTCGTTACATAATTTTTCAGCATTTATTTTTAGTTGCCCCTTTTCTTCCAAAAATGCTCATCTGAACAAAATTTTAATGTAATGAATTATAAAATAGTACTAGTAATAAATATGAATGTTGTTTTATTAATACTTGTGTAAATGTTTAAAGTGTCTTTATTTTATTTCATGCAGGTGATGAAACTTACCAGGACATATTTCGTGATTTTTCCCAAATGGCATCCAATAATCCAGAGAAACTAAATCGTTTCCAGCAAGATTCACAGAAATTCTGAATTTTTTTTTAAATGGGAAAATATGAAATCTGGTGACCCCCTAATGTATACAGCTAAAACTTCACAATTTTTTACTGCTTTAATTCTACTTAATTTTGGTAGATATTGAATGGCTTGGAAAAAAGGTACCCATTCATATATTTACAAATTAAAACAGTTATCTAGTAGTTGGAGAGGAACCTAATTTAGGACCTCTTTTATTAAAAAAGCCTATTTAAAGGGCTATTTCTGTAGATAAAAGTTCAGTCTAGATTTAGGCCATCTCTAGGTTACAAGATGCTAGGAGGTCAGATGAAAATGATTCTTTTGCCAATGGGTGGTAGCACTGAATTTTTCCCACCGTGCGTCTTGCCCAGGATCATTCAGTCAAGCATGTCTTCATCAAGTGGGAGCCAACTGTCCTGCCTGCCTCAAGAATATGTTTTTTCTTTAGCTTTCCTAATGATTTTTGGTGGTTCAGAAATAGGTGTGTGTGTTTATGTGTTTTGGTAACCTAGCTTTCATACACTCAATATACGATTTATTAGAACCAGAGAATGTGTTTTCCCCATTTGTTCATAAATGCAGTTATACTTCTTAGATGACAGGTTATTGTCCAGTACTTTAATGTATGTATGTATAATGGCTGTACAGGTAGACCATAATTCAGTCCTTTAGATTTATTTTATGCAGCAAATTTTAATCACACACACAAAAAAACCCAGTTCAAAATGTGTAGTTCTTCATTGTTGGGTTGATTTCCTGAAGCCTTGACAGATGTATCGATGTAATAAAACTGTGTCTAACAGGTTGCTTGAATGTTGCAAAATTATGCTTTCATCAAAATTTAACTTTTAAAGGAAAAATCAATTTATAAAATAATATAGGCCATTTTTATATTTGAAATTTGTCCTTTTAAAGATATAGTTTTGCTGTTGCTCCTAGTGAAAGAATCTCTGTACAAAGGAGAAAAAGAACCCCACTTATTCTTAGTTAATACTAAAATATATAGCAATAAATTACTGTTTATTTTTTTCTACATCTATTTTGTGTACTTGTACACAGTGTACATTCTTTTAAATTATATCATGTATATAGCTTTAGTGTTCGGTTACATGATTCACAGACCCCTGAATTCCAAAATATTATGGATAAACATATTACCATTTATATGCCACAAATTAGTCTGATTCCATCTTTGAAATGTCTTATCAAGTATAAAATAATTAATTTGCCTTTTTTTTTTTTTTTTTTTGAGATGGCGTCTTGCTCTGTCACTGAGGCTGGAGTGCAGTGGCGTGATCTCAGCTCACTGCAGACTCTTCCTCCCGGGTTCACGCCATTCTCCTGCCTCAGCCTCCCAAGTAGCTGGGACTACGGGCACCCGCCACCATGCCCAGCTGTTTTGTGTTTTTAGTAAAGACGAGTTTCACCATTTTGGCCAGGTTGGTCTCGAATTCCTGACCTCAGATGATCAGCCCGCTTTGGCCTTCCAGAGTGTTGGGATTACAGGCGTGAGCCACTGCACCCAGCCTAATTTGCGTTTTGATTCCTTTCCATTGTTGTCAACAATTAAGTTTATTCTTCTTTTAGAAATTATATGTAAATGATATTATTGATACTTTCTAAATAAAAGAGGTTTTTAAATATTTAAAAATGTTATGATCCAATTATAGATAAATTTTCTAACATTTCCCAGTAACTGGAGTTTTACAAATTGATTAAACGTCAAATCAGAATCTAGCCAAGCAGGAATTATATTGAAATAAGTTCACATCACAGAAAAGGTTCCATAATTTGGCCAAATTGCATGCACGCAATGCTTATTTAGTAATAGTCACTATATGTTAGATGAGGATAAAAATATATTTGTGAATTATTTCTGAGGAAATGCTAACTCCCACAGCATTGTATTTAATTATAACAATAACAGGAACATTAAATTTTTATCTTTGCTGTGTGATCTCAAAGTCATAGATCATCTGGCTTTTTAGGTACCTTCACTAAAGGCAAAAATCTGATTTGTAGTTTTTATTAGCGTGTACCTTGAAATTATTTGACCAAGAAGCTCAAAGAAAAGAAGAATGTTAAAAAGAAAGAAACCTCACTTTTCCATCAGTGATAGTGCCCCTGCCTGTTTTAATCCCAGGATTTCATTCCTAAAGATCCTGACCTTTGTCTGAGGAAATCGAGGCAGTTTTCCTTTTGGATCTGGCCATTGGTGTGTGCTTCAGATCACCTCTGGAGTCTCTGTGGTTGCAAAGGCAATTCCTTATGACACGCTTACCTCCTGCGGCTTGAGTTATGAGTTGTTAATGTGGCAGTAATTAGTATCTACTTAAATTTAGTGGTCAGAAATGTATTTGAAGTGCCCTAAAGATGATCATGGTTCAGAATATCTTCAGAGAAAGCAAAATCTTTAATATTGCAGGGAGGCTGGCAATACAGAAATACATTTCTGTGACTTCATTTCTTAAATATGCTGAGACCCAATTTGGACTGCATTTGGCAGAAATGATGGAGTAAACAGCAAGGCTTTAAATTAAATTAATAGTTACAAGGTAGGTTGGCTCTTAGGTGAATTTAGCCATGTCAGCTAATAGCTTTTCTATGGTGTGTAACAAATCTGAGTTATGTTATGCTGTGAATTATTCAGTGCATTATAAGCAATCATAGTTTAAACAATGTGAGTCATGCTTCTGGGCTTCATTGGTCAGTGTAATTGGCCTTTTTGTTTTCTTTCCATAACTTATCTGCTATTATTAATTTCTTACTCCTTATTAATCTATTAGCTCATTATCTTTAGCTTACTAACTTAAAAATTAGATTCATATCAAAATAAGAATAGCACTATGAAGAGTTAATAAAATGCAATTTCATGTTAGAGCTAGAATAAAAGTAATTGAGCAGTTATTTGCAGTGTTTCATTACAACATTTATGTGCTTAAGATTTCTAAGGTTTTAAAAGTTACCTTTAATATAATCCTTAGGAATTCAGAAATTTCCTGATATTAGATTATGGTGTTTGCCTGATTTATACTGGTTTTCACTGTAGATTTTAATGAACTTTGAATGGTTACTTTTCCAGACATACAGATTTAATTTGGAATATGAACTTTGGTTCTTCATGAGTGCATTTTGAAAAAGAAAAAAATACACATTCAGAATCTGGCCAATTTAAGTTTGTATTTTAAAAATATTTTATGCATATTAAGTATGGTCGCAGTAAATTGTGTGTAAGACTAAATTTACTACCATTTTGAATAATCAGACATTCCCAGATCATTCTTATATTGTCAGATAACACTTCTGTATAATATCACTTTGGACCATGGACATGAGCTGGAAGAATGATGTATTTTTATAGATTGTATGTCCAGAATGACTTTAGAACCGCATGATACAGTGGAAGGAGCACTAGACTAGTAGTCACTACCCTTTTTGGATTCAGGGCTCCTCACAATTAAAATGAGTGGAATGAAACAAGGTGAAAACATAAAAACATCCTTTGTATACTGTTTTGCTACTTACAGTGTACTTTGGCATTGCTTTATCTCCCTGGATTCTGAGATCTTAATCTAAGAGCTCCGAAGTTGTCTACTTTTTTGACCCTAGGGTGCTCCTTTTGTTTTACAGAGCAGGGTCATTTGATTTGCTAGCTGGTGGCAGAGTTGGCACCATTACCCAGGTCTGACTACCAGTCAGAGGCACTTTATTTGTATCATGAAATGATTTGAAATCATTGTAAAGCAGCAAAGTCTGATAATGAATGCCAGCTTTCCTTGTGCTTTGATAACAAAGACTCCAAATAATCTGGAGAACCTGAATAAAAGTTTGAAGGGCTCGATTGGGATCTGAAGACAAAATTGTAGGAAATCTTACATTTTTGCCATAACATTAATGAACGCAAAACATTATAAAAGTAATTTTAATTCACCATATACTTATCAATTTATTGATGCTTCCAGATGACATCTACAGATACGGTTTTGTGGACATCTTTTTCTGTTTACATAAATTTATCCACTTAAAATGTGATAATGTGGAGACAAAGCAAGGTTTGATTACATAAACTTTTCTCTGCATTGGTCTTTTCACTATCTTATTTGCTGAATTTCTTAATTTTCTTCAACCTCCCCACCCTCCATTTTTTGGATATTAAACAGGGAAAGCTTGCTACATTATAAAGGTTGTTGGCACCATTTATTTTACACAAAGGCTAAAGGTTAACTTTTGGAAATGATGAGCTACTTTTATATATGTGTTTACTCGTGCTTTGTGATATTTCTGGATCATTCCAGTCATAAAGACTTATTACATGTACTATTTCTTGCTACCTGTGAAAAGGTATATTTTAAAGAATGTATAACCAACAGTCCATTTACTTTTTATTAGTATGTAGAGGATTTGTATCTAATTCATGAATGTAGTTTTACAATAGTTTCTCATTATAAATGGAGCAAAGTACATTATCTTTATTCCAAAATGTACATTATGTAAGAATTGTAAATATACTTGATTAAGTACTTTGTATGCCAAAAAATTACAATAAGTCAATAAAAATCTCACCTCTGGCTTAGTTCTTTCATGCTGACTTACATTTTCTTGTGAAATACACTGTGAACATATCTGTCACCAGCAGTTATTTTTTTTTTTTTTTTTTTTTTTTTTTTTTTTTTTGAGACGGAGTCTCGCTCTGCCGCCCAGGTTGGAGTACAGTGGCCGGATCTCAGCTCACTGCAAGCTCCGCCCCCCAGGTTTATGCCATTCTCCTGCCTCAGCCTCCCGAGTAGCTGGGACTACAGGCGCCCGCCACCTCACCCGGCTAGTTTTTTGTATTTTTAGTAGAGACGGGGTTTCACCGTGTTAGCCAGGATGGTCTCGATCTCCTGAGCTCGTGATCCGCCCGTCTCGGCCTCCCAAAGTGCTGGGATTACAGGCTTGAGCCACCGCGCCCGGCCACCAGCAGTTATTTTTAAGGTACTGTATTTCTTCCCAGCCCTTTCAAATCCACATTCATCCTATTTGCTGATTACTTCAATCAATAAATCCATTTGGATCTTTTAACTATACAATTCTCTGTTCGCAGAGCTGTTATGGCCCCTAATTCTTTGGCAAAAAGATAAAAAGCTTTTTTTTGGGGGGGGTGGGGAGGGGCTTGCTCTAATTTTTTTCCATTATGATGGACATTAATGTCCCTAATCTATGCAGTACATTCACATTTTATCCTTTTGGTAAACAGACACACATGTTTGTCTGTGATTGGGACTGAAGGAATGGAAGGTTGAAAAAACCAAACGAAGTGAATCACCTGCATTTGCTTTTAAAAAGAGCTAATTGAAAGCAGACACATAAACTTTTCAATATAACTTGTTTTATTCAGCTTCATTTCATTTTCAGAATAGTTCTGTGGAGAACCCACATCAGTAGTCTGTAAATATTTTAAGTGAAAACAGTTTAATTTTTTAATTATTGCAAAAACAAAGCTTTTTGCTTGTGGAGAAATGTTAAGAAGAAGCAAGAGACTCATTCACAATTCCATTGTCTTACCTGTGCTGTCCAAAATGGAACTCACTAGCTACATGTGGCTACTTAATTAGAATTAGACAGAGTTCATTTCCTCAATCTTACTGCTGCATTTTAAGAACTTGGTAGCCCCATGTGGCCAGTGACTACTGTTTTGAACAGGGGAGATTGTAGAATATATATATTGTCACAGGAAGTTCTACTGGATAGTACTGAGGGAGATACTGTTACTTTTTTGGTGTATACCCTTCTAGACCTTTGGGTGTGTGTATTTATACAGTTATGCAATGGGATCATACTGTTACCCACTTTTTCACTTAATAGATGGGGAGACCTTAAAATTTATGGGAAATTTCAAACATGTACAAGTAGAGAAAATAACTTCAATAGCTATAATATAAGCCCATGGCTTATATTTATTCTCCTACCCATTTTTCCCCTTTCCTGGACTTTTTATTGAACCAAATCCTAGACCTTTCACCAGCAAATCATTCTGTATGTACATCTAAAAGTTAAGGACTGTTTAAAAAATTGTAACACTTCTTAAGCTACAAAACTACATAATCAATATTCAAATTGGTTGTCTCAAATATGATTTTAAAAATAGATTGTGCAAATCAGAATTCACATAAGTTCCATACATTGCAGTTAGTGAATATGTTTCTTAGTTTGTATAGACTTTTCTTCCACTTATTACCATTACTATTTTCTTTTTTTTGGAAATGTGGTCTTGCACTGTTGCCCAGGCTGGAGTCCTGTGGCAATCATAGCTCACTGCAGCCTTGAACTCCTGAATTCAAGTGATTCTCCCACCTCAGCCTCCCACATAGCTTTGAGTACAGACATGAGCCACCTCACCCATTTGTTTTTAAGATTTCCACCTGCAGTTTGTTGAAAACATCACTTTTAATGACTGCATTATTTTAGCTTTAACTACTTCATTGATGACCATTTGATTCCAATTTTTTAACTTCATGAACCTAACTTTGCTTCATTTTTATGTTTGTTTTTTGAGACAGTGTCTTGCTCTGTTTCCCCGGGCTGGAGTACAGAGGCGCAATCTTGGCTCACTGCAACCTCCGCCTCCTGGGTTCAAGCGATTCTCCTGCCTCAGCCTCTCAAGTAGCTGGAATTACAGGTGTCCGCCACCATGCCTGGCTAATTTTTTGTATTTTTAGTAGAGATGGTGTTTCGCCATGTTGGGCAGGCTAGTCTCGAACTCCTGACCTCAGGTGATCCGCCTGCCTCAGCCTCCCAAAATGCTGGGATTACAGGCGTAACCCACCATTCCCAGGCTAAGCCACCATACTTGGCCTTGCTTTATTCTTATGGTTAAATATTTTAGAACATTCTTAAATTAGGAAGAATTCCTAGAAATAATGGTGCTTCAGTGGTTGAGTATATTTTTGAGACTCATCCAATGTGGTAGGCACTGTTAGGTTCTGGGTATATTGTGGTTAATAAAAAACAAATGTATATTCTGTTCTCTTGGAGTCACGTTCTTGCAATGAAGAAAGATGAGACTAGGGTAGTATATATAGGTGGCCCTCACAGAATTGTGGAGGATGGCACTTAGCCCAGACACTGGATAGGAGGTATTTAAAGATCATTTGTGTAGGCAGTGACATGTAAGCCAGGGTCTGAAGCAGAGAGGTTGGATAATCTATGCAACCTTACAATGTGGAAATGGCTCAACAGGAAAAACATTTACCTAATCTCTGGTCAGAAATCAGAGAACTTGGCCAAAGTTAGAACTGAAAGGTTATTGTGCTTAACTCAAGTTCTTTGTGTATTTAGACATGTTATGATACACCAGTTACCTATCTCTGAGAAAACAGCGAATATTACCATCAGTCATACTGCATCCTTTTTAATTGTGCTACCACTATGCTTCATATGTTATAGGCACTCAGTATCTATTGGATAAATAGCTGACTGGCTACTTTGAACCTACTGTTTTTGCTTTCTGTCCGCAATACACTTCAGGAAGCTGCAACTTTTAATTTTTATTTATAGGCAAATAATTGGGAATGATAAGCTACAATAATATTGATAAGTCAGAATGATGCATTATCAGTGATAAGTCAGAACAATATAGTAAGTCAGAATTATTTTTCTGACTTCCTGTGTAAAATTTATTTTTTTGTTACAGTGGCCTGATCGCGCCACCACTGCACTTTATTTGTATTTTTGATTTTTTAAAAATTTTAGTTTTTTGAGATGGAGCCTCACCCTGTCACCCAGGCTAGAGTACAGTGGTGCGATCTCGGCTCACTGCAACCTCCACCTCCCGGGTTCAAACGATTCTCCTGCCTCAGCCTCCTGAGTAGCTGGGACTACAGGCGCCAGCCACCATGCCCAGCTAATTTTTGTATTTTTAGTAGGGACGGGAGTTTCACCGTGTTGGTCAGGCCGGCCTCAAACTCCTGACCTCATGATCTGCACACCTCAGCATCTGCCTAACTCAGCCTCCCAAAGTGCTGGAATTACAGGCATGAGCCACCACATCCGGTCACACCTTATGTAAAATTTAAATGATCATTATGTCTTAGCCATAAATTCCGGGAGTAGTGTTCTTACAAAGGTTCGAAGAAATGTTTGTTGAATAAATTGATTATAAAATAAGAGGGGGAAAAAAAAACTCACCTTATTGATGGTGTAGGTAGGGGACGAAAAGGCACGAATTCTAGAATTCTCCTTTATTAGTGAACAGTAATTAGAATTTAATAATACTCTAGCATGCTTCTTGGAGAGCCTGTGGAACATATAATAAAGCTTTAAGAGAGATTTGGGGTTTATTTGTAAATACCCCAGAAAAGCTTATGGTTGCCGAATTGTGTTTTCGCATGTGTTGGATATTTAGGCTTTAAAAAAGGAGTGTGGTGTCTTTAGTAGAGTTTATTGGTAGGCACTGTTCTAACTGCTTTTTAAATATTGTCTCTCATAAGCCAATGAAGCATAGATACTAGTATTAGCCCCATTTTCTATATGGTGAAATTGCAGTTCGGCGTGATTAAGTAACTTGTGTAAAGTCCAACAACCTGTAGTGGAAGAGCCTGAATTTCAGCCTGGATCATCCACCTCAGGGCTTGCTCTCTTAACCAGCTGTTAACCATATGCTAACAGTTGTGGTAAAATACACACAACTCAGAGCTTGAGTTAACTGTTTTTGGAGCTAATCTTGACTAGACGCTTGGAATTGGAAACAGTAAGACTTGGGTTAGGATTCCAGCTCCTTTATTTACTAGCCTACTACATTTGGGTAATTCTCTAAATCTCAATTTCCTCCACTGTAAAATACTTCTATCTCATAGAGTTGTAAGGATCACATGAACTGCTGGAGTGTGGTAATTTTGCTATTTGGGTTTTCCCCCAAGGTGAGTAGTATGTGTGAACTTGTTCCAGGCCTGTTTCAGAGATCCAGTGTTTTCCAGAAAAGTGTTGCTCCAATAGAAAAGAACAAGAGTTAGAAATGAGATGGACCGAAGATCTGGGAAAGGTGGGCTCTACCCACACTTTGAGAAATGATGGCAGAGCCCAACAAACTCTGAGAGACCAATCTATATGTGCGTTTGTCCATTATTTTCACCTCCTCCTCTCTCAAGCATGCACAGCACTTGTGCGTGTTTACTTAAAAACTGGGATAGCCTCAATTCTTAGAAGCCTGAAGTTAGTACGTTTTTATCTAGTTAGCAGTGTACAACTAACTGCCTAGGGTCGAAATTGCCACTGGCTAGCTGTGTGACTTTGGGCGGGGGACCTTGGTGTGCAAAACTCCCTGGTACTCCCAAAAAGGCTCTTGATAAAGTGTTAAAAGTTGCTTATAAAACAAAAAACGGATGAAAGTCGCCCTCCAGGGCGTTGCTGCGCTGGGGCTCGGGGAGCAGCCTCGCAGGTTCGTGCGGGCGGCGGGGTCCCCCTGCTGGCCGCATCCTCCAGCCTCCCTCCGCTCGGCCTCCGGGACCACGTGCGGCCCGGGCCATTTCCTCCCAGGGCAGCGGGAAAAGGGAGGAGCTGCCGGTTTAAATTGCCTAGCTCCAGCTCGGGTGCAGGGAGAGGGGGAGACGGCTTAAAGCCTCCAAGAAACTGGGGGAAAAAAGGTGCAGAGATTAAAGCTTTCCCTCTTGGTGCCTCCAGCTTCGCTTTTTGCTAACCTAAGTTCCTCCCTTCGGGCGCCTCCATTCCTTTCAAGGCTCAGCTTGGGTAGCTATTTTCTTTTTTTTGGAAATGTGGTCTTGCACTGTTGCCCAGGCTGGAGTCCTGTGGCAATCATAGCTCACTGCAGCCTTGAACTCCTGAGAATTCAAGTGATTCTCCCACCTCAGCCTCCCACATAGCTTTGAGTACAGACATGAGCCACCTCACCCATTTGTTTTTAAAATTTCCACCTGCAGTTTGTTGAAAACATTACTTTTAATGACTGCATTATTTTAGCTTTAACTACTTCATTGACCATTTGATTCCATTTTTTTGCCTTCATGAACCTAACTTTGCTTTATTTTTATGTTTGTTTTTTGAGACAGTGTCTTGCTCTGTTTCCCCGGGCTGGAGTACAGAGGCGCAATCTTGGCTCACTGCAACCTCCGCCTCCTGGGTTCAAGCGATTCTCCTGCCTCAGCCTCTCAAGTAGCTGGAATTACAGGTGTCCGCCACCATGCCTGGCTAATTTTTTGTATTTTTAGTAGAGATGGTGTTTCGCCATGTTGGGCAGGCTAGTCTCGAACTCCTGACCTCAGGTGATCCGCCCGCCTCAGCCTCCAAAAATGCTGGGATTACAGGCGTAACCCACCATTCCCAGGCTAAGCCACCATACTTGGCCTTGCTTTATTCTTATGGTTAAATATTTTAGAACATTCTTAAATTAGGAAGAATTCCTAGAAATAGTGGTGCTTCAGTGGTTGAGTATGGGGTCCTCAGTCCGCCCCTCCCACGCCGGGCACGGGATCCCACTGAACCCCGAGCCGGGCCTCTAACACCCTCGGAACCTAAGACCCAGGGGTTACGGCAGACCGGCCCCGCCCCTCCACGCACCGGCGCCCGCGATTGGCTCCAGGCGGCACGGCCCCGCCCCCGCCATGGCCGCCGCCTGCCGCCGGGGCTAAGTGGCCGCCGGCGTCCGGGTCCCCGAGGGCTCTCCCGCGTTGCTGGCACCGCTGGCGCCGCGGTCTCGTAGCGCATGGGCCTCCTCCGAGGCGGGCTCCCATGCGCTCGGGCCATGGCGCGCCTGGGCGCTGTGCGCTCCCACTACTGCGCCCTGCTGCTGGCCGCGGCGCTGGCCGTCTGCGCCTTCTACTACCTCGGCTCGGGCCGGGAGACCTTCTCCAGCGCCACCAAGAGGCTGAAGGAGGCCCGCGCCGGGGCTCCCGCCGCGCCCTCGCCGCCCGCGCTGGAGGTGGCGCGAGGCTCCGTGGCGCCAGCCCCCGGCGCGAAGGCCAAGAGCTTGGAAGGCGGCGGGGCCGGGCCGGTGGACTACCACCTGCTGATGATGTTCACCAAGGCGGAGCACAATGCCGCGCTGCAGGCCAAGGCCCGCGTCGCGCTGCGCTCGCTGCTGCGCCTCGCCAAGTTCGAGGCGCACGAGGTGCTTAACCTTCACTTCGTGAGCGAGGAGGCCAGCCGCGAGGTGGCCAAGGGCCTGCTGCGGGAGCTCCTGCCGCCCGCCGCTGGTTTCAAGTGCAAGGTGAGCGGGCCGCAGCTGGGGGCTCCCGGTGGGTGGCCCACCCCATCCTAGGCGAGGTCAGTGCGCGCTCCCGGAGGGGATCCGGGGAACTAGCTTGCAAGCTAGTGTTCACAAACTGCGGGAGGTGTCGTTCGGGGGCGTGTCCCGGAGCCAGACGCGCTCAGCTGGTGCTGAGGAGTGGAGCTGCGTTTTTAATGACCGCCTCGCTTTCCTCTCCCCCAATTAAGTGCAGCCTCCAGCAGAGTCCGCACCCCCCCATTTTGCTAACGTTGCAGGGTTCAGCACTGCCTTCAGAGTCTGCACCTCTGTTTATGTTTCTCAGTTTTTGACTTATGAGGATGGGACTGGTCACCAGTAGTCATCCTGAGCAACTGGAGAGGGCCTTGGTGAGGCCGCTGGAAGTGTTGAAGTTGCAGTGACGTTTCTCATTGCTCTTAAGGTATTTCGGTCGGATCTGGTCAAACTCATTGTGAACCATCTTATCTCCTCTCTGTGTCCCTTTTACCCCTTCCTCCAAGGGTCATGAACCCATTTAGAGAAGCCTGGAGTTTCTCCGAATGAGGAAGAGAAAGCTCAAGAGGAACAGATATGATCTGGGGAGAGCAAAGCTGGCCGCCTTGTCCCAGGCCGGACCAATCTGCCTCCATGACAGCTTCCATCTCTGTTTATCATCTTTCTTCACTGCCTGGCTCTCCTTGTCTGAGATGGGTTCCTGACATAGTGGGAATTACCTAGGTCGAATTGCTTATTTGATTTTGAATAGTTGTACAGAGGGGATCCGAGGCCAGATTTTGGAAAAGGAGTAGTAGGTGATATTAAAGGGTGGAGACTGATGTTGATTGGGGAAGCATGCTGAGGTAGGAGTTGTTTATGTGAGTGCCTAGGGGAGCTGCTGCCAGGATTCTGCAGGCTTCGTGAGTCTGCAGTGGCTCCTTGTTGCCTATGGAGTCAAGTCCCAGTTTCTTGGTAGGGCTGTTGTGTTGTGAGCCTGGTCCACCTCTCTGGCTTCACCTCTCCTTTCTTTACATGCATCTCATACCTTAGCTCTGTGTAGAGTGGGTCTTATACGTGCTGTACTCTCTGCCTGCAGTGTCCTCTTGGGCCCTTGGCCATTCTTTACTCAGTTTTCACCTCCCCTGAGAAAGTCCCTAGACCCTTGGACCTCTGAAGCTCCTTTCTGGAGGAGGAGCCTGGCAACCTGTCCCAGGTGATCCTAATGACTCTAATATTTGAGAAACATTGCACTAGTTCGCGGTAGAAAACTGAGGGCCCTTGGCCATAGGGTCAGTCTGGGCAGATCTTGGAATTTGACCAGGTCTCCAAACACCACCTGGAATATCAGCATTGTCATCTCTCTGGGCCTACTCTGCACCGTTGCCAGATCTCTGTGCCCTTGTCCGGAGCTCCCGCTGCAGCTCTTGCTGCACACCCAGTGCTTTCCAGCCTACTTGCCTTTGCTTCTGTCATTCCCACTGTTGGGGTGCTCCTTCTTTCCATTTCCAAGTCTTACCCATCTTCAGATACCATCCCCTCCTTGGAGCCAAGGAACCGTCCCTTCTTTCCTCTTCTACTTCCCTGGTACTGTGACTGTATCATGTCTTATCATCCATCCCTGTGTACAATGCCTGGCACTCTTAGTTGGCATCAGAAATATTGGCCCGGGGTAGATCCAGCCTCAGGGCCGAGCTCATCCTGTCTTGGCGTAAGTGTTTCATGCTCGGATTACCCCACTTTACTGGGCCCAGTTCCAGCAGCCTCACTCAAGGCCTGGAGGCAGCTGCAAATGACCGGAGGGAACTGATACCTCTTCTGTTGAGGTGTGAGGGGTGAGGGTCTAGTGTCTGGGGACTGCTAGCCAGATATCAGTGGTCGGATAAGGGTTTATCGGTCCTGGCATAACATTGCTCCTATTACTTTTTTTTTTTTTTTTTTTTTGAGACGGAGATTTGCTCTTGTTGCCTAGGCTGGAGTGCATCAGCACGATCTCGGCTCACTGCAACCTCTGCCTCCTGGGTTGAAACCATTCTTCTGCCTCAGCCTCTTGAGTAGCTGGAATTACAGGTGCCCACCACCACGCTGGCTAATTTTTTTTTTTTTTTGAGAGAGAGTTTTGCTCTTGTCGCCCAGGCTGGAGTGCAGCAGTGTGATCTTGGCTCACTGCAACCTCTGCCTCCCAGGTTCAAGCGATTCTCCTGGCTCAGCCTCCTGAGTAGCTGGGACTACAGGCGCGTGCCACCACGCCCGGCTAATTTTTTGTGGTGGCTAATTTTTTGTATTTTTAGTAGAGACCAGGTTTCATCATGTTGGCCAGGCTGGTCTCAAATTCCTGACCTCAGGTGATCCACCCGCCTCGGCCTCCCGAAGTGCTGGAATTACAGGCGTGAGTCTCTGTGCCTGGACTCCATTTCTTTGTTTTGTTTTGTTTTTGGTAAGAATTCTTGCTGTGTTGCCCAGGCTGGTCTTGAACTCCTGAGGTCAAGCGATTCTCTTGCCTTAGCCTCCCGCATAGCTGGGATTACAGGCACACGCCACTGCACCTGGCATTCCCATTATTTTTTAGTTCATATTTTGTAAATTTTTCTGTTTGTGATGAAAACTGCTTTTTTTTTTCCTTTAAATGTGTGATTTTTTTTTTTTTAAATGTGTGATTCTAAAAGGTTTGCTTCATTTTACTTGTGATTTAATTCTTCCTCAGGTTTGGAATATTTCTGAAAAGAACATAATCACACATGCCTTTCCTCTGTCTGGAGTACTCCCTGTCCCCATCCTTAGTACTCAGCTTTCAGGTCTCGGCTTTGGTGTTATTTCTTCGGTAAACCTTTCCTGAGCTCCCATTACACACTTTCAAACTCCAAGCACTATTCCTTAGTAACATTTATCACAGTTGTATTTATATAATCGTTGGATTAATTATTTGTCTTCCTTGCTAGACTCTAAACTCTTTAAGGGCATTGACATTGACCTTAAATGCTGCATCCCTAGCACCTGACATATGAGGGGATTTTATACTGGAATTGTTTTTTCAGTATTGACTCGGAAGAAGGAAACTAGAATTTCTCACTGGTTGTGTCAGAGCTGGAAGGGGTTTGTGGTATATAGCATGACAGGTGAGGACACTTGCCTGAGACTTTCTGGAGAGTTAGTTGCGGCTGGACCTTCATCCTAGGTCAGTGCTGTTCCCTTTGTGCCATATTTCCCCCTTAAGGAGCACCTCAGTCTTGTAAGATAAAGTCCGGGGGCAGTTTATTTTTATTCCCAGGGAGAATTGATTTGAATTGTGTTAGAACTGTCTGAAGATAGCCTGGGGGCTCTTCTTCCCTTCGGATGGCTCTGGGACCTCAGCATGGCTGCAAGATGCAGAACAGGGCCTCAGTGAACGGGCACGGGGCTGGTGCTCACACACCGAGGTCTCAGGCCATTTTCAGGTGGCATAGAAACACCTTTTAGCTGAAGTGGTTGCGGAAATAGATCATAGAACATTATTAGTGACCTTAGATTTTATTTTGGCTAATTGGATATTAGCTAAAAAGGATTCATGTAGGGTTGTATCTTGTTTTAAATATGTTTGAAAGTTTTAATTAATCTGTTAGTTTGTTACCTGTGAACAGGGAAGCATGTTATTTGTTAATTAGTAAACTTCGGAACTTGCTATGTTCCAGGTACCAGTATAGGAGCTGCTTCTAGCCTATACAGTAAGTCTGTTTTCTAAATGCATCAGAATCACCTGGGGACACTTTTAAAAATACAGAATCCTGGGCCCCACCCCAGCCTTTGGGCTCAGAATCTCCTGGGTGGGGCCTGGAGATCTGTATTTGGATGGAGCTACATAGGCGGGCTTGGGAGTCACTGCTGTAAGAAATCCAGGAATGCCTGCTGCCCTCCTGCTGGTCTCTCAGACCCAGTTCAGGCATCCTGTCCTCTGGGTAGCCTTCCCTGGGGAGCGCGATGCCTGGCTCATAGTGGGCATTCAGGAACTCTTTAACTATGACTTTTCCATCCTGGCTATTCTGGCTGTGCTGACCTGGGAAAGGCTGCCACATTCACCTTGCTAAAATGCTGCCTTTTAAATTTTTATTTATTTATTTATTTATTTATTTATTTATTTATTTATTTATTTATTTTTTGAGATGGAGTGTTGCTCTATCGCCAGGCTGGAGTGCAGTGGTATGATCTCGGCCCACTGCAACCTCTGCCTCCCAGGTTCGAGCAATTCTCCTGTCTCAGTTTCCTGAGTGGCTAGACTACAGGCACCTGCCACCACACCCAGCTAATTTTTGTATTTTTTTAGTAGTGACCGGGTTTCACCATGTTGGCCAGGATGGTCTCAATCTCTTGACCTTGTGATCCGCCCGCCTCAGCCTCCCAAAGTGCTGGGATTACAGGCATGAGCCACCGTGCCTGGCCAAAATGCTGCCTCAATGTATCAGTTCCATTCAGAACCTCCAGTGGCTTCTGGCTACCTGTCCTCCCAGGTCATGTCAACGTCCTAGACCCAAAGCAGTGGCTGAGCTTCCTGAGTTCTAGGACAAGCTGTTCCTTCTCATGGCGCTTTGCCTGCTCTGCTTCTGAGCATCTGTTGTCTCATTCTGTCAAGTGCAGTCTGACACTTGTAAAACTTAGATCAAGACTTATCCGTTCCATGGGCCTTTCCTGCTGGATCAGGTTTGACAGAACATACCATGAAACCCCCAAATAATGGTAGCTTAAACAAGGTTGAATTTATGTCTCATTTCAGTGCAGTCCAGAGGTAGGCATTCCTGGACTGGCATGGGGGGTTTGTGAAGTCACCAGGGTCCTTGGCTCCTTCCAGCTCTCTGTTTCGTCATCCCTGAGAGTGGCGCTGTCTTCGTGGTCCCGGATGGCTGCTGGAGCTGGGGCCATCACATCGGTGTTGCTGTGTTGCATTTAGTCCAGTTTAGCCCAGTGCTGCTGTGTGTATTGTTTCAGGTCCAGTCTCATAACACGGTTCTACTCTACTGACTTCTGGGAAAGTGATCACAGTGAACAGGCCTAAAGGCGCCTCTCATGTCTCCTCTCCTTGCCCGTGCTGGCCAGCTCTCTGCAGCGGCGGTGGGGCCCGCCAGCCGCTGTTTGTGTGGCCTCCACGGAGCACAACAATATTACTTCTTTGTAGTATTTCCCTTGTGCCGTCAGCTCCAATGTTAACAGTTCAGAAAGACCTTCCCTGAATCTCTTTTCTAATGCAACCCTCATGCCAGCCTTCATCTTTCCCATCACCTTGTGCATTTTTTTCTTTTTTTTTTTTTTTGAGAAGGAGTCTTGTTCTGTCACCCAGGCTGAAGCGCAAGGGTTCGATCTTGGCTCACTGCAACCTCCGCCTCCTGGGTTAAAGCGATTCTCCTGCCTCAGTCTCCCGAGTAGCTGGGATTACGGGTGCCTCCCACTACGCCCAGCTAATTTTTGTATTTTTAGTAGAGATGGTGTTTCACTCTGTGGCCAGGCTGGTCATGAACTCCTGACCTCAGGTGATCCACCTGCCTTGGCCTCTCAAAGTGCTGGGATTACAAGTGTGAGCCACCGCGCTTGGCCTTTTTGTTTTTTTGAGACAGGGTTTCTTTGTCTGCCGCACAGGCTAGAGTAGAGCACGATGGTATGATCACAGCTCACTGTAGCCTCAAACTCCTGGGCTCAGGGGATCCTCCTGCCTCAGCCTCCTGAGTAGCTAGGACTACAGGCATGTGCCACCATGCACAGCTAATTTTTTTTTTTTTTTTTTTGAGACAGAGTCTCACTTTGTTGCCCAGGCTGGAGTGCAGTGGCACAATCTCAGCTCACTGCAACCTCTGCCTCCCGGGTTCAAGCCATACTCCTACCTCAGCCTCCCAAGTAGCTGGGATTACAGGTGCCCACCACCACGCCTGGCTAATTTTTTTTTATTTTTAGTAGAGACGGGGTTTCACCATCTTCGCCAGGCTGGTTTCAAACTCCTGACCTTGTGATCCACCCGCCTCGGCTTCCCAAAGTGCTGGGATTACAGGCATCAGCCACCGCGCCTGGCCAATTTTTTTTTTTTAAATTGTTTTGTAGAGCTGGGATCTCACCTTCTTGCCCAGGATGGTCTCAAACCGGTGATCCTCCTGCCCTAGCATCCCAAAATGTTGCATCGCAGTTGTGAGCCAACATGCCCAGCTGTGCGTTTCCTTTATAGCATGTATTCATTTTTTCATGTATTCATTCATCGGGGGTTGTTGGGTGCGTGTCCCATTCCAGGCACTGTTCTAGGTACTTGTGAACAGCAGGGAACGGAACAAGTTTCTGCCTTCGTGGAGCTGAAGTTCTGGGGTTGCGGGGAAGGTATGGGAGATATATTTTTAACAAATAAATAAATATAGAGCGAGTGAGATTGTGATCAGTTCTACAGAGAGAAGTAAAGCAGGCTGAGGAGATAGGAAGTGTGTGGTTGTCAGTGTGGGGAGTTGTTAGCCGTGGTGCGTAGGTGGTCAGGGAAGGCTCCATGGATAAGGTGCCATTCGCGCAGAGCCTGAAGGACCTGAGGGAGCCACAGCCATCTGGGCGAGACTCCGTCTGAGGCCACTGCAAGTGTGCGGGTGTCAGGCTGGAGTGTGCTCTGCATGTTTGAGCAAGTAACTGTCCTGTTAACTTGTTTGTAGTCTCTCTGTACCCGCTCCTGGAAGGTAATCTCCAGAAAGCAGAGACCTTACCTCCCTTCATCTATTGAGGTTTACGGGAACCCCATAGATGCCATCCTTATTTCTGGCCTGAGTTGGAAGTGATAGAGCGGGCAAGCAGCCTCTTAACCCGGGACACGAGAACTGGAGAGACGCCTCCCCGCAGGGAGGGGCAGGCTCTGCACAGGTAGATTCCGGAGAAGAGAAAGAGAGGTGGGGGCCGGGGCTGACTTGCTTCCCAAACTCACCGGTCAGGTCCGTCTCTCCTCCTGCCTTAGGGAGGAGTTAGTGTGTGAGGAGGGGAGGAGGATGGGGCGGGGAGCAAGAGGCCAGGGTGTTTGTCCAGGAGAGCATCCTCCATACAGAAGCACAGGACAGTGGACGGGGGGAGCATCCTCCATACAGAAGCACAGGACAGTGGACGGGGGGAGCATCCTCCATACAGAAGCACAGGACAGTGGACGGGGGGAGCATCCTCCATACAGAAGCACAGGACAGTGGATGGGGTGCTTCCTCTTTCTCCCGTGGACACTATAGTCTCAGCACTGTTTCTGGCACAATCTGTGTTCTCAACAAATATGTATAGTTGACTGACTAATAACTATAGTGATGAAACCCAGGATATCTTAGAAGAGTTGTCAGTGATCTGTCCCTTTTCCCTCAAACCTCAGCCTCTTTCAGAGCCTGAGACTGGGTTGCTCCATTTCCTGGTGACAAATTAGGAGGAAGAAGGAAACTGCACATCCCCCACAATCCTCGTCTGTTTTCTGTCACCATAAAAATACCTGAGCCTGGGTAATTCAGAAAAGAAAGATATTTATTTAACTTGAGGTTTTGGAGACTGGGAAGTCCCAGAGCACGGTGGCAGCTTCTGGGGAGGGAAGCAGAGGCATGCGGAAGGGGCACAGCGTGAGGGGCACCTGGCTTTATACCAGCTACTCTTGGTAACTCATCCAGTGCCGTGAGTGAGTGAGAACTCCCTCCCTCCCAAGAGAAGTAACCCAGGCCTGGGAGACGGGCGTGAATCCCTCTTAATGACTTCATCAGCTCTTGAAAGCCTCACCTCCCAGCAGCATCACCGGGGATCACATTTCCAATACGTGAATTCAGGGCACACCCTTTAAACCTCAGCAGCCACTTACAGGTGACTGTTGGGTTCCAGGAGGAGCACATGCCAAGGACTGGGAATGACCGGACAAATGTTAAAGTGCAGTAGGGGATTCTCAGAGTTTCTTTGAGTTCAAGAGCAAACCTGTGAGTGACTTGGAAAAGTTGAATACCTTAGCTCCTAGGTGGGGCTTGAGAGAAGCCTGGATGTGAAGGCCTTGACCTTGATGCTGGCTGTCTCGTTGATGAAGCTAATGACAAACAGGTGACCCTGGAAATGCAGCGGATTTTCCAGCTTGTCACAGCAGCAGGCACCTTGCACCTGAATGAAACTTTTGAGTAAGTTATGATGGTCTGGAAAAGAGGTGATCAAAGGTACATGTCCTGAAGGGAGAGGCGCTTTGAAAAGATAGGCTGACATTTTATATGGCAGTGTTCAGAGAACAGTGCATATTTTATCAAAGGCATTTAACAGTGGCTTTCTTTTAAATTGTAATATACTCATGAAAACAACTATAGTAGTTTGTGTACCAATGTATGTTTCTTCTGGAAAACTTTATAATCATGGATCTATGGGGAATAACTTTGTATAGTATTGTATCAAATACAATAAACTCTGGATAAGCCCACAAGTATGTGTTGAAATTATAAGGCAAAGCCTTGGGGTGATGATATAGATGAAATATACTGATAGATGGGGATTTATAAAATCTGCTGGGGCCTCAGTGCACGGATTAACTGTTCCAGCTTTGGGCATCAGTCATTCCTCATGACTTCCTGACTGTTCCTTGTTCCTATAGGCCATATTTTAAAAAGATACATAATTACCTTTTTTTGCAATAAAGATTGAAATGTAATTCATGTATCATAAAGCTCACTCATTTAACATATACAATCCAGTGGTTTTTAGTATATTCCCAAGGTTGTACAACTATGACCACTGATTCTAGAACACTTGTCACCTCACAAACCCTGTATCCATTAGCGTCACTCTCCATCCTCCTGTCTCCCCCGTCCTTAGAGACTACAAATCAGCTTGCTGTCTCTATAAATGTGTCTATTCTGAATATTTACTACAAATGGACTCATTAATATGTGGTCTTTTGTGTCCGGCTTCTTTTACTTAGCCTAGTGTTTTTAGGGTTCACGTTGTAGCATTGCATTAATACTTCACCTTTTTTATGGTTGGATACTATTCCATCATATGGATAATTATGCCACATCATCCATTCATCAGTTGATGAACATTTGGGTTCTTGCCACCCAAGAACCCAAATGTTCATGAATATTTGGGTTATGAATAATGAGGCTGTTATGAATAATGCTGCTGTGAACATTTACTTAGAAGCTTTTGTTGGCCGGGCGTGGTGACCGATGCCTGTAATCCCAGCACTTTGGGAGGCGGAGGCAGGCGGATCACGAGGTCAGGAGACTGAGACCACCCTGGCTAACACTGTGAAACCCCGTCTCTACTAAAAGTACAAAAAACTAGCCGGGCGAGGTGGCGGCGCCTGTAGTCCCAGCTACTTGGGAGGCTGAGGCAGGAGAATGGCGTGAACCCGGGAGGTGGAGCTTGCAGTGAGCCTAGATCGCGCCACTGCGCTCCAGACTGGGCGACAGAGTGAGACTCTGTGTCAAAAAAAAAAAAAAAAAAAAAAAGTTTTTGTGTGGACATATGTTTTCACATCACCGGGGCATAACCTAGGAATGGAATGGTTAACTCTGTTTAACCTTTTGAGGAACTGCCAAACTCAGGCGCTATACCATTTTACATTCCCACCAGCGGTGTATGGGGGTTCTGGTTTCTCCACATCCTCACCAGCACTTGGAATCATCCATCTTTTCAATTACGGCTATTCTAGTGGGTGTGAAGTGGTATCTCATTTTAGTTTTGGTCTGCATTTCCCTAATGACAAATGATGAGATGATTACATGTTGCTAAGGACAACTACATACATGTATTTGGTATTTTTAAAATATATTTACCAAAATGCATTTTATTAAAAAACAAAAAAAAAAAAACCAGTTACCTTGACTTTCCCCTCCTTACCCTGTGAGGTGTTACAACATGGCTAGAAACGTGCATATTCTGAGAACGTGGTTTGGAAATTTCTGACGTGTACACTGATGCGCCTAAAATCAGCAAGGGGACGTTTACTAGTATGAAGTCTTGATTGGGAGAATAATAGTAGCAACATTTGTTCAGTACTTTATGTATTTAGTGATGGAGTCTTGCTCTGTCATAGTACCACATTTACTCTCCTCCCCTCCCCTCCCCTCTTTTCTTTAATTTTCTTTTTCTTTTCTTTTTGAGATGGAATCTTGCTCTTTCCCCCAGGCCGGAGTGCAGTGGTGTGATCTTAGCTCACTGCAACCTCCATGTCCAGGGTTCAAGTGATTCTCCTGCCTCAGTCTCCCGAGTAGCTGGGATTACACAGCTGTGCGCCACCATGCCCGGCTTAATTCTTGTATTTTTAGTAGAGACAGGGTTTCACCATGTTGGCCAGGCTGGGCTCGAACCCTTGACCTCGAGTGATCCGCCTGCCTTGGCCTCCCAAGATGCTGGGATTACAGGCATAAGCCACCGCGCCCGGCCTGTTCAGGCCTTTAGAATGTATACAAGTGCAGACGCCTCACTTGAGCATGGCTGAGGTTGGGGAAAGAGGTGTGGAATCCCTGAGGCTGAGAGCAGGTGGCTTACGGAGCTCCCAGAGCAGCAGGAGGCACTTCAGGACCACGCTAGCTGCTGTGCCAAGGGGCTGTGTGTGTGGGGATGAAGGCTGGGCTGTAACCCACCTCCCCATCTGTCATCCGCCTGCTGATGACGCCCCAGATAAATCCGTTCAATCTGAACCAAAACTGCGCTTGCTGGGAGTGCAACTTCCCTCTCTGCTTCAGGGAGCATTGCAGGTTCACCGAACATCGGAACAGGAAGGCAGCTCTGGGCTCAGTGCCCCTCCCCCAGCTGATACCCTGCGCAAGAAAGGCGCAGTGACTAGTGCCACACCGAGCTGCCTTTAGAAACAGCCCAGGCCTCCTCTGCTGTTCGACGGAGGTGTTAGCAGCAGGTCGGTCTTTTTCGGAAGGGTGGGTTGAGAGGCAGCCCACCCTAATACCCACAGTGGAGGTGGGAGGGCCTGTCGTCTTCACCTATCCCAGGGGGCTTCGCCTCCCTGTCTCCCCCTGGCTCTGTCTCTCTCGGGAGGGGAGGATGCAGTCCGGCCTCCAGGAGGCAGAATCCGCTCAGTGTCCGGGGCTGCCCAGCAGGGCCAGTGTTGCGGGAGCTGGATGGGGGCTGCGGTGCAGGCACAGGTTTTGTCCTGTGCTCCGCGATGTGCGCTGGAGGCCCTCCGCGGCTGCGGTCAGCACGAGTCCCCCAGGCCTGCAGACCCGAGGGGCCGCGGGCGTCCGGCGTGGGGCGGAACTGGCCCCTCCTCCGCCGCGCGGTCTCTCCCCGGCCGGGGCCGACGCACGTGTCGAGTGCAGTGCCCCGCGCGGCCGCTTGGGGGCGCCGCTGTATCGCGTCTGTGCGTCCGACCCCCAGTCTGCGAGGTGCGCGCGGCTGCGGCCCGAAGCCCGAGGCTCCCGCGGGCTGTATTTTTTCCCTCCTCGAGCCCCGCCCTCTCTTGTTGTTTCGAAAGCCCTGAAATGAAAGGCAGTCGGCAGGGCTGTGGCGGGCGGTCATTTCCTTCCTGGGCTGCTGGTAAACCGGCTTTGATGAGCCCTTTGGACAAGGCGGGGCCGAGCCGCTGGGACTGGCGATCCGATCCGCCGCCCGGTCGCAAGGACGATGCACGGGCAGGCCCCTCGCACCTGCCTGGTCCTCCCCGGGGCCAGCCACATCCCTTCCCGTCCGCCTGGTCCCCGGCACACCCGGTGTGGGAAACGGGTCTGCGGGAGCTGCGTGCTGGGGGCGGCCCCTCGGTATCCTGGCGCCGGTGGCCAGTTTGGCAAAGGCCCGAGGCTGCCAGAGGCCGCTCCGGGGGGCGCCCTGGTGCTGGGTCTGTCCCTGGCACTGGCCTGGAGCCCGGCGTCCTTAATCGAGGGAGGGACTCGGATGCCACCTTACAGGCCTATGCCACGCGACTGTCCTTGCGATGAGATGAGGGCTTCCCAGGCCTGTGCCTGGGGCGGGAGGCCTCTCCCTGGGAGAAGGAGCCCCACTGCCTGCCTGCTGGAAGGGCCGCCTGGCAGGGCCCGAAGGCCTCCCTGCTGCCCTTCCTCACACCCTTCCCATCCAGGGCCCTTGTCTTTCGCCCTGGGGCCACTCACACCGTCCTGTGAGTTGTGGAGGACAAGTCAGGATGACCAGGGCAACATCATGTCCCACGCCTTATCCGCAGGCCGCAGGGACCTTGACTTTAGGGCTCTGACCCCAAGAGGCAACTCTAACTACTTGCCTGTTCTGAGCAGTGGAGCCAGGCCTCATCAGCTGGCAGAAAGCCTGCTGTTAAGTTAATGTGTTTTAAATTAAAGCCATTTGTTTTATTTATTAGGGCGATGACTGCTAAGCAGCCCTGATTAAGCCATCCTCTGCTGGTGGGACTAGTCTCCCAGAGGCTGGCCGCTGCTGCCCTGCTCAGTTCTGGCCTGGGGATAGCACAGGTGTGCTGCTTAGATAACAGATGAAATGAGACAGCTCGGGGCCTGGCACATGGCAGGTGCTTGGTCAACGGTGGCTGCTAATAATGGTACCAGAATAGGTGTGTTGGGAGATGACACCCTGCTGTCATCACTCTAGAAAGCACATACCTGTTTATTCACCGTGCTGGGATCTCCCCGGCCAGGTAAGTATGATACCGTTGATTCAGTTGCAGGGCAGTGCAGCTAGCTTGCCAAACAGCTTTCTGCCCAGGTTTATGTCCGGTGTCCCTGTGTTCTTGCAAGTCTTCAATTCTCCAAACTACTGTGTTTTTTTCTTCTCTGACACTCCTCCCGCCCCCACCTCTTGGCAGTATATTGTTTGACTCTCTCTGAAAGCATGGGACACCTTGGCCTTATTTGATATTCAGGGGCATCTGCGCTTTCTCTTTCCTGCTGGAAGGAAGAGCTCATCTTCATCACGTCCCTTCCTCACGGGCCCTAGCCCTGCCTGGCCCTGGGCAGAGGCTCTGCAATGCGAGCCGGCCTGTGCCCCGGAGTGGGGGCTGCTGCTTGTCAGGGTGATAAAGCCTTTGTAGTCTTGTGTAGATGACAGTCGCCTCTGTGAATGTTCCTTAGTTTCTCAGAGGTTCCAATTCAAATTTGTTTATAGTAAACGGTGCACAGTTACACAATTTTTGATCAAATTTTGATGTTTTGTTTCTCTCAATGGTTTTGGATTTGTTTTCTTGGTCTGATTGCACGCACTAATTGTTTATAGTCATTTTTGGGCATCAGCCAAGTGTAAGCCGTAAATGACTTAAAAAGGCCGGGCGTCTGTGGAGACGCTCATGGATCCATATAGCCCCACATACTCCCAGAGCCACTCCTATGCCTGGCCACCACACTGCCCCCGAGTGGGGTCTCTGGCCTCACCCTCTGTGGCTCTTGCCTCACCGAAGGCTGTGAGGTGGCCCTGCTTTTGCCAGAGCATCACAGCACAGCAGCCCAGGATGTGAGCTCTGTGTGACCGCTCAGGTGGCCAGGCTCCCTGAGTCCTGGTTGGGGCGGGGTTCTGCAAGGGCCTCATAGGCTCAGCAGGTGGATTTGTCTGAAAAACCTGCCCAAGATCAGGCATAGTGCAGGCTTTGCTGAGGGTGCCCTTGGCCACCGGCTCTCTAGAGGGTAGGAAGACAGGGCCGAGGGCTCTGGGTGTGCCGGGGCTGCTTTGTGAGGATGGAGAGGCTGGCTGGGGGCAGGGAGCTTGGAGGATACGCATCCAGGATACATGGGTAGGATGTGACCTGCCCACCTTAGAAATGAGGGAACTCAGGCAGCTGGAGCCACAGACTGGCTCTGTCGTCTGTCCCTGGCAGGAGAGTCATGACCAGAAGATGGGGCAGAGGGGAACAGCTGGGGAGGGGCGGCCTGGCTGGGTGAGTGTGCGGCTCTCTGGGTTGGCAGAGTCAGCGGCAGCCAGGACTCCGGAGCGGGAGCCACAGAGAGAGCTGGGGGCCTGTGCCGGCCCAGCCAGGAAGTACCTGGCTGCCATGGTGATCCACCTGGCTGGACTGCCTGGGGTTGCGGTGTACCCCAGCCACTTCCCATCTCTAGGACTTTGCTCAGGGGCTTCTTCCCCAGATCACCCATTCCTCCTGTCTTCATCTGATTAACTTGCCCTTCATGATGAAGCTCAGATGGTGCCAGTTATGTGGGGACCACCTCTGACCTCCACCCTGGTGAGCCCCTTTCCCCTGGCTCCTGCCAAGCTGACACTGGCCCTTCTGCCAGCTGCTGGGGGATGAGGGCTGTGTCTTATTTTATTCTCCAGGACATAGTGGCACAGGGCCTGGCGTGGGTAAGACTGCATCGGCTCGCACACTGGAGGTGTGATGCCAGCACGGTGGGCAGTGGGGTGTGAGTGCAGCCATGGAAGGCCGGGGTGGGATGGCTGGGCACCAATGCCCGTCAGATGTCCTGTGCACATGCTGCTCAGACATACAGGACCTGGCGTCCTTGGCTGCCTACAGAGGCCTCAAGCTTGTAAAGAAAGCTTCCTGGTCCCTCTTGTCGTGGGTTCTCCTGCAGAAAGTCATCTGGCCTGAGACTAGCTATGAAGCATCAGCGGTGTTTTGGGTTTTGGAACTGACCCCCTTGCATTACCATGAAGAAATGCTGGTGCAGGCCCTTGGGAGGTCCAAGGGGCTTCACTTGTCTCCCTCACCTGAAAGCCTTGGGGAGGTTGCTTGGTCTGCCTCGAGCCCCGGCTGGCGGGCAGTGCCCTGGGCAAGCTCTTCAGCCTGCACCTGCCGCTGGGTGCTCACTTCAGCTGGAGTGCGGTGGACAGAGTCCTGCCCAGGTGTTACTGATCCTGAGTTCTGGGTCTTCCCCTGACCCTAGCTTCCATTGGCAAAGCCTTCTGGTGTCTTTGCCTCAGTTTCTCATCCATAAGAGGGGTGGGGATGCTCCGGCTCTGAGTAACAGTCTGTTCTCTTCCGGTGTGTGTAAACAGTGCTGGGGCTCATAGAGCTCATCCCTTTCCAGAGCCTGTCCTGAGTGTGTAGGTGAGAAGCTGCGGGGCGTGAGGAGGCTGCTCTTCCGCTCTTTCTGGGATAATCCCTGGGCGAGGCTTCCGTGCTGACTTTCCTTCCATCCTCTGGGAGGTACTGGTTCGTTTCTCGGGCCCTGCCCTGTGTGGGGCGCACCTCAGACCCGCGGAGCATGAGGGTGAGGGGCACGGAATGCCCAGAGCTGTCTCAGGTTTATCATCACCGTCAGTGAGTCACAGTTGCCACCATCGCAGGGGCCCCAGGTGTCAGGCACCATGCTGGATCCTGCTTTTCCTCCCTCATTTAACCTTGGAGCAGCCAGGCCGGTGAGGGGCAGCGAGTCCCCCCAGGAAGAGGCTGCACAGAGGAGCATGCTCGGAGCCCTGACTGGAGTCCGGCTTGCCGATTCTTCAGCACGCTGCCCGATGCCTGTTGATTTTGGCGGTTCATTCTTGTCCCTCCAGAGCCAGGAATGCTTTGTGAGAACTGGGGCCCCACCAGAAGGGTTTCCACGGTGCCCCTGTGCCTGCTGCTGGCTGGCCTCTTCCCCTGGTCAGCCGGGTGGCACAGAACAGGGGAATCGTAGGGCTGCCTGGGGTGGACCTTCCCTCCCTCCTCCAGGAGCTGCCCGTAGAACAGCAGCGAGCCTCTTTCCAGGAGGTGGGATTTACAGGCTGCGATGTTGGAGCCCCACCTCCCTCATTTAGCTGCAGAAGAGGTCTGGGTTGGAGGGAGTCCAGTCTCTGGTCCTGGAGTTGAGTCTATTTATGTTATCCATGAGAAAACTGGGCCCAGAGAGGCCAAGCAACTTGCTCAGGGCCACACAGCTGCTCAGTGGACAAGGGAGACTGGGAGCAGCTCTCCTGTGCCCTCTTGGTTCCCTGCGCCCGCGGTCTCCCTGCCTGCCTTCCCTTGTGTTCGGAAGCTAGTTCCGCGCTGTGCTTGCTCTGTGCGCTGTTTTGTCTTCTGTTTTGGTTCCTAGCCTGTCACAGTTTTTGGATCTCACCCACTTGTGACTCCCTGCAGTCGCCTGTGTTTTGTGGACAATGAAAGCCTTTGCTCCCTGCCCACCGGAAGGAAGCTTGGCGACCTCCTCAGCTGCAGGCCCACAGTCACGGCTCCCTCCATCCCGTCGCCTGGCCCTGCTCATCTCACTCGCTGAGTCCCCAGCCGATTCGGCCCTGCCTGGGGCTGAGCCTGTGGGGGCGAGCCGTGTGGGATGGGGAACCCCGCCGCTGTCTCCTGCCTGGTCCTGCGCTCCTGCAGCTCCAGTCCTGCCTTGACTGTCACAGGGATCTCCAGGCCCCCGCAGCGGCTCCCTGTTTGGCGAGCATGGTACTCGGAAACCGCCTGTTCTGCTGGTTTAGCCCGACTCAAGCTCCTTGCTGAGGGACTGCATTCCCGCTGCAAACCCATGGCCTCATGGGTCTTTCTGATGCTGCTGTGATCCCCGCTGTGTCCGCAGTGCTAGTGAATTTCCCAGCCTGGGGCGGCTGGGGTTAGGGTCCGAGTCTGACTTCTTTCTCCTTCCTGCGCAGCTGGTGTGGGAATGGGTGTGCGTCTCTTGAATGAGTATGGTGTTGGCTACAGGTGGGCCGCTTTAGATTCTGGCTCTGCCTCATCTTTCTGGGAGGTGGGGGGTAGTTGTTTACATTCTCTGAACCACTTCCTGCGTGCAGCAGGGGCCCAGTCATATCACCTGCCCCAAAACACTGGTGTGGGGACGGCATTCAGTGACTGACTGTGCATAGCGCACCTGTTTGTGTTTGACGCGTGCTGGGCGGGCCCTTGGGCACTGCCCTGGCCCCGTGAAGGCCCTGCAGGTCTGTGTCCCGCCCTTGGTGGCTGTGCCCAGCTTTAGCATGCCACCTCATGGTCCTGCTCAGTGGCTCACCTGCTCACCCTGTGTCAGGTCCCAGCCTGGCGCAGGTGGCAGCCCCTGAATCCGGGCCGTGCGATCCTGCTCCTTGGATGCCCAGGTTCGAGATGCTCGGGTTCGCCTTGGGAAACAAAAGAGCAGGTTTGGCACAGAGATCCCACAAACTACAGACTTAATTATGCCCCGTGGATGTGCTGAGCAAGGGTGAGAGGGTGACTGAGCCTGCAGAGGGCTCCGTGCAACGCCATGTGGCCCCCAGTTCCCTCACAGTGGAAAAGGAACGAGCTTCCAGCTCAGGGAACGGCTTCCCAGGAGCAGATGGCACTTTGGAAATCACCTCGTCGGGCTTTGAGCCGTGTCCTGTGGTTGGGAGCGTGGGGGGCGTGTTTCTGCTGCTGACCCCAGTTTCAGGGCAAGTGTAACCTGTGGTCAGTGCAGGGTGGGGCTTTGGTCCCAGGCCCCGGGCCTGAGGCCCTGGAGAACCTGGGAGGCTCGGGCAGTCATTGCTGATGTCTGCGCCATGGCCAGAGTCTCCGAGCCCTGATGGCCCCCTGGGGCCTGATTTATGGGCGTCTTTGGGGGATTTGTTCCAGCCTGGAAATATGAGGGAAGTCTCACCACCTTGGCGGGGGTGCTCCCTGGCACAGAGCTGGGCATCGGGCACCCCCTGATTTGTCTGAGAGCACCGTTTCCTTCTAGCGTTACCCTTTAAAACTCGCTTCAGGGAAGAGCGATTGGCTACATAGTTGAATTTGCCGAGCAGCATTTGCGGAGGATGTAAACCGCCAGGTAGGCTGGCCCTGCTTATTGGTCTCTTCTTTGGGCTCATCGAGTGGCTTTTGCTTTGATCAGAAATGTGAACAGGCCGGGCGCATGGTTCATGCCCGTAATCCTAGAACTCTGGGAGGCCGAGGCCGGTGGATCACCTGAGGTCAGGAGTTCCAGACCAGCCTGACCAACATAGTGAAACCCCGTCTCTACTAAAAATACAAAAATTAGCCAGGCGTGGTGGCGGCGCCTGTAATCCCAGCTACTCGAGAGGCTGAGGCAGGAGAATTGCCTGAACGCAGGAGGCAGAGGTTGCGGTGAGCCGAGATCACGACACTGCACTGCGGCCTGGGAGACAAGAACTCCTTCTCAAAAAAAAAAAAAAAAAAGTGAAATGTGAACAGTTGAAGTTTTTAGAACTGATGTGGCTCTCAGAGAGTTGGGAGACATTTTAAGGCAAATGCAAAATGAAAACATTTCCTTTACTGAGGGCTCTGTAGGCTGTGTCTTAAGCAGCGGCCTTGGGAAATGAAATGTGGTCTTGCAGTTTAGCCCCTGATTTCTGGAGCTGTTGACTTCTGAGCCTTTTCCTGTGACATGTGCGGCATCTGGACCTGATTTGTGGGAGTCTTTGGGGGATTTGTTCCAGCCTGGAAATATGAGAGGGAAATCTCACTGGCCCAGGAGAGAAGTCAGCTTAGGACAGCCTTCCCTGGGCCCTGTGGAGAGGGAGGGTCTGAGAAAAGGGCAGGAGAAAGTGCTTGGAGAAAAGCGGGCAGCTGGGGTGCGGTGCCTGGACCCCACGGAGAGCCCTTTGTGACTTTCTTCTCCAGGCAGCGGAAAGCTGTAAATCTCATTCAACAAACCGTCTTCATTTTCCCATGTTCCCTTGAGCCCTTGTCTCTCGGGGCCTAGTTTGGATCGAGCAGGGGAATGTTGTTCTCTACTCATTGCACTGAATAGGGGACCCACCTGTGGTGGCGTATGCCATCAACGCCTCCCAGTCTCACCGCCCTGTCTCCAGCTTATTGTTCCCATCACTGTAGCATAAGTTATGGTCATATTTCTTTTGTAACCCGAGCTGTGAGTTTCTGGTTTTTCACACAATAAGTAACACCACAGTGAATCTCCCTCTCCTCTGTGTGTGTGTGTGTATGTGTGTTTTTTTTTTCTTCTTTTAAATTGTTCCCAGGAACCTTCCTTCATTCTTCACAAGAAACACTTCCCAGTCCTATGTGGTCCTGTTCCCACAGATTAACATGTGAAGGTCTGGTCTGTCAGGCTGCTCCTCAGCCGCCACTCTCCTGCCTCTTCATTATGAAGAGTTTTTCCTGCTAATTTATATCGCACAACCCCACTTTCTGCCTCTCATGATATAATTTATTTTTTAGATGTTAAAAATTTTAGTTCTGGAACAAGCCAAAACAGAAAAATGAAAAAAAATAAAAAGTGACAGATACTTTTGTTTCTACTGTGTAAGTTAAACATGTGCTAACATTTTTTTCTATTTGCTTAAGATTCTTTTTTTAAGGAAATAAAATAGTATAGACGTGGCTAAAGCTCACTCTAGTTCTTCTCCATCCTACTCCCTCTATTTACTGTCACAAGAAGTTGGTGTGTTTTGTGCAATTTGTATGTTTTCTTTTACCACGTGTGTATGTATGCATAAAATATCTATGTGTTACTGCTTTGTATGTTTCCAGCAGTTATGTAAACACTCTCGTATATCCATTTGTCATTTCATTGTGAGTATGAGATTTCATAGCATTATGATTGTGAGATTTATCTTTGCTGATACGTGGAAGTCTTGCCCGGTCATTTTAATTGCTGCGTAGTATTTTATTGTGGGCGGACCTCCGTTTACTCATTTGCCTTCTGAGAGATGGCTGAGTGGTTCCCCTGTTTTGTCACCCCCACTACGGTGACCACCCAGGCACACATCTGCATCTGCAGATGTGCTTGAGGCTCTGCAGGGTCACGCCTGGAAGGGGCTGCTGGGTCCGGGGGCGCGTGCATCTTCTGTTTTGCAGGACCCTGGTGAGCTCCCCTCCAGGTGGCTCTTCCCCTTCCCATTCCGCATTCTCCCGAGCACTTGGCAGAGACTCCCTTTTATTGGTGTGGGTCCTGCTGCATTTGAGGCAGGAGGTAGAGGCTTGGGGGCAACTTTGGGAATAGGATGGGAGGGAAAATTTGAGAGCAGACCTGAGTGGCTCCTTCGTGCCACCTCAGACTTCCTGGCTGTGCAGACACTCGGGCCAGCCCTCCGAGAGCATTCAGAGTCTCTGTGGAGGTAGAAAGGAGGGTGCCTCCAGCTGCCGGCGGAGCAGCCCCTCCCTGAAGTCTGGACCCAGTACTCAGCACAGCTTCACGGGGATCTGTCCTGGCCTCGCTCCCTTCGCGGGCAGGTGCAGGGCTGTATGAGAAGGACCTGGGGCCTGGCTCCTCTAGGACCTGCTGCATAACCTGTGGATAGCCCCTTTCCACCTGGCTGGGCCCCGCCTTTCCTGTCAGAAACACATGGGGTCACATCAGTGATTTGGGTGACTGCTTAGCTCTACCCATATTGGTCACCCACTTGAGTTTTGCAGTTGGCAAGTGGTCTCAGCTTTCCTAACCGTGGTCTGCTAGGCCTGAGCCTTGGGGAGTCAGCAGGTGCGGTGGGGGTGGGGGACCTGCCCGCAGTACAGCAGGGGCCTGGCGCGAGGGTGACTTGGCTGTACTCAGTGAGATGGTCTGCGCTTTCATGTAGCTTGAGGGAGTCCTCAGACCCCAGGGCCATCTGGCCAGTGCACATTTATGCTGACAGAGGGAAGCGTAGGTTGGCCCTTGTGGGTCATTCACAAAAGCCAGAGGCAAATGAGTGCTGCTTTGAGATGAGCATTTTTTTTTTTTTTGAGATGGAATCTCGCTCTATTGCCCAGGCTGGAGTATAGTGGTGCGATCTTGGCTCACTGCAAGCTCTGCCTCCCGGGTTTACGCCATTCTCTTGCCTCAGCCTCCGGAGTAGCCGGGACTACAGGCACCCGCCACCATGCCGAACTAATTGTTTGCATTTTTAGTAGAGACGGGGTTTCACCATGTTAGCCAGGATGGTCTCGATCTCCTGACTTCGTGATCCACCCACCTCGGCCTCCCAAAGTGCTGGGATTACAGGCGTGAGCCACCGTGCCGGGCCTGAGATGAGCATTTTTAAGATCCATGTAATCCCATCCAGTACTGCTGCTCTCTGAAGCCATCATTCAGCCTGGGCATCTACTATGTGCTGGGTGCTGTCCTGGGGACTTGGGTGTATCAATGAACAGAACAGACAGAACAGGTGAAAAGTGCCTGCCTTGTAGCACTTACATCCTGGCAGGAAGAGGACTAAATGAGCTCTTAAAAATTCCAGTTCGCTGCCCGGGAGCCACTGAAGTAGGGGTTCATAAAGGGTTAGGTTTCTTTTCATTTCTTTGTTCCATGAAAAGCAGATGAATAAATCATACAGTAAGTTAGCAGGTGAGTACATTAGACCGTGTGTCGGCAGGAGAAGAGGATGGGGGTGGTATGGGGGTGGTTGCAGTTTGTTTTTTGAGATGGAGTTGCACTCTTGTTGCCCAGACTGGAGTGCAGTGACGTGATCTCTGCTCACTGCAACCTCTGCCTCCCGGGTTCAAGTGATTCTCCTGCCTCAGCCTCCCAAGTAGCTGGAATTACAGGCATGTGCCACCACGCCCAGCTTATTTTTGTATTTTTTAGTAGAGACGGGGTTTCTCCATGTTGGTCAGGCTTGTCTCGAACTCCTGACCTCAGGTGATTCATCTGCCTCGGCCTCTCAAAGTGCTGGGATTACAGGCGTGAGCCACCGCGCCCGGCCAGTTGCAGTTTTTAATCGGATGGGCAGGGAAGCTGTTACTGAAAGGTGGCATTGAGTGAAGACCTGAAGGAAGGAAGGAGCTGGCTGGGCAGCCCTGGCAAGGAGCATCCGGGCGGCAGGCGCGAGGGGCTGCTGTGTCAGAGGCTCCGCGCAGTGGCCTGGGCGAGTGCAGTGGGCACCCGTGCCAGAGCTAGCTGGACGAGGGCAGCTCCCAGCCTGCATCGGAGTGAGGATTCCAGCTTTGACTGGCTCAGAGGAGGAGGGTCTGGCCTCCGTGTGGAGAGTAGACTGAGGGGCCATCACCCTGGCCAGGGGGAGAGAGGATGGTGCTGGGCCCGGAGAGGCTGTGGCGGTGGTGAGCGGTGGAGGGTTCCGGATCCATCAGGAAAGGGCTGTTACTAGGTTGGGATGTTGAGGCTTTCTCCACTGGAGTTTATTTATGCGTGGACTTGAAGTATGTGGCATCAAGAGGGCTAAAGACCACACGTTTACCTCTTTTGACAGCTCTTGGGTTTGTAGTGAGCAGGCTCAGTGGGAGCTGTGCCCCTTAATGAAGGAGTCAGATAGGACAAGTGAAGCGAGGGCAACCCTGGTTCCTGAAAGATTGAGTATATTCTGGAATCAGCGAGACCTGGGCTGAAATCTGGGCTTTGGCCATCGACTGAGTCACCTTGGGCAGGGGCCTTCCCCTCTCTGGCCACAGCTGCCTCCTTTCCATGGGGCACGGTGATGGCGAGGATGAGATGAGCTCATGTCTGTCTACGTTGCTGCCTGACACATGTTTCCTTTCTTTGTGATCCCATGAAGAGCAGGTGCCAGTGTGCCATGTGCCTGTCATGTGCCATGCACCTGGTGTGAGCCATGTGCCCGTCGTGTGCTGATGTGGGCCGTATGCCTCTGATGTGAGCCGTATGCCTGTTTTATACAGTATGGTGCTGCCATGCGCCTGGTGTGAGCCTTGCGCCCATCGTGTGCTGATGTGGGCCGTATGCCTCTGATGTGAGCTGTATGCCTCTGATGTGAGCCGAATGCCTGTTTTATACAGCGTGGTGCTGCTTAGAGAAGTGCTGGATCCTGAACATTGCCTGGTGGGTGTAGCCTTTTGAGGTTACAGGAAGGGATTTAGTGAGAGGCTTTAGATGAGACATTAGGTGAATTAGGTGAGTGGGTTCTGACGTCAGGCGGGGAAATCAGCGTGTTGAACTCCTCCTGGCTGCTGGTGCCGTGTTTGGCCTTTTAAACACAGTGTCTCACCCACAGAAGGCGGCATCGGATGTGAGCAGTGCATCTAAAATTCCGTCTGCATGTTTCCTTCGTGCATTTTCCCAGTGTCCTAGAGCTGTCTGCAGTATTACTTACTTAACGTATATTTTAATTTGACTCCTGTATTAGTCCATTTTCACACTGCTGATAAAGACATACCCGAGACTGGGTAATTTATACAGGAAAAAGGGGTTTGTTTTTAGAGGCGGAGTCGCGCTCTGTCCCCCAGGCTGGAGTACAGTGGCGTGATCTTGGCTCACTGCAATCTCCTTCCTCCGAGTTCAAGTGATTCTCCTGCCTCAGCCTCCCGAGTAGCTGGGATTACAGGTGCCGGCCACCATGCTCAGCTAATTTTTGTATTTTCTTAGTAGAGATGGCATTTCACCATGTTGGCCAGGCTGGTCTCAGACTCCTGACCTCAGGTGATCCATCCGCCTTGGCCTCCCAAAGTGCTGGGATTACAGGTGTGAGCCACTGCGCCTGGCCAAGGAAAAAGGGCATTTTAATGACTTACAGTTCCTCGTGGCTGGGGAAGTCTCACAATCATAGTGGAAGATGAGGAGCGAGTCACGTCTTACATGGATGGCAGCAGGCAAAAAAAGAGGGGAAACTCCCGTCTTTTGTCGTGTTGTTGTTGTGCAGGGAAACTCCTCCTTACAGAACCATCAGATCTCATGAGACTTATTCACTATCACAGGAACTGCATGGGAAAGACCTGCCCGCACGATTCAGTTACCTCCCGCCAGGTCCCTCCCACAACACGTGGGAATTCAAGATGAGATTTGGGTGGGGACACAGCCAAACCATATCAACTCCTTTTCCTTCTTCTTTTCTCCTTAGCTCCTCCTGAGGTAGTATCTGTTGAAATCCAAGTTCTAAAGCGTTTTTCTTAGTACTTTGCACAATGATATAAGCCCATAAGTATTGAAGTGGTTGGTCCGTGTGCCTGCAGGACTCCCTTTTGCACCCCTCTGGATGTGTGTGTATCAATCCCAGGGAGCACTGGACGAGGGGCTTTGTGAAACCCAGGAGAGCAGGCAGCCTTGGAAAGCGGCTGATAAGGTTTGACTGTGACCCCACCCAAATCTCACCGGAAATTCTAATCCCTACCTGTCAGAGGAAGGGCCTGTTGGGAGGTGATTGGATCATGGGGGCGGGACTTCCTCCCTGCTCTTCTCCAGAGTCAGTGAGCTCTCAGGACATCTGCTGTTTGAAAGTGTGTAGTGCTTCCCCCTTCTCTCTCTCTGTCCTGCTGCACCCTCTGCCGTGTGTCCCCTCCGCCATGATTGTGCGTTTCCTGAGGCCTCCCCAGCCATGCAGAACTGTGAGTCCATCAAACCTCTTTTCCTTATAAATCACCAAGTCTTGGGTAGTTCTTTATAGCAGTGTGAGAACAGACTAATACAGCAGCTGAGCCTGCCCTGGAGTTGGAGGGATTAAGCCTGGCAGGGCTGTGTGGGGATCATGGCTCTCCTCCTTGGGCTCCAGCTGTGTCCCCAGCCCAGAGAACCAGGAGGGAGGTGGAGGGCCAGTCGGAACTGGGGCTCAGTGCCAGTTTCAAGAGAGGCGGGCCCCTAGAGGAGGCTGCGCACAAGGGTGGGGTGTGGGGGATGGGGATGAGCCTCGCGGCCCAGGCCACCTTCCTGCCTGCGTGACAGAAGCAGGAATCTGGCTCGGTGCCTCCTTTGGGTGTTACTCATGGTAAAACTGCAGTGTTCTTTGGAGGTCATAGGTCATGGGATGGAAGGACAAATCGAGGAATTTGGCAAAGAAGCCTCACAGCCCCCAACTGGTCGGCTTGGTGAATATGTGGACTGTGACCACCCACCCTCAGATTTCACAGTGAAATCCTGGAACTGCCATTTGCTCTCTTCTCCCATCTCATCTCCTTCCTCTCTTTCCCTCGCCGTCATACCTCTTCCCCTCCTTTTTATGGGGTGGAACATGTTATTTTGTAGAAAAACAGCTTCTACTGTCAGGAAAATTTAGTATTAAATGTCAAAAAGCAAAACGTGATTTATAGAAACGGCGAATTAAGGAATGCTTCTACCCACTGTGCAAGGATTATTTCAAAAAAGTTCACTGAAAGTATTCTTTAGTGAGTACCAAAAACAGGTGGTGAGTGACTCCGTGCATTTGTTTTGACAAATGCCTGCTCAGTGTGGAGAGATGGAAATTGGGACCAGGAGGCTGGAGCGGCGTGTGCTGGGTGGCGAGTGGCGAGTGGCGAGTGGCGCTGGGGAGGGTGCGCCGCCCTCCCGAGGCCCGGCTGGGAGTCTGGGACTGGCTCTCCGACGGTGGCTGTGGGGGCTGGATAGTCTGTGTTAAAGAAATCATGGATTGATGCTTGTGGAACCCCTCAGGGTGTGTCACGGTGTCTGGAAGGCCATGTGGCCACATTCTAACGTCACTGTTGGCTGGTCACGAACACAGAGTCCAGAGGATAGCACAGACCCCTGCTTGCCCCCACCTCTCCTTTGGAGCTGCCTTGTGGTTTATTCCTCATCAGCCTGGAGGAGTGTCCGGGGCTCACCCCCTCTGCCTCTGCTCACTCCTCAATACTCTCAACGTGTTTCTTTTCATCTTTCCCCTGAGTCTTGCTCTCCCTCCAGGGACATGGTGCCATCCTGCTGGTTTGCCATAGTTCCTCATGGTCATCCTGGAAGTTCATCTGGAAGGCCTGGGTGTTTGAAGGTCCACGAGGTGCTATACCTACAAGACAGACAAACTCTGTATTGCTATGCTAACACGGTCTTCGTCCCTGTATCCGCTTGCCAAAGACCCTCTTGCCATTGGAGGTGAGGAAGACACGAGCAGGGTGAGGGGAAGGAGAACTGGTCTGGCCATACTGGGCACAGAGAGGGCACTGGATCCTTTACCCGGGTCTTCTTTCTTCCAGCCATGACAGCCTTGTCTTCCTGGAGACCGATGCTTGATTGTTGCTCTGTGAGGAGCACCTGGGTCAAAGGCAAATTGAGATTTTAAAAGAGAGAAGGGGTTTATTGTAGCCATTTATCCTCTCTTCATTACAGGCAAGAAAAAACCTGGTGAACCACAAGTGTGCTAGATGGAGAAGGATGAGAATAAATGTGAAGAGAATAAATCAGCAGGTGTGTGTGTGGTGGTGTATTAGACCATTTTTGTGTTGCTATAAAGAGATACCCGAGATTGTGTAATTTATTTTAAAAAGAGGTGTAATTGGCTCACGGTTCTGCAGGCCGTAGAGAAGGGTGGTGCCAGCATGTGCTTCTGGGGAGGGCCTTAGGAAGCTTCCGATCATGGCGGAAGGTGAAGGGGAAGCAGGCACATCACAGGGTGAGAGCAGGGGCAGGACAGAGTGGAAGCGGGTGGAGGTGCCACACACTTCTACAACCAGATCTGCCGTGAACCGCCTGTGCGAGAGCTAACTTACCTCCAAGGGGAAGGTGCTAAGATATTCATGAAGGATCCACCCCCACGATTCCGTACTTCCCACCAGGCCCCACTTCCAGCATTGTGGATCACATTTCAATGTGAGATTTGGAGGGGACACACATATCATCCTCTCTGCCTCTTCCCACTCCCACGTGAGGCAAATACCCGTGGTTCCTTCAGTCGTGCCTCGAATTAAATGGTTTCTGGGCCGCTTGCCTCCTTGGGATGCTCTAGAACAGGTGTGTCCAGTCTTTTGGCTTCCTGGGGCCACACTGGAAGAGGACGAATTGGGCCGGGTGCCGCAGCTCACGCCTGTGATCCCAGCACTTTGGGAGGCCGAGGCGGGCCAATCACTTGCAGGAGTTCAAGACCAGCCTGGCCAATACGGTGAAACCCCCCCTCTACTAAAAATACAAAATTAGCTGGGTGTGGTGGCGCACGCCTGTAATCCCAGCTACTCAGGAGGCTGAGGCAGGAGAATCGCTTGAACCCAGGAGGCAGAGATTGTGGTGAGACGAGATCATGCCACTGCACTCCAGCCTGGGTGACAGCGTGAGACTCTGTCTCAAAAAAAAAAAAAAAAAGAAGAATTATCTTGGGCCACACATAAAATACACTAACACTAATGATAGCTGAACTAAAAAAAGAAAATTGCAAAAAACTCATATGTTGGGCCACATTCAAAGCCAGACTAGGCCTGGGTTGGACAAGCTTGCTCCAGAATTTGCCCGTTGTCCTCCTGCAGTGTGACTCAAGAACCAAACCCAAGCAGTACCCTGGGGCCATCTGACAGGGATTGAGTAGAATGGGGTCATCTGTCACCTTCTTTCTCAGAGTGCCTAGGGGCCACCTACAGTGGAATCACTTGGGAGTGGTATTTTTTTTTTTTTTTAAAGACACAATTTAACTCTTATCCCCAGGCTGGAGTGCAATGGCACGATCTCGGCTCACCGCAACCTCCGCCTCCCAGGTTCAAGTGATTCTCCTGCCTCAGCCTCCCGGGTAGCTGGGATTACAGGTACCTGCCATCACACCCAGCTAATTTTGTATTTTTAGTAGAGACGGGGTGGGGGGGGGGGGTCTCTCCATGTTGATAAGGCTGGTCTTGAACTGCTGACCTCAGGTGATCTGCCCACCTCGGCCTCTCAGAGTGCTGGGATTACAGGCGTGAGCCCCCACGCCTGGCCGGGGGTGGTTTTTAAATGACGATTCCTGTGCCTCACTGCCGACCCTGACTCTGCTCAGGACCCTGGAATCTGTGTTTTAGTAAAAGTCTCCCCAGCAAGAGCCCACATGTGCATGCAGCAGAGCTGGAGACCCCAGGCCCAGAGCTGCCCTCCTGGTAGTGTGGGTGAAGCTGGCAGGCTTGCTGGAGACACGCTGCCCTGGTGACAGGTGACGTTTCATCACCCCCTGTCCGGTGGGTCGGTGTCTTTGCGTTACATTTGCTCCTACCCTGCCCTGGTCCTGTCAAGGTTTTGGACAACTGGAATAGAGCCCATCTCTGCTGACACAATGGCAATCTTGAGGGAGTCCCAGAATGTTCATTGCAGATTGGTTACCTAGAAACTAGTGACTGTCCAGTAAGTGCGAGGTGGACATGAGGGTGAGGAGGTAGCAGGTCCGCATAACGATTGGACATCATGCCGTGAGGACAGTGTGGGGAGGAGGAGCTGTCGCTTTTGAACTGTCAGTAAAGTAGGTTGTGAGAATGGATATTGGACATGGTTTTAGAAATTAGCTGGGCAGGCTGCTTTTCCCCTCTTCAGCTGTTTGTGGTACTGCCTGGCAAAATTAAATTATTAGTACATCCAGGACATCCTGCAAAAGTGATAATTGACACGTGAGGGAGGGGCCCGGCCTGCGCTTCTGTCTTTTTCTTTCCTCATGAAAGCTGCACATCCATGATGACTGTTACCTTTCCCATTTAAAGCTAATCAAATTCAGAGCGTTTCCCACTTACCCTTGGAGACCTTTGTTTTCAAAGGGACCTCAAGTCACTGGTGGGGGCAACAGGCAGCCGCTGAGAATGACAGTGTTTCCAAGACCCGTTCGTGACCAAGCAAAGAGAGATCAATAGACCTGTGGCTCTGCCCATCTATCACTCAATTATCTGTCTGTCGCTCCAGGAAAACCTCATTTAAGGAAACACCTTTGATATCATTTCAGACATAAAATTTAGATTCGGGCACAGCTATTCTGAAGTAGTACTACAGGAGTTATTAAGAAATAATTTTTAGGCAGATAGTTAGGGTAAAGGTTCTCGGTGGAAATTTTCTTATAATAAGAAACAACCGCCGAACCATCTCTTTTCTAACAGAAAAGGCGGCTTGAAGGGCCGGGCTAGCAAGCTTTGATATTCAAATACTACCCATTAGAAACTGGGTTCACTCAACAGGGCGATTCTCACCTTCTTCTCCTTGTCACTGGGTGTACCAAGTGTCATGGCCACCTCCAGATAACACCTTGTGTTCAGAACATCGGGGAGCCCCACGTTTGCATATTAAAAGGCCTAAACTAAGGTGGGAGGGCCAGGTTTTTCTGTGTGCTCTGTAAATAACAGCCTGGATGCAGATCAGGCCCCACCTCCTCCAGCGTCCCATGTAACCCACGACTTTTCCACCGCACTTCCTTTCTCTTTGTTCTAAGCCCCCGCCCTTGTCTCTGTACGGGGATCTGTTCTCTTCTTTCTTCCTTCTTTCTTGCCTATTAAACTTTCTGCTCCTTAAAAGCACTCCACGTGTGTCCATGTCGTTAATCCTGTCGGCACAAGACCAAGAACCCTTGTGTTCCTCCAGTCATCAAAGTCGTATCAGTGGCTGGGCGCAGTGACTCACGCCTGTAATCCCAGCACTTTGGAAGGCCAAGGCAGGCAGATCGTGAGGTCAGGAGATCGAGACCATCCTGGCTAACACGGTGAAACCCCGTCTCTACTAAAAATACAGAAAATTAGCCAGGCGTGGTGGCGGGTGCCTGTAGTCCCAGCTACTTGGGAGGCTGAGACAGGAGAATGGCGTAAACCCGGGAGGCGGAGCTTGCAGTGAGCCCAGATCATGCTACTGCACTCCAGCCTGGGAGACAGCAAGACTCCGTCTCAAAAAAAAAAAAAGTCGTATCAGTAGTTTGCAGGTTGGGTGTAAAATTGAGGCAAAAGCTCCTACTGACAAAGTGAGATATTGTAGCCCGGCTCTGCGGGGCGTTCTATCTAGCAGGTTAAAGGTGAGAAGGAGGCCTGTGCTCTGGAATGTTTACAGTAAGTCCCATGTGGAAGAAATCTCTCTCTGGGTGAGGGCTGGGACGGAGATGGAGAAGCACATGACATGCCCAGAGGAGATGCTGGGGTGGGAAAGAACTGCTGAGTTCCCAAGTGCTGTGGGGCCACGGGGCAGCATTCTGTGTCTGGAACGGCTGTTCCATCACGCCGCCCCTCTGCCCCTTTCTGTGCTCGTTCCTACCTGCAGCAAGCATGTACAGAGCCTCCACTGCACGTGAAGCACTCGACTGAGAGCTGGGTGTGCAGCAGTGAGTAAGACAGACAAGGGCCCGCCCTCATGGTGCCTTATAGGCCGGCTGGGAGCTGGGGAGAGATGGGCAGTAAGGAACTAAACACTGAAAAATATGACATATCTGCTGATAAGTGTTATGGAGGAAATGAATCTGGTCATGCAATAGGTAGGACTGGTGTGTGTGTGTGTGTGTGTGTGTGTGTGTGTGTGTGTGTGTGTGTTGTGTGCATGTGTGTGGTGTTGGTGGTGAGGGTCGTAGCTACTTTTTTGGTGAGGGAAAATCTCTGGAGGTGACATTTGAACTGATACCTGGACGGCTAGAAGGATTCAGGCAGGAGAAGGTTCTGGGGGAGGGTTCTCTCAGCAGAGTAGCCAGTGTAGAGGGCCTGGGGCATTCAGGTGTCTGGCATGGGTGTAGGAATGAGACTCCCAGTCCATTAGATTTTTCTTTCCTCCTGGAAACGTGCCTTCACATTCATGGTGCAGATTAATTGGAAAGCAGTGTTTTATTTTGTTTTCCCAGAAAGTCATTTTTCCTCCAGTTCTTGTTGGAGTCGCTGACAAGCCTTGGGGAGATCAATACGTGATGTAGCTCTGCCTGTCCGTCACTCAATCATCTGTCTGTTGCTCCAGGAAAACTTCCTTTAAGGAAATACCTTTGATATCATTTCAGACATGAAAATCAGGACACAGAATAGCTGTGCCCTAATTTAAATTCTGTGGGGCCTATAGTAGGGTCTACTGTGTCCCTACCCACCAGCCTCAGAGCCTGTCATTTCGTTTGCTTGTCCTCCAAGTGTATGGATACCGGGCATCACAGGGCACCTGCCCTTGCTTCGAGAAGGCGTGAACAGCTCCTCCTTGGGAACATGCCAAGGAGGTGTCGGTCCTGAAAGACCTGTCCCGCTTCTTCAGGTCGGCCTTGGTGTCCTGCGGCTTGACAAGGCTTGAGAGTGGGAGAGGCCATTTCCAACTGCGAGGCAGTTGTCTTTACTTAGTGACTTTTCTGATATATTTCAGAATTGTGTTTGATCTACCTATAGGTTTGGATCGTTTTAGTGACTTTTTTTTTTCCTTTTGAGACAGAGTCTCGCTCTGTTGCCCAAGCTGGAGTGCAGTGGCACAATCTCGGTTCACTGCAATCTCCACCTCCCAGGTTCAAGCGATTCTCCTGCCTCAGCCCCCCTAGTAGCTGGGATTACAGGCATGCGCTACCACACCCGGCTAATTTTTGTATTTTTAGTAGAGACGTTGGCCAGGCTGGTCTCAAACTCCTGATTTCAGGTGATCCACCCACCTCAGCCTCCCAAAGTCCTGGGATTACAGGCTTGAGCCACCGTGCCTGGCCTGTTTTAGTGACTTTTGAAGCATGTTTTGCAAATAGGTACTCCATGCTAAGCATGAAGAGTGTGGAAGGAACCTTCTAGGTGGGCCCTGGGCAGCCCCCAGCAGAGGTGGGATCCAGATGTGGGCTGAATGTGGCAGGAGGAAGGGCCTGGAACTACCTTCCAGTGGAGCATTGCGGCAGCGCTTTTTGAGACTGGTCTCACTCTGTCACCCAGCAGGCTGGAGTGCAGTGGGGAGACCTTGGCTCATGGCAAACTCTACCTCCCAGGCTCAAGTGATCCTCCCACCTCAGCCTCCTGTGGTGCACTACCCACACCTGGCTAATGTTTTGTATTTTTGGTAGAGATGGAGTTTCACCATATCTCCCAGGCTGATCTGGAATTCCTGAGCTCAGGCCATCCACCTGCCTCAGCCTCCCAAAGTGCTGGGATTACAGGCGTGAGCCGCTGCACCTGCCTTTACCAGTTAGCTTTTATTAGTGCCTATAGTATCTTGGCACTGTGTAAACAGAGTGTATTCTTTTCTCTAATCTAGGTGTTCTTGTGTGGAAAAAACTTCCCAACTGTTGGAACGGAGTACTGGCGGTGTCAGCTGTCCTTTACTGAACTCCCGTTATGCTTCTCCTGAGAGCCCTGGGGGACAGTCACATGACTCCCGCTGTGCGGAGGAGTTAGGGTGTTGAAGTACTTGGACCAGGGTTGCCAGGTGACTAGGTGGCATCTGAGCATCTGAACCCCAGACCGTGCTTTTCATAATGAGTTCATTCTTGAGTCTCAGGAGGCACCGACTCCTCATCTTCGGGGTGATTCCAGCCTAAATGTTGCGCCCACTGAGCTTGGATGATAACTACGCGGGAGGCGAGCTGGCCAGCCCACTGGTGGGCATTTCTGCTGATGGCAGACCTTCTCGCGGAGTCCGGATGTTGTTGCGGAATCCTTCCCGCCTGTGCTCCAGGCAGCCGCTCAGGACAAGTTGAAACCTGTTTGTGGTTCCTGCAGGAGGTGGATTCAGCAGTGGCAGGGGCACCAGGATTGCTGGACTTGGGCAGAGAGTGCCTCACCTTTGTGCCATCACCTTCCCTCCAGTAGCTGTGCTGGGGGATGGTCTCTGGATGAGCACGGGGAGGAGATGGGCAAACCCCTGGCCTCTGGCCGACCTGTGGCATTGCTGTCTGTGGCCAGAGGAGTGGCTGTTCTTTAAGCAGGCCTTGGGCTTTCCTGGAAACCTGGCATCTTTCCGTGCTTGGGGCCAGCCCTTGCCACGTGCCTTCTTGGCTCGGGAGTGTGGCTGCCACCTGATGCCCAGTGGGGCAGGCCAAGTGATAAAATGGATTTTCTCCACTAAATGCAGCTAAAGGCTTGGCCTGACTTTGTGTCCCCAGGGAGTGTTTACAGGAGCGGTGGCCTGGCTCTCAGGCATCTCAGTGCCAGCGAGCACAGGGCTGGGTGGCAAAGGTGCCTGCTTCTGCCTGGCACCAGGCTCTGCCACGACCGGTGCTTCAGCCTCTCTGCATCACACGTGCTGAGTTTGCTGTGCATGCTGGAATGTGAGGCAAGCGTCACCTCTTTCTCCTCCTCCCCACACTGTCCCTTTCGGAAGAGTTGAGCCTTTCCAAGGTCTTTTATATCACACAGCGGTTTCTCGGTGACGTATTTTAGTTTGAACAACGAAGTACTGTTTGATGACATCTTTACCTAAAAAGAAAGCTCAGTCATTACTGAATTTAGATGCAGAAATAATTAAAAATAAAAGTAGGCAAAGAAATTTAACACAGATTTACTCATTATTTCTGGGGGAGGATATTTCTGGGGCGGGATATTCCTGAAGGTTGGTGAATGGCTACAAATGTATGATTATAGGCCGGTGAAGAACCCTACTATGAGAAATGTTGTTAGGTGATTAAAAACAACACCCAACTGCCTTCATGATATGAACACGGGTTCTTGTGGGTTGGGTGACATTTCTGATGCCAACATTCTACATAAAATCACAGGGAACTGTATCGAACACACCCTAAACAGCTGGTGAGGAGGATGTGCTCTGGGTGACTCAGCTTGACTCTAGGCTTCATAAAGGCATTGCTGTTGATGCACACGAAGGGTCTGAAGAGAAATTATTTTGTAAGCTGGGTGTGGGAAAAATAGTATTTTATAATCAACAGGATTTTTAGTATGTGTATGTAAACAAATTAACAAAACCTACACATCGTGATCAGACTTTTTTGTCTGCATTCCTAAAAATCATATATTCCAGGTTGGCATTAAGCATTGTTTTGGTTCTTCTCATTGGCCGATTGCCTTCAGTATGGGAGTCATCTTATATTCCTGGATTCCCAGGTTGTATGTTCTTCCTGCAGCTCTCGAGATGGGGAACTTGAAAGGGAGGAGGGGAGGACGAAGGGGTGGCCTTTTCTCTCCCCTGTGCCTCTCATTTCCTCTCTTCACTCTTGCTTTCCTGCTCCCTGCCCCACTGCCAGGCATCAGCCCCTAGTCTGGGCAAAGGGCCCCGGAGTATGGCGGATGCCAGCCCGTCCTTGGGAAGGTTAGTTTGCAAACCTGTTGTAGTCTGTGGGAGGCTTGGGTATTTTGATTCACACTTGCTGTGTCTGTGGTTTGCCTCTTGCTGCATAACGTCTATTTCATGAAACATACTCATTTATCTTTAAGCAGATTTATTATATGAAATATTCATGGGTGCAGGCTTGGCAGCCCAGCATTTGGAACAATGTGCTGAGTACAGTTTGTCCTCGTAAGTCTATTAATGCTGATGGGATGCAGTTGTCTCCTGTGAAGCTTTGGGGTGAGATAGGGCCAGTAGGGAGTGAGCTGGCTGAGGACAGCTCTTCATCTCCCTTAGTTTGGCTGCAGCAGCCCTGCTCTGCGTGTCTGCCTGCGCAGACCCGTTCTTTCTCTTCCTGCTTAGTGAATACAGAGGCCTTCCGTTCTGCGAGAACCCTCTTGTCAGCTTCCAGGTCCTGTGTAATTCCAACGAATAGGGATGATTTGGAGGTATAACGAGGCTCAGAGGGAAAAGCTGGCTTAGGAGAGAAAACTGATCTGTGGGGAGAGGGCATTTAGGGGACTGGGAGGAGGCTCCATACTAACACTTAGGAATAAGCACAGTGTGGCAAGCCCCGGGCTGAGTGTGTGTTCCAGATAGCCCTGGCAGACACCACAGGAACTACGTGTTGTCAGTCCTGTATTACCCATGAAGAAACTGGGGCTCGGAGAGGTTTAGTTACTTGCCCAAAGTGCAGTTCACTTAGTTTAGCAAACCTGTATGGATGTACGGATGGCCTGTCATGTGGCCAGTGGCTGGATACAGGGCACAGAGCAGTCATGGCCTCTGGCTAGAAGGAGTGCCCCATGCAGCAGACAGAGAGAAACAGAGCCCTGTAAAGTGAGTCAGACAGGGTAAGTGGAGCCCCATGCGATATGGGGTGTTAGGAAGGGCATGGTGAATTGTGGAAGGCTGTGGGAAGGCTGGAGGGGAGGGTTGGAAAACCGGATAGGATCTTACCAGGCACATGGGGGCTGGGAGAGGTAATTACAGACCCTGAGCCAAGAAGGCAAGTGGGAAGAGCAAGTACAGGCGTACAAGGATGTAGGTCTTACAGGTGTGGCCAGCAGATGGGAGACTGCCTGGTTCAGTGCTGCCCAGTCACAAGAGGCAGGGAGGGCAGGAGATGTAGCCAGAGCCACTACTGCAGGGGCTTATAAGCCTTGCTAGAGGATTTGGACTGTAACTAAGGGAGCAAAGAGTCATTGGAGGTCTTGAAGCCAAGGAGAGAGAAAAATGAATTTTTCTCTTTAGAAAACAATTCTGGAGGTGTAACAGAAGCTGGAATGGGGATGGGGAAGGCCGGAGGTAGGGAAACCTGTCAGAGAGGTCGCAGGGGCAGGGGTGACAGGAAGTGGAGGGGGTGTGGGAATGAGAAACATAATTTGAGATTTCTGTTGGGAAATAGCAGGAACTGGTCTGGATTAAAAAAGTATTAAAAAACAAACAAACAAAAAACAAAAACCAGCAGCCAGAAAAAGGATAAAGGAAACCAGTACATTAGAAGAGAAACGTGAAGATATTTTAAAGTGTTACATAAAACAAGTTTTACAGAATGATTAGGACCAATGTGGTATAAAAGTTTTTTTAAGTTTAGGCCAGAGGTGGAGCAAGATGGCCAAATAGAAGCTGCCACCAATCACCCTCCTCACATTCATCTGGGAGATAATCAGGGAAAAGAACAAGAGTCTCTGCTTGGTAATTCAGAGAATTCTTCCGGATGTGATCTAAGACCATCAAGGTGGTACGTCTACGAATCTGCAAGGACCACAGCATTGCTGGGCTTGGGATGCCCCCTAATGCAGATACAGCTGCAGTGACCAAAAACTTACATCACAACACCCAAGTCCTTTGAATACCTGGAGCGCCTTCCCAAGAAGGATGAGTACAAACAAACCCAGACTGCAAAGACTACAATAAATACCTAACTCTTCAATGGCCAGATAAATACCTAACTCTTCACTGGCCAGACACCTACAAACATCCACTAGCATCAAGACCGTCCAGGAAAATAGGACCTCACCAAATGAACTAAATAAGGTACCAGGGGCCAGTCTTGGAGAAACAGAGATATGTGATCTTTCAGACATAGAATTCAAAATAGCTGTTTTGAGGAAACTCAAAGAAATTCAAGATAGCACAGAGAAGGAATTCAGAATCCTATCAGGATAACAAACAAATTGAACTAATTAAAAACAGTCAAGCAAAAATTCTGGAGCTGAAAAATGCAATTGACATACTGAAGAATGCATCAGAATCTCCTAATAGTAGAATTAATCAAGTAGAAGAGTGATATAGTAAGTTTTAAGAGGCTATTTGAAAATACAAAGTGAGAGCTGGGAGGATGGCTTGAGCCTGGGAGGCAGAGGTTGCAATGAGGCAAGATTGCACCACTGCACTCCAGCCTGGATGACAGAGCCAGATCCTGTCTCAAAAAAAGAAAGCAAGAAAAGCAAGCAAGCAAGCAAGAACAGTCAGAGGAGACAAAAGAAAGAGTAAAAAAGATTGAAGCGTGCTTATGAGATCTGGAAAATAGCTTCATTGGGGCAAACCTAAGAGTTACTGGCTTTAAAGAGGAGGTAGAGAGAGAGACAGCCGTAGAAAGTTTACTTAAAGGGATAATAACAGAGAACTTCCCAAACCTAAAGAAAGATATAAATATTCAAGTACAGGAAAGTTATAGAACACCAAGCAGATTTAACCCAAAGACGTCTACCTCAAGACATTTAATATCAAACTCTCAAAAGTCAAGAATAAAGAAAGGATCCTAAAAGTAGCAAGATAAACAACATAAAATAGACCTCCAGTACATCTGGCAGCAGACTTTTTGGTGAAAACCTTACAGGCTAGGAGAGAGCGGCATGACATACTTAAAGCGTTGAAGGGAAAAAACTTAAATAGCATATATGGCAAAAATATCCTTCAGGCTGGGTGTGGTGGCTCATGCCTGTAATCCCAGCACTTTGGGAGGCCGAGGCGGGCGGATCACTTGAGGTCAGGAGTTCGAGACCAGCCTGGCCAAGACGGTGAAACCCCGTCTTTACTAAAAACACAAAAATTAGCCAGGCATGGTTGCAGGCGCCTGTAATCCCAGCTACTCGGAGGCTGAGGCAGGAGAATGGTGTGAACCTGGGAGGCGGAGCTTGCAGTGAGCCGGGATCATGCCACTGCCTTCTAGCCTGGGTGACAGAGCGAGACTCCGTCTCAAAAAAAAAAAAAAAAAAAAAAAAAAAAAAAAAATCAGACAAGAAGGAGAAATAAAGATGTACCCAGACAAACAAAAGCTGTTGGATTTCATCAATACCAGACCTATCGTACAAGAAATACTAAAGGGATTTCTTCAGTCTGAAATAAAAGGATGTTAATGAGCAATAAGAAATCATCTGCAGGTGAAAAGTTCACTGGTAATAGTAAGTGCAGAGAAAAACACAGACTGTTAAAACACTATAATTGCAATGTGTGTACTTCTCATATCTTAAGTACAAAGATGAAAAGACAAACAAATCAAAAATAATAACTTTTCAAGACATAGACAGTACAGCAAGATGTAAATAGAAACAACAGAAAGTTAAAAAATAGGGAGATGAAGTTAAAGTATAGAGTCTTTTTTAGTTTTCTTTTTGCTTGTTTTTTAGTATGTTTGTTTATATCATCAGTGTTAATTTGTCATCAGTTTAAAATGATGTGTTATAAAATATTATTTGCAAATCTCATGGCAACCTCAAGTCTAAAAACATACAATGGATATGAAAAAGTAAAAAGCATGAAAATAAAACATAACACCAGAGAAAAACACCTTTACTAAAAGGAAGACAGGAAGGAAGGAAAGAAGGAAGACAAGACCAGAAAACAAATAACAAAATGGCGGGAGTAAGTTCTTACTTAATCAATAATAACATTGAATGTAAATGGACTAAACCTTCAATCAAAAGAAAAAGAGAGAATGAATAGATTTTTTTTAAGACCCAAGGATCTATTGCCTACAAGAAACACACTTCATTTATAAAAACACATATAGACTGAAAATAAAGGGATGGCGAAAGATATTTCATGCCAATGGAAACCAAAAGGGAGCAGAAGTAGCTATGTTTATATCAGATAAATCGATTTCAAGAAAAAAATTTAAAAAGAGACAAAGAAGGTTATTGTATAATGATAAGGGGTCAATTCAGCAAAAGGATAGAGCAATTATATATGCATCCAACACTGGTGCACTCAGATGTGTAAAGCAAATATTATCAGAGTGAGAGATGGAGATAGACGCCAGTACAATGATAGCTGGAGACCTCAACACCCCACTTTCAGCATTGGACAGATCATCCAGACAGAAAATCAACAAAGAAACATCAGACTTGATCTGTACCATAGACGAAATGGACCTAATAGATACAGAACATTTCATTCTGTAGTTACAGAATACACATTCTTCTGCTCAGCACATGAATCATTCTCAAGGACAGACCATATGCTAGGTTGCAAAACAAGTCTTAAAACATTCGAAGAAACTGAAATAATATCAAGTGTCTTCTCTGACTACAACGGAATAAAACTAGAAATTAATAACAAGAGGAATTTTGGAAACTATACAAACACATGGAAACTGAACAATATGCCTCTGAATGACCAGTGGGTCAATGAAGAGATTAAGAAAGAAATTGAAAAATTTCTTGAAACAAATGATAATAGAAACACAACATGCCAAAACCTATGAAATACAGCAAAACAGTACTAAGAGAAGTTTATGGCTATAAATGCCTACATCGAAAAAGAAGAAAAAGTTCAAATAAACCACCTAATGATGCGTCTTAGAACTAGAAAAGCAACAGCAAACCAAACCCAAAGTTAGTAGAAGAAAATAAATAATAAAAATTAGAGCAGAAATACATGAAATTGAAACAAAGCAATACAAAAGATCAATGAAATGAAAAGTTTTTTTTTGGTATTTTGAAAAGATAAACAAAATTGGCAAACTTGTAGCCAGACTAAGAACGAAAAGAGAGAAGGCCCAAATAAATAAAATCAGAGATGAAAACGGAGATACTACAATCGATGCTGCAGAAATTCAAAGGATCGTTAGTGGCTACTGTGAACAACTATATACTGATAAATTGGAAAAACCTAGAAGAAATGGATAAGTTTCTAGACATATACAACCTACTAAGATAGAATCATGAAGAAATCCAAAACCCAAGTAGACCAATAACAAATAACGAGATCAAAGCCATAATAAAAAGTCTCCCAGCAACGAAAAGTCAAGGATGCAATGGCTTCACTGCTAAGTTCTACCATTTAAAGAAGATGTAATACCAACCCTACTGAAACTATTCTGAAAAATAGAGGAGGAGGGGATACTTCCAAACTCATTTTATGAGGCCAGAATTACCCTGATACCAAAAACCAGACAGACACATCAGTAAAAGAAAACTACAGGCTAGTATCCCTGATGAACACATGCAAAAATTCTCAACAAAATGCTAACAAACCAAAGTCAGCAGTACATTTAAAAAAAATTATTTATCATGACCAAGTGGAATTTATCCCAGGGATACAAGAATGGTTCAACATACAGAAACCAATCAGTGTGATAGATCATAGCAACTAAATGAAGGGAAAACACCATATGATCATTTCAGTTGATGCTGAAAAAGCATTCGATAAAATTCAACATCCCTTAATGATAAAAATCCTCAAAAAACTGAGTATAGAGGGAACATACCTCAATATAATAAAAGCCATATGCAATAGACCCACAGCGAATATCCTACTGAATGGGGAAAAACTGAAAGCCGTTCCTGTAAGATCTGAAATAACAAGGATGCCCACAGTGTTGAACAGTGACATAGTACTGGAAATCCTAGCTAGAGCAGTCAGACAAGAGAACAACATAAACGGTATCCAAATGGGAAAGGAAGAAGTCAAATTGTCCTTGTTTGCAGATGATATGACCTTATATTTGGAAAAAACTAAAGACTCCACCAAAAAAACTATTAGAACTAATCAATACATTTAGTAAAGTTGCGGGATAGAAATTCAACATACAAAAATCATTAGCATTTCTTTTTTTTTTTCTCATTCATGAGATATTTATTAAAATAACACATTTAGGGAAAAAAAATCAATACAATGTATACATCATTACTGAAAACTATACCATCACACAAAAAAGGATTTTATTTTGGGAAATTGTTTTCTAATTTATGGCAAGTTTTACTTTCAGAAATAAAACCACAACAACACAATCTAACTCAATCTTAAAGGCTGGCATGCTGAGCAAGGAATGTTCTTATTCTTTCTAGGAGCTCCTCCTTTACACTGTCAAGTACCAGGGCTCTGCCTTTTGGAGTGATTTCAGCCACCAAGTCATCAACAGTAACGTGTTCTAGTCCTTTTTCTTTAATTACCTCTTTACAGTGTGCCTTCAACTGATCCTTCCAGCCACATTCAATTAATTTAGCTCTCAGCAACTCTTTGAGGCGTTCTCTTTCTCCAGTTTCTATCAACTTTTGGTTAATCCCTGCTCTCATCTGCGCATCTTTGTTCATCTTGCTAACCACACTCTTCGGCTGCCCGGACTTAGACCCTCAGTCATCATTAGCATTTCTATATGCCAACAGCGAACAATCTGAGAAAGAAATCAAGGAAGTAATTCCATTTATAATTGCTACAAGTAAAATAAAATACCTAGGAATTAACCAAACAAGTGAAAGCTCTCTAGGATGAAAACAATAAAACACTGATGGAAGAAACTGAAGAGGACACCAAGAAATGGAAAGATATGCCATATTCATGGATTGGAAGAACCGATATTATTAAACCGTCCATACTACCCAAAGCAATCTACAGATTCAATGCAATCCCAATCAAAATACCAATGACATTCTTCACAGAAATAGGAAAAAAATCCTGAAATTTATATGGAACCACAAAAGACCCAGAATAGCCAAAGCTATCTTGAGCAGAAAGAACAAAACTGGTGGAATTACATTACATGATTTCAAATTGTACTACAGAGTTATAGTAACCAAAACAGCATGGTTCTGGCATAAAAACAGACATGTAGACCAATGCAACAGGATAGAGAACCCAGGAACAAATCCATACATCTACAATGAACTCATATCTGACAACGGTTCCAAGAACATACACTGGGGAAAAGACAATCTCTTTAATAAATGGAGCTGGGAAAACTGGATAACCTTAGGCAGAAGAATGCATCTAGACCTCTCTCTCTTGCTGTATAAAAAAATCAAAGTGGATTAAAGACTTAAATCTAAGACCTCAAATTATGAAACTACCAAAAGAAAACATTGGGAGAACTCTCCAGGACATCGGACTTGGCAAAGATTTCTTGTGTAATACAACACAGGCATAGGCAGTCAAAGTAAAAATGGACAAATGGGATCACATCCAGTTGAGAAGCTTCTGCACAGTGAAGGAAACAACCAGCAAAGTGAAGAGAGAGCCCAGAGAATGGGAGAAAATACTTGCAAACTGTCTATCTGACAAGGGATTAATAACCAGAATATATAAGGGGCTCAGCATCACTGATCATCAGAAAAATGCAAATCAAACCTACAATGAGATATCATCTCACTCTAGATAAAGTGGTTTTTATCCAAAAGACAGGCAATAAAAAAATGCTGGGTGAGGATGTAGAGAAAAGGGAATCTTCATATACTGTTGGTGGGAATGTAAGTTAGTACAGTCACTGTGGAGAATAGATTGGCGATTCCTCAAAACACTGAAAGTGGAGCTACCATATGATCCAGGAATCCCACTGCTAGATCTATACCCAAAAGGAAGGAAGGAAGTAAATTGAAGAGATATCTGCACCCCCATGTTTATTGCATCTCTGTTCACAATAGCTGGGATTTGGGAGCAGCCTAAGGTTCCATCAGCTGATGAATGGAAAAAGAAAACAGTACGTATACACAGTGGAGTACTATTCAGCCATAAATAAGAATGAGATCCTGTCATTTGCAACAACAGTGATGGAACCAGAGGCCATTTTGTTAAGTGACATAAGCCAGGCACAGAAAGACAAACTTGGTGTATTCTTATTTGTGGGAGGTAAAAATTAAAACAGTTAAACTCATGGAGATAAGAGATTAGAATGATGGTTATCAGAGGCTGAGAAGAGTAGTGGAGTGAGTTGAGGGAGGAGGAGATGGTTAATGGATACAAAAAATATTTGAAAAGAATGAGTAAGATCTAGTATTTGCTAGCACAATAGGATGACTACAGTAAAAAATAGTTTATACATTTTCAAATAACTAAAAGAATTGGATTGTTTATAACACAAAGGATAAATGCTTGAGGTGATGGATACCTCACTTACCTTGATGTGATTATTATGCGTTGTATGCTTGTATGAAAATATCTCACATACTCCATAAATATCTACACATACTCTGTATCCACAAAAATTAAAAATAAAAAAATAGTAACAAAGTTTTTCTAAGTTTAATAGTGTTTTAGAAATTAAAAGAGACCCAGGAATAAAAGGAAAGGTGAACTAAGAGAGATATAGGTTAAAAAGAAATATAAGAGAAATAAGCTATATATAAGAGATACAGGCCAGGTGCCATGGCTCATGTCTGTTATCCCAGCACTTTGGGAGGCTGAGGTGGGTGGATCATCTGAGGTCAGGAGTTCAAGACCAGCCTGGTCAACATGGTGAAACCCCATCTCTACTAAAAGCACAAAAATTAGCCAGTCGTGGTGGTGGGCGCCTGTAATCCCAGCTACTTGGGAGGCTGAGCAGGAGAATCACTTGAACCTGGGAAGCAGAGGTTGCAGTGAGCCGAGATTGCGCCACTGTACTCCAGCCTGTGCAACAAGAGCGAAACTCTGTCTCCAAAAAAAAAAAAAAAAAAGATACATATATAAGACACACGGGAAATAGGCGGGGCGTGGTGGCTCACGCCTGTAATCCCAGCCCTTTGGGAGACCGAGGCGGGTGCATCGTGAGGTCAGGAGATCGAGACCATCCTGGCTAACACGGTGAAAGGCTGTTTCTACTAAAAATACAAAAAATTAGCCCGGGGTGATGGCACGCATCTATAGTCCCAGCTACTCAGGAGGCTGAGGCAGGAGAATCGCTTGAACCCGGGAGGTGGTTGCAGGGAGCCGAGATTGCACCACTGCACTCCAGCCTCGGTGACAGAGCGAGACTCCATCTCAAAAAAAAAAATGGGGGGGCAGGAATATAGGCCAAAAGCAGAAGCAGCAGTAAGGAAGAGCTGGCAGGGTGGTTTATAGGGCCACGGCAATCAGTGGCTCTGGAAGTGCAGGTAGTGCAGGCAACCCCGTGAGACTGGAAGGGCAGGTGGAGGGAAAGCGCAAAGGTGAGTGACGGAGGGGAGCCCACCTATTGGAGAGCTTCATGGGCACCACTCGCAGCTGTCTGTCCTGCTGGCAGGGCAAGTGACAGTATAAACAGGGCAGTCAGGGGTTCATGTGACTTTGCCTTTTGCTTCTGGCGCCTGTTCAGGTGGGCTCTTGGGAGTTGATGAGGTGGTGATTGAGCAGCCAGGAAGCAGCGTGGCAGGTTCTTCCTGTCACCTACCAGAGAAGATGGTGGCCAGAGGTGGCGCTTGCAGAACTCTTAGGGCCACTGAGGAAGAAGGTGGAGGAACACGCGGCCTTCTGGCTTGAGTGCCTCCTGTGTGTCGTAGAATGATCTAGATCCTGTGGGGGCACGTGGAGCAACAGGAAAAACTTGCAAGACATGTGGGACGAGTGCATGGTCATCTGGTATCACGTGTGAAGCTGGGGCTACGTATGGGCCATAACTTGTCATCTTCTGGATGGTGTTAGACAAGGAAACCCAACTCAGGATCCCGTTAGTACTCTTGTCTGCTCTAATCGCAGGCTGAGCTGATGTCCTCATCCTTTGTTGGTTGCTGTTAAGGAATGAGGATGCGTTTATGGTGGAAAGAGTGTGGGGCTGAGAATATGGAGGCCAGGGTCAAGTTCTGACTGTGCGTTTATTATCCATGTGACTTGGTGCAAGTGTAACCTGTCAGTGTCTGCGTCCTTATTTGTCATTTGGAGGCTATAACAGTGATGTCTGCCTCACAGAAGCCCTGGGTTGTCATGGGGATCAGTGCGGGTATGTGAGTGCTTCATAAATTGCAAAGCTCTGCCGTAGCTGATGATACCTCTAGACTTCTAAGTGCTTTGGGGAAAGTGTACCTGGTTATTCCTTATTCTTCTCACAGTGCCTCCAAAGCGTCAGTGATACTCAAGAAATGCTGGTTGAGTGTGAGTTTACTGCAGCACTGAGCAGTTTCCGGGTTCCATTTTCCAGTGGCCAGACCCTCTCCTTGTTCACACTGTTGGATGAGGGAGGTAGAGCTGGAGCATCGGACTGGCCTATGGAACAGATGTAGTGGCCACGAGGAGGTGGCGATGCCTGGAGCAGTGTTAGCCATGCAGTGTGATGAGGATCACACGCTCTCACGTGGTTTCCAGTCGCTGGGCACAGAGCTACCTTCAGGGTGGCCCAGCTTCAAGTTCAAAAGCAGGAGGCAGAGTAGGGGCTGTTTCCATTTCCCGTCCTCCCACTTCTCTTCCACTGCACAGCCTGTACGTGCACGCCTGCGTGCCGCCCCTCACACAGACTCTCCATCTCCTTAGTGAGGCCACACTTCTGACTCCTGGTTATTTCTCGTTTCCGTAACTCTCTGATGCTACCCCAGCCGCATCCCTTGCTGTGGACCCCGGAGAGGCACCATCTGCCTCTGCCTCTGTGGGCCCAGGTGTGTGCTGGGTGTCGAGCTTGCAGTGAGAACTGGTTTGCTGAGCCTTGGTTTTTTTTTTGCGTCTGCTGCAGGTCATCTTCCACGACGTTGCTGTGCTGACGGATAAGCTCTTCCCCGTCGTGGAGGCCATGCAGAAGCACTTCAGTGCTGGCTCGGGAACCTATTACAGTGACTCCATCTTCTTCCTCTCGGTCGCCATGCATCAGATCATGCCCAAAGGTAACCTGGGCTTCCAGGAGCAACAGCCCCTGGGTGTCTGACTTTTGCATCCATTTCCCTGGTTCCAACACTGCCCAGGCCCTGTATCAGAGAGAAGAGCTCCACTGAACATGGGAGAGTGGACGAGGCAGCCAAACCAAGCCCTTTGTACCACCGAGCTTCCTACACCAAGAATCAAGGGCAGGGCCTTGGTTGCATAGCTCCCAGGGTCCGTTTATGAGGACACAGGGGGTCTCTGGGCTCTGGCCTGGACTCTGCCCCTTGTACTCGCCCCCTTCCTTCCCCACTGCTCAACCCCCATACTGTGTGTGCTCATCTGAAAAATAGTAGGTTGGTTTAGATGATCCTCCATCCCGATTTATGATCTTGTTCTTTCTAGTCTGAATCTGTACTTATCTGATTTTAAAATAGCAAATCTAGATGTGAGAGGTGCAAATTACGACCATGTAGGACTTCTGAAGAAACTCTGATGCGTAATTAAAAGGATTTTCTGGGCGTCTGTCTCCAGGACAGAGAGATGCATCATCCCGTGTGTGATCGGTCCAGCTTCTGTGGAATTTCTGGCAGGTCTGGTCATGCTTGGACAGGAAGCCTTGGAGGGTCTAACTCCTGGAGTGTCTCTGGTTTCTGGGATCTCCCTACAGCGATCCTTGATGGGTTCTGGAGCCCTAGATATTGACCAGTGTGTTAATCTGTCCTCATGCTGTTCATGAAGACATACCTGAGACTGGGTGATTTATAAAGGAAAGGGGTTTAATAGACTCACAGTTCAGCATGGCTGGGGAGGCCTCAGCAAACTTACAGTCATGGAAGGCGAAGCAAACACGTCCTTCTTCACATAGCGGCAGCAAGGAGAAGTGCCAAGCAAAAAGGGGAAAAGCCCCTTATAAAACCGTTGGGTCTCATGAGAACTCACTTACTAGCATGAGAACAGCATGAGGATAACTGCCCTCCCATGATTAAATTACCTCCCACCAGGTCCCCCCCACCACATGTGGGGATTATGGGAACTACAATTCGAGATGAGATTTGGGTGGGGACACAGCCAAACCATATCAACCAGTTTCTGGCCATGGTGAGCCATGTCCTGAGCCTCTTAATGGTGAGAAGGGGTGTTTGGGGCCTTGGGGTAGCAGTTATCTGAACTGTGGCTGGTCGAGTTTTCCAGCAGTTTCCAGGCCATGCAGGTCTTGGTAGCCCAGGGGACAATGGGCCATATGGTGGAGGCCTGCTCCTCCAGCCTGGCAGACCAGAAGTGAAAAAGAAGGTGCCTGGTGAACCAGGGACTCAGGAGTTGAGAGTTGAAGCTCCATTCCTGTTGGGAGGTTGTCCTGGCACAGGGAAAAACAAGCCCACGCATCCTGGCTGGGACTTTGCAGGCAAGAGCCAGCACCCTGGAGGCCTCTGAGTGTCCCCTTTGTTGTGAGGCTCAGGGGGCTCCACTGGGCAGGAGTCTGAAGAAGAGAAGAGACGAGCTCACCAGCAGGGCCTAGGGCGAAGAACTAGCATTGGTGATCCTTTGCCGTGACCCAGGTGCAGCCCCATCAGCTCCACCCAACCCTTCTACCCGTCCTGTGGGGTTACAGGTAAGGCTGAGGAGTTGCAAGACCTGCCCAGGGTTATATAGCCTTTTAAGTGGCAGAGCCAGGATTGGAACCTGCTTCTCCACATAGTTACTGCTACCCCATCAGGTGCCCCGTACGTGACCTCTCTGGACAGCCCAGTACAGGAGCTGTGGGTGGCTCAGACTTGAGAAGGACGTGGTTCTGTTCTAGATTCTAGCGGGCAGACCGGTGGAGGTGTTGCTCACAGCTCCGTCATTGGCCACCTACGTGCCTAGGGCTGAGCCACTTTGTCTCTCTTGGCCTCACCAGTTTCCCCACCTGTAAAATGAGGGGCCGCAGCAGTGAACTGTTTCAACTTGCATTCTGAAGAGCCCAGGACTTGTAGGAATCCCCCTCTAGGGGTTTCTGTAGTCCTAGGGAGCCAGGGGGAGGCATACCTGCCCTCCCTTCACCTCCCTCCCTCCTGCCTCTTTCCCTCTGTCAGCTGGTAGGTCCCTGCCCATCACGTAGGTGGGGTTATGCTTTGGAGTACCCCAGAGGGAGGTGAAATACAGCTTCTTGTGGTTTGTCAGGGAAGAGAAAATTCTTCTTCCTCCAGCTGTAGGACATCCCGGCAATAAATTGTGCAGGGACCGATGACAAGAGTTAGGGACTCCTAGGCTGTTCTGGGAGAGGGTGATAATTATGCCAAGAAGGTGCTCTGGCCCTCTCTGACTTAGCCCTGTCCAAGAGCCTGGCATAGCTCAGCGGGGTGGTGGTGTCTGCAGAAAAAAGGCTTTGGTCAGAGCTTTGCAGTCAATGCAGTAAATGGACGCATCATCGGTGTCTCTCCAGGTGTCCCTCCATCGGTGTCCCTCCAGGTGTCCCTCCAGGTGTGGGCCCCGCCCTGCGAGGGGCGGGCATCAGGAGTTGGGGAAGGAGTTATTTTAGATGTGCCTCCAGCCGACCCAAACACCCTGTCTTTTCTGGGGTTCTTTAGGGGAGTGATAATGTCCTTCCAAGCAATTCTTTTTTTTTTTTGGCAGAGTTTTGCTCTCGTTGCCCAGGTTGGAGTGCAGTGGAGCGATCAGGGCTCACTGCAACCTCTTCCTGCCGTGTTCAAGCAAGTCCCCTGCCTCGGCCTCCCGAGCAGCTGGGATTACAGGCATGCGCCACCACGCCTGGCTAATTTTGTATTTTTAGTAGAGACGGGGGTTTCTCCATGTTGATCAGCCTGGTCTCAAACTCCCGACCTCAGGTGATCCGCCCACCTCGGCCTCCCAAAGTGCTGGGATGACAGGCGTGAGCCACCGTGTCCGGCAGCAGTTCATTTTTATGTGTGCCCCAAAGCCTCTTCCTAAGAAAAGAGTTATTAGGAGTTACTAAAATTTGATAGTCATAAAATGAAATGAGCGGTCCTTGAGTTTCCTGTGGCGTCTGGGGCGTGCCCTGCCAGGAAGTCTGGCCTGGCACACTTGGCAGCCCTGGGGAGTTCCTACCGAGATCATTTGGAATTCCTGCAATTTTTGGAAGGACACTTTGTTTTCAGACATCATTTGTGCTGTCTTGAGTTTGTCATGATTCTTTACTGCTGCCTTTTTTGCATCCGTTGTTTTTTAATCGCAGAAATGAGTGTTGTTTTGTGCTTTGGTTGATGGTTTTGTTGTGGCGTAATTGCTGCATTCTTGCTACTTTGGCTGTTCCGTTTCTTTCATAGCATTTGTTTTTCTCCAGTAAAGTGAGAATGGAGTATGGGTGGAGCCTGAGCCCTTGGTCTCACCCAGGAGGGCTGGGTCAGGAAAACTTGGGCTCCTCTGAGTTCCTCCTGGAGGTCCTGTCTCGTGTTTGCCCCGGAAATCCAGATTCTTTATCTGTGTCCTCTTGCTTTCCCTTCTGTAGCAGGAGGGTCATCCTTCTGTACCTAAACTACTTTTAAAATATGCTTCCTTTTTTTTTTTTTTTTAGACAAAGTCTCGCTCTGTCGCCCAGGCTGGAGTGCAGTGGCACGATCTCGGCTCACTGCAACCTCCGCTTCCTGGATTCAGGTGATTCTCCTGCCTCAGCCTCCCAAGTAGATGAGATTACAGGCACTCGCCACCATGCCTGGCTAATTTTTTTTTTGTATTTTTAGTAGAGATGGGGTTTCACCATATTGGCCAGGCTGGTTTCGAACTCCTGACCTCAAATGATCTGCCCGCTTTGGCCTCCCAAAGTGCTGGGATTACAGGCGTGAGCCACCGTACCTGTCTATCATTATTAATTCTTTATCTTCTTTATATTCCCAACATGTAGCTTTTTACAAATTTAGGCAAAGTAGGAGTTACACTGTATATTCAAATCATTCTGAGTCGGCCGGGCGCGGTGGCTCAAGCCTGTAATCCCAGCACTTTGGGAGGCCGAGATGGGCGGATCACGAGGTCAGGAGATCGAGAGACGATCCCGGCTAACACGGTGAAACCCTGTCTCTACTAAAAAATACAAAAAAATAGCCGGGCGAGGCGGCGGGCGCCTGTAGTCCCAGCTACTCGGGAGGCTGAGGCAGGAGAATGGCGTAAACCCGGGAGGCGGAGCTTGCAGTGAGCTGAGATCCGGCCACTGCACTCCAGCCTGGGTGACAGAGCAAGACTCCGTCTCAAAAAAAAAAAAAAAAAAAATCATTCTGAGTCTTTTTTATAGATCAAGATTTGAAATTGAATCTTCATTTCAACCCCCCAGCATGAAAGAAATTGTACAAATGAAGCTGTGTCATGATTTTTTCAGTTAATGGCTCACGTCCCCATTTTCTGTGTAATTATAGTCTTTGAAAATTTTTCAAATGGTTTTATCGAGTAGATGAACCTCAGTTCACTTTCTCATTTCCCTGTTCTCAGCTAGCTAGATGCTTTCTATTTTTTCTAATATCATAAATTATACAATGGATATCCACATGCATACAGATTATTTTCTCTAATTAGGATTCTTTCCTATGATAGTTCCCAAGGTAGAATTAGTGAGCCAGAGGTGACCCTTACAAGGCCAGGGTGTGTCACCCCCCAGCTGCCCAGGGTTGTCGACTCACACAGGTGAGGTTCTCTACAGTTTTCCAGCCTATTAGTGTCTGTACAGTTCTAAGCGGGTTAGTGTCTGATGTCTCACGTGGACCACCTCAGGCAGCCACTTAAAAGCTTCAAGACAGTGGCTGTCCCCACTGGACAGGAATGGAAAGGGAGGAGCTGAGAGGTCAGGCCAGTTCTCCAAGTTCTCCAGTAATCTGTGTCCTCCCTGCCCCTTGGAGTTCTCAGTCCAGAGCTTATGCCCATTCTGATGTCCAGACCTGGACCCCCAGCCTCTTACACATGCCCAGCCCTGTGAAACTTACAGGACTTGGCATCCTTGCCTGTCTTCTGGGCCCCATGTCACAGCCCTGCAGAGGGGACATGGCTGGGATAGGGTTGGGCTGATCAAACCCATGAGTTTTGCCCTGATGGCCCCCTTAGAGCAGCAGTGCCCAGAACCACATCTGAGCAAGGGCCTCAGGAAGAGCGAAGGGGCCCTGCCAGGCGGGACATGCTGGCTCTGATTTTGATCAGAGCTTGTTTTTCTCTTCGCTGCTTGTTGGGGGTTCACATGTGGCCGGTCTCGCTGCTCACGCGTGCCTGCCTTTGTGCCCTCCGCAGACACAGCCACTCTGCTCTTCACCCACATCCACGGGGCTTTTATTTCCATTTGTCTGCGGTGTTGGGTTTGTCGCCACTGGAAGCATCTTACGCAATGGAAAAGAAAACATCTTTTGCTGCACGGGAGCGGGAGGGAGCCAAGGGCAACTCCTGCGGGGCTGCCAGCTTCCCCCCCGGGTCACACGGCCTGAGGCGCTGTCGGCTGCAGCACAGCAGCGTGGGCTCTGCTACGGTGTGTGATCTGTGGTCGTGTGGGTTTACCCCGAGCGGGGCAGGCAGGCCTCCATCGTGTGGGTTTACCCCGAGCAGGGCAGGCAGGCCTCCATCGTGTGGGTTTACCCCGAGCGGGGCGGGCAGGCCTCCATCGTGTGGGTTTACCCCGAGCGGGGCAGGCAGGCCTCCATCGTGTGGGTTTACCCTGAGCAGGGCAGGCAGGCCTCCATCGTGTGGGTTTACCCCGAGCAGGGCAGGCAGGCCTCCATCGTGTGGGTTTACCCCGAGCGGGGCGGGCAGGCCTCCATCGTGTGGGTTTACCCCTAGCGGGGCAGGCAGGCCTCCAGACAAGCGGCAGGGCTCTAGACGGGCCAGAGGCCCCCAGGAGACTCTCCTGTCGTCGCCCATGCACCCCTGGAAGGCTCTGCTGTCCTGCGGTCAATCCTTTGTCAATATCCCGCCTATACCAAGCACTGCTGTTTGCAAGACATGGTGCTGGCCACCCTCGGTGTCTCAGAGATGTTTGCTGGGCTGCTGCTTCATGGGCTCATGTCACTGGGGCAGGTGGCATGGTCCAGCAATGAGGGCAAACAACATGAAGAGCCACCCAATGCTGAGGGCTTCAGAAGAGGACAGGTCACAGGCATTTGCAGGAAGAAGGAAGGCTTCCTGGAGGAGGTGGCTATGAAATGTTCTCCAACTTGCCTTGGTTTTGACGACCTTGACAGTTTTGAGAAATACCAGTCAGCTGTTTTGTAGAGGGTTCCCGAATTAGGATTTATCTGATGTTTTTCTCATCATTAGACCGAGGGTATGGGTTTGTGGGAGGTGATGGGGGGAACGCCGCAGAGGAGAAGAGCTGTTTCCTTCACACCACATCAGTGACACACCACGTCCTATCAAGGGTACATGGTTTATCACTGTTGCTGTTGACCTTGATCACTGGGCGGAAGTCGTGTTTCTCAGGTTTCTTCGCTGTACATTATTCTTTTCCCCCTCGCCATACTGTATTCTTTGGAAGGAAGTCTCTCAATGTGGCCCATGCTTAAAGGATGTGGATAGTCACTTTTCAAAGGTCCCATGTCCCTTGCTTGGGCCCCATCACACACATCCTGCTGGTAGTGTCTGCCTCCTGACAAGTGCCACTGGCCATGGGCTGTGGGAGCCCAGAGGTTTTGAAGGACCACTTCACCATTCCATGCGATAGGCTCCATTCATTGTACTGCATGGGGCTGTGCGTGGCTGCGTCTGATGTCTCTTGATGTCCAGTGTAGGGAGCACTGAGGCAGGCAGGTCTGAGCAGGCCGAAAGGGGGATTGGTGTATCAGAGAGAGTAGGAGTCCAGGCTCAGGATCGGACAGAGCTGGGTGCAAATTGCAACACTATGACTCCCAAGGTCAAGGCTTTGTGATCTTGGGAGGTTACTTAAAAGAGACCCTATGGTGTCGTGGTTAAGAGCAGGGGCCCGGCTGGGCGCAGTGGTGCACGCCTGTAATCCCAGCACTTTGGGAGGCCGAGGTGGGTGAATCATCTGAGGTCAGGAGTTCGATACCAGCCTGACCAACATGGTGAAACCCCGTCTCTACTAAAAATACAAAAAAATGAGCCAGGTGTGGTGGTGGGCACCTGTAGTCCCAGCTACTCAGGAGGCTGAGGTGGGAAAATCACTTGAACCCAGGAGGCAGAGGTTGCAGTGAGCCGAGATCACACCACTGCACTGCAGCTTAGGAGATAGAGCAAGACCCCGTCTCAAAAATAAAAAAATAAAAAAAATTTAAAAAGCGTGGGCCCTGGAACCAGTGTGCCTGGATTCATGGCAGCCCCATCACTGAGTAGCTGTGAGACTGTGGCCAAGTTACTGAACTTCTCGAGGTCTTGCTTTTCCCATTGGTAAAATGGGGATAAGAACTCTTCATGTGTCATGGGGTTGTTAGGAGAATGGAATGAGTTAGTCTGTGTCACCGGCTTGGAACAGTGCGTGGAACTTAGGTTCCCCAAGTGTTAGCTTGTCTCCTCTCTGGACTGCAGTCTCCTCCTCTTTCAAGTGGGGATAGCACAGTTCTGACTTGAGAAAATTAAGATGGTACTTAGCACCGTGCCTGGCACATTGTAAGTACGCAGTCATTGTTGTTAGCTGTTTCAGAGGTGATGTGAGTTCTGCCTCCAAACAGCACCAAAGGGTGTGGGGCTAGAGTTATTCAAAGACTCTTAGACCACCCACTTTTGCCTTTTGGGAAGAGCTTCTGATGGGGGATAAGCAGATTCTCTGCAAGACACGTCACCTCTTGCTCCTTACGTGATAATTGCCAACTCTGACCTGCCTTCCTTTCAGGGTCACATGAGCTAGAAATAAAGTAATGCTGCTGGCTCATGCCTGTTATCCCAGCACTTTGGGAGGCTGGGGTGGGTGGATCACTTGAGGTCAGGAATTGAAGACCAGCCTGGACAACGTGGTAAAACCCCATCTCTACCAAATTAAAAAAAAATTAGTCAGGCGTGGTGGCATGTGCCTGTAATCCCAGCTATGCAGGAGGCTGAGGAAGGAGAATCACTTGAACATGGGAGGTGGAGGTTGCGTTGAGCCTAGATCGCACCACTGTACTCCAGCCGGGGCAACAGAGTAATAGAGTGAGACTCTGTCTAAAAAAAAAAAAAAAAAAAAAAAAAAAAAAAAAAAAAAAAAAGAGTAATGCCGCTAAAACTGCTTCATATCTCCCCCCACCCTCCCCTTCACCCCCAGCTCCCAACATCAGAGTTTCTGAAATCTCCATGACATCCAGCATGTGATTATCACCACCATCAGCCCCAGCCTGCTCATGTTTCCTACGGAGAGATGTATGGGAGTGGATAAAAAGACCAGACAAATGCAAGCTGTTATAAAATCCCTCAAAAGATAGGATTTGGGCCCGAGCCTCCTCTGCCCGCATCTGTTGAAGCCTAGTATGACGCTTGCCATTGTAGAAAAGAACAGCAAAGCCAGCTGGCATCAAATTGGGGTGACCCCGTCCAGCTCTCCTGGCATCCTGGGTGTTACCCCCCGAGAGTCCTTATTTCAGTGTCTGTCATGGGGGCCTTATTGTCTTGAGGCTGCGGGCAGATGGCTGGACTCTTTCAAGGACATTCTTGGGTCCACTTTGGGTCACTGTTGCTGGGTGGCAGAGGCTGATGTAAGATTCGGGTAATTGACACTGGATGTTTCTTAGCCTAGGTTCACAGGCCTGCATGAGAAAAAATTGAGGCAGGGCCAGAATGCCTGCAGGCTTGCGGCAAAATCCACACGGGAAATTCTAGACCGGCAGCTCCTTCCTCCCTCACTCCCTTCCTCCTTCCTTCTTTCCTTCCTGCCTGCTTGCTGTGAAACATTGAAGTCAGCGTGTGTGTGGCCTTTTGCAGAAAGCCTTTAAAATACCATCTTTTCTTTTTTCCTTAAGTAAAATTTGACAAATGTAGTAAAAGCCACATTGAGTTTTCATTTCTTCTGTACTTTTTGTACTTCTGTTCACTGCCATGGGAGGTCTTAGTATTCTCTACTGTTCTTTTAGATCAGTTTCATAAAACAGAGGAGGGTTTTAAGGCTAGTTTATAGAACTTCATAACTTTGTTCAGTTTAAACTGAATCAGGAAACGGTTCAGTAATCAACGTTTAACCGTCGTGAGGCAGACATGTTTCTAAGGGGAGGGTTCCTGCAGGGGGATGTGCGCGCCTTCTGGAACCTGGGGTACGGTAGGTACGGATTGGAGATTCCAGGGCAGCCTCTTCTCTGCCCCCACCCCATCAGCCTCAGTACCAGGAGAAGGCAGACACAAGGGCCCCCTACAATTGTGGGAGCCGTATTTAGATGGTTTTCCAGCCCCTGAGATCCTGGCTGTGAAAGGGGCGGAGGGCGCATGCTGGTTCCCATAGTTAGCCCTGTGGCCCCTGCTTGCTTCAGAAAGGAGTGGTCTGAGGATTGACTGGGTGGGGGCTGGTTTAGTGTGGACGTGGGTGGGGTCGGCAGGCCTGGGAGTGAGTTCTCACTCTGCCTTTAGTATCCCGGTTGGCTGATGTAGGGGAGCGGGAGAGCCTCCTCCCTCCCTGATTCTGCCCCATAGGAGTGTGGAGTAGAATGTGACTCCAGGACCCTCTTTATTAGTGAGCATGGTCCCATGCACGTAGGGGGCTTTCCTTCTTTCTGGAGTTTTCTTCTTAGCCCTGAGGCAGGAGAAGTGAACTGGAACAGGGCTGGCCTCTGCTCTCTTCTCTACCCCTCATGCAATCCGGGCTGGAGGAGACTAAGGTCTTGCTCAGACTTTGAGCCTGAGCCTAAGCCACGTTCTCTAACCTGGTTTACCAGAGAGTTCTGTGTTCCACCCCAGTGACGCAGGGGACAAAGTGGCTTCTGAATCTCCCACCTGCGATGGCTCCTAATGTTTTGGTTTCAGAAACCAAAATAACATCTGGTATTGCCTAAACCCCTTGTGACTCCTAACACAGATCTCGAGTGAAAAACCTGCCTTCTCTGAGAAGCATTCTTTGTAAAATGGGAATAATGACCTGTAGGACTCACTAGGGTTGTGAGGAGGACTGACTGAGATACTGTGTGAAAAGTCCCAGGGCCTGATACGGAGAGATGCTTGGTAAGTGTTAGATAGTATTAGTTACTTTTCCTCTTGGAGGGTCAAGTACATGTCAGCAAACCAAAAGCTCTGATAAGTACTGCAGTAAAAAACATTCAGCTTTGCGTAACCAACATTGCTTAAACATGATTGACCACAGAATGCCTTTCTGACGAATACCTATTCACATTCTGAGAACGAGTTGTTCCACAGTACTCACTTTAAGAAATGCTGCCCTCGCCTGGGCACGGTGGCTCACACCTGTAATCCCAGCACTTTGGAAGGCCGAGGCAGGTAGATCACCTGAGGTCGGGAGTTCAAGACCAGCCTGACCAACGTGGAGAAACCCCGTCTCTACCAAAAATACAAAATTAGCTGGGCGTGGTGGTGCACGCCTGTAATCCCAGCTACTCGGGAGACTGAAGCAGGAGAATCGCTGGAACCTGGGAGGCAGAGGTTGCGGTGAGCCTAGATCGTGCCATTGCACTCCAGCCTGGGCAACAAGAGCGAAGCTCCGTCTCAAAAAAAAAAAAAGAAATGCTGCCCTCAGATAAAGGTAATAAATAAATAACACTTGTGTAGCTCTCTGTTGGGATGCAGGTGTGGGCAGGAAAGCCTCAACTTCCAAGCACAGCTACCTCCTATCAGTCAGCCTTTCCTGCCCCCTGCCAACAGAGCATGTCGTTGGGGGTGCCATTTTAATTATTCACTTCCTCAGCTGTACTTCCAGATTTGCAATAGCTTTGGGTTTGCCTTGGACCCAGAGGCATTGGGAGGATCTTCCCTGGATCGTCCGGGATCATGAATTGTGGCGGGGGCCCCGGGGACAGAGCTGTTGAAGAGGAGGTGCGTGTCTGGTGGCACACCGTGGGTGGAGCGCCCTCGCGGCACTGACCAACAAGTGGTTTTTTCAGAGGATCTCAACCCAAAGGGTGACCAAGGGTTCTCGACACCAACCCCCAAGGGAACTGGGCCTAAACACCTTGGAACAGCAGTCCTCAGCCTTTGTGGCACCGGTGACTGGTTTCATGGAAGACAGTTTTTCAGTGGACCGAGGGGTGGCGGGGATTGGTTTTGGGATGAAACGGTTCCACTGCAGATCATCAGGCATTAGTCAGAGTCTCATAAGGAGGGTGCAGCCTAGATCCCTCACATGCGCAGTTCACAGTGGGGTTTGTGTTTCTTTGAGAATCTGAGGCCGCTGCTGCTGATCTGACGGGAGGTGGAGCTCACGCAGTGATGCTCACTGGCCCGCCTCCCGCCTCCTGCTATGTGGCCGGGTTCCTAACAGGCCACTGACCTGTACCTGCTCGCATGGGGCTTGGGGACCCTGCCTCAGAAGACTGCCTGTCTTCTGAAGGGCTGTCCTGGGAAACTGGAACTCAGCCTGTTCTGTGTGTCCCCAAAAGGCCACACCAGGTGCAGCTGACCAGAATATAACTGTCGCCACGTGTCTGTGAGCCTGTGGGCAAGGCCCTTTTCTTCCCAGTGGCAGATCCTCCCATCCGATCCCGTCAGATCCGACCCCATCGGATCCAGCAGCCCTGGCTTCAGCCTGCACTGTGCTGTCACGCCCCCTGCCATGGCCACCCCCACTTCCTGCTCCCTCCACCTGGGCCACTCTCCCAGGGGCATTCCCGTGGCTGCCCCATCTCCTCCTCCAGATGTTTGTGCAATGAGGCCATCCCTGGCCATCCCGTGTGAAACCGTGCTCATCTTCTCTGATGATGGCCCTCGCCCTTCCCTGCTTTCTTTCTCTTCATAGTTCTTATCATCTGCTCATGTGGAATGGATTTTGCTTTTTGCTTGTTTGTTTTGATCATCTGTCTGCCCCATGTAAGCTCCATGGGGGCAGGAAGTTCTCTGTGTTTCGTTCACTGCTGTGTTCCCAGTTTCTAGAACGATATACGGACCCACAGTAGGCAGTCGATAAATATTCATCAAGTGAATTAAATGAATACCGTTTTGTATCTTGAACTACTTTATTTTAGGGGTCACCTCAATCTGCTAGAACTGGCTCATTGCCTTAGCCCTTTTTCTTTTTTTTTTTTTTCCCAAGACGGAGTCTCGCTCTGTCACCCAGCCAGGAGTGCGGTGGCGCAATCTCAGCTCACTGCAGCCTCCACCTCCCCGTTCAAGAGATTCTCCTGCCTCAACCTCCCGAGTAGGTGGATTACAGGTGCCCGCCACCACGCCGGCTAATTTTTGTATTTTTAGTAGAGACGGGGTTTCACCATGTTGGCCAGGCTGGTCTCGAGCTCCTCACCTCAGGTGAGCTACCTGCTTCAGCCTCCCAGAGTGCTGGGATTACAGGCGTGAGCTACGATGCCCGGCCCGCCTTTGCCCCTTTTCTTAACCCTACTGGAGAACCATGTGGGGGTGGAATCCCACAGCTTCTGGTGAGTCCAGTGGCCTCTGAACACTCCTTAGGGTCAGTCACAACCAGGAGCTTGAATTTTTGGGATAGCCATTTCTGGATGGTTCCCCAAGCCTGGGGAGCTCTGATTCCTGGTGTGGCGGGTGCTGCCTTTGACTGCCAGCGTTCAGCTTCGAGAAGGAGCGGGGGTGCTCGTGTGGAAGAAAGCAAAGGAAAAAACGGACATTCAGGAACTTGCCTGAGTGAAAACATCTGAACAAATACTGAACAAAGGTTATAAACATATGTCCAGTGATTTCAGTGAAAACCATTTTCTGGCAGCTCGTATGGAGCGAATTTGAGGCGTTTGAGTTCTGTTATTCTGAAGAGGGACAGCTGAGCACATTTGTCATGAAATGCTAAAAATAGTAACGTGGTAGAGACCGTTTTCCACTCATTTAATGCCAGAAGCTCTTTCTAAGCTAAGGAAAATAGTTGCCAAATTGGTTGAACAGTCATACTTCCCATTTTGGTCCCTTTCATTAGATTCTGTCTTTTAATTTGTCAAGGTCTTCTTTTACATTCTTGGCTGTCGGTCAAAGGCATCAGCTGGCTCTTACTTCTTGCCAGGAGGTCAGCCAGCTTTTATTCTGGGCCTCGCCTCGCCTCACCCATGAGGAGTCCGTCCTCCTGCCCGCTGTGTGCAGGGAGCTCACCTTCCGGTTGGTGGAGGGACCCCAGGTGAGTGGGTGTCACGCAGGGAGCAGGAGGCCAGAGGTCAGCAGAGCAGTGTCCTGTCCTGTCCTGACTTCAGCGGGCCGTGGGGGGTTGTTTGCGTGCAGAATGCACCAGACGCGGTCAGTTCTGTCGGGGCACAGAGAGGAAGCTTTGAGGAGGAGGATGAGAGGTTAGCACGGGCCTTAAAGGCTTGGGGTGAAGGCTGAGGGAGGGGCCGGGCAGCCATTCTGGGCCAGGGTGCACGGGGTGGCCGGGGCCTCAGCCTGGGCAGTGGCTGCTGCTGTCCAGATGGTGTCAAATCCCTGGCTGTCCCTCTAGTGTGCTTGCCAAGCTGCCTCTGGGGCTGACGTTGCTGTGCATCTTCTCTTTGTCCCGAACTTTGTGCACTGTCCCTGGCTGGAGAAGACTAGTTCAGTACTCAAGCCCTGTGTGTGGTTGCCAATGGCCAGGTCCTGCTGGTCAGCTGCCCTGGACTGAGTCTCGGGCCTGGGTTTCTGTGTTCTCTCCCCCTTACTCCGGCTTCTAGATGTCCTTTGGAGTATTCCGGGCGAGAGCTGGGCCTCCAGAGAGGGCGGGCTGCAGGGTGTGGGCCTGGGCTCCCCTTGCCTGGCGGGTTTTCCCCGTCAGCGGTCCTGCTGCTCCCCCGTCCATCCTGCTCTCCAGCCAGAGTGGCTGCTGTTTTCTCTGGGTCAGACCCGCGCTCGGCTTTCCCACTGCCTGGGCGTGCTCAGCTCTCCGTTTTGGCTTGAAGGCCTCGCCCGAGCCCTGTCCCCGGCTGTGCCTGTCGGAAGGACGCGAGTGTGCGGCGTCGGTGGGGCTGCCTCACACCGACCTCTGGGGTTGTAAAGGTCCCGGAGGGTCCTAAGTCGGGTCTGATGTGGCTGAGATGGCAAGAGCCGGAACGTTTCTGTAGAATCTGACAGCCCTCGATGGGGCCGAGGTGGTGAGGAGGGTGCCCACCCTGGGTGGACAGGAGCGCGCAGCAGCAGCGTGATCCGCCAGGCGAGCGGGATCCAGCGGGTGTGGCCCTCCCATGATGAAAGAGTTTGAGAGCGGCTTGTCTCCGGGGACCTGGCGTAGGTCTCCTTTGCCTTAACCCTTGGCTTTTTCACTTCCTCTGTCTGTCATCTATACGGGCTTCTTGCCCTAGGTGAGGACTGCCTTCCTAAGAGGGTGAGCCGGTTCCTGTCCTTACCCCACTGGCATCTTACACTCTGGGACATAACTTCTCCCCGAGAGGCGAGTGAGCCACTTAAGGGAAGGCGGGCCACCGGTGGCTTCCCTTCTGTCTTGGGTTGAGGGGGTCAGGTACAGTGTTTTATTTTATTTTTTTTTAAAGCATCATCGATCACATAATAAGGTTTGTCTGTTATAGTCCTTAATCACAGACCTGTGAGATTTGGAGAATTCACAGTGCCTAGGGTAGGAGCGAGCTTCTGATGGTGAGCTGATTTGGGAGCTAACCTCAGGGAGACTCCTCTTGCAAGTCTCCTGCCGGGTGTCGTGGCCCTCGCCCAGTGACCTCCCCGGGACTCTGGCCGCTCTCTCTTTTTCTGCCCTTCCTTTCCCTCACCTTGCCCCCCCGTGAGAAAGTGGGACTCACGCAGCTCAGCTCCGTGACAGAGGGTTTATTAGGGGCAGCTCTGGGGACCGATCTTTTGGTGATTTCTTCTCTTTCTCTCAAATGGAATCATTGTTTCTGTCTACACTTCTTTATTTTCTCCTCTCTACAGCTGCCCTTCAACAATGTGCTTTTCTGTCCTGCAGAACTGAAGCTTGCACGGCCTTTGTTGTGACTTCCCCGGCACGAGCGTCGTCTCTTGGTGTTTTTCCGTAGACCAGCCTGCAGGTCATACATTGTTGCTTTTTTTGTTGTGGTTGGTCCAATCAGCCAGGTCCAGAGCAGGTGGGACCGTGTGGTGCCACACGTAGCCACCTGGGCCTCTTCAGCAGGTGTGTGGGCGGCGGGCAGGTGGGCTGACTGCCGCTCTCAGATACAGAGCTGCCACCAGGACGATGCTGTGCTAGGCACAGGACGGGAGGGGAACAGATGTGAGTCGGATGTGGGGTTTGCCCTCACAGCTTCACTTTCTAGTTGGGGACTAGGACATTTGCATAAATGTACAAACACCTGTCATACAAAAAAGAAAGAAATAGGTGTCATCCAAATACCATCTCTGTTGGGGGATGTGGTGGGCAGCCTCTAACATGGCTCCTGGTGATCCCTGCCTCCTAGGAGTCATGCCCTGGTGGGGTCCCTGTCCCTTGATGTAGGCTGGACTTACTGACATGCTTCTAGTGAATAGAATCTGACAAAAGTGATGGCCTGTCACTCTGGGACTGTGTTATAAAAGCCTGCCACTTCTGTCTTGGGCACTTTCTTTCTCTCTGAGCCTTGCCTGGAGGAATTTAGCTGCCATGATATGAGCTGCCCTATGGAGAGGTCTGCATGGTGAGGAACTGATGTCTCTGGCCAACAGCCAGGGAGGATCTGAGGCCCACCAGTAGCCACAGGAGTGAGCGGGGAATTGAGTCTTTACATAGTTGGGCCCTAGCCAACCTTGATTGCAGCCTGTGGGGTAGAGGCTAAGCTTGCCTGAGTTGTCTCAGAAACTGTAAGATAAATAACATATTTGTTGTTTGCAGCTGCTAAGTTTTGGGTTAACTGGTTATGCAGCAGTAGGTAACTGATACAAGGGGATCTCAGCACAGAGAGAGCCATGGAGTGCCAAGGAGGCAGCACCTTTGGCTCAGGAATTTGGGGAAGGCTTTGAGAAGGATGTGGTATTTGAGCAAGGCTACCTTTTTTCCACAGAGCGTACACCTCTTGTACAAGGTAGAACATCTTGTGCATACCAGAAGGCCCGTCTGTCGGTCCCGTTCTCCAAGGTGGATAGAATGAAGGCACTGTTTTCTTGTTGCCTGAGAACCTCCAAACCCTCTGTTGAAGAAGGGCAGGGCTGGCTGTTTCCTGGAGCCCTCCTGCCCAGCCAGACGTGTGGCATCTCTGACGTAGCTGAGTCTCCCAGGCCTGGTGGCCTCCATCTGCAGTGCCACCAACTGTGTGTGGGGTTGCTTTGCACACCGTACGCTGATTAGTGAGCAACCACATGGGACCTGCAGGCGTGGCCCCCCGGGCGCTCCTTAGACCTGCGAGCCGTCCCACAGTCTGCAGGGGAAGCTCCTCACCTGCCCTCGTGGCTCTTCCAGGCTGGCTCAGCCTGTGGTGGAAGGGTCTGGAGACCCAGGTTAAAGTCTTGTTTCTCTCTCTTACTGATGGCGAGGCACTGAACATCCTCTGTGGGCCTTTTTTTCCCCCTCCACCTTTTATTATGGAAATTTCAAATATCCACAGAAGGAGAGAGGAGAGCGTAATGAATGCCTTTGTACTCATCACCGGCTTCAGTAGTTACCAACTCATGGCCTGCCCCTTTTCATCTCCACTCCCACCCACTGCCTCTCCCCCAGAAGCAAATACCAGATATCATATTCTTATTTCATTTTAAAATACTTTGATAAATCTCTCTAACAGAAAAGCCCTCCTTTTTTTTTTGAGATGGAGTCTCGCTCTGTCACCCAGGATGGAGGGCAATGGCACAATCTTCTTTCACTGCAACCTCCGCCTTCCGGGCTCAAGTGACTCTCCTGCCTCAGCCTCCCGAGTAGCTGGGATCACAGGCACGTGCCACCACGCCCAGCTAATTTTTGTATTTTTAGTAGAGATGGGGTTTCACCATGTTGCTTAGGCTGGTCTTGAACTCCTGACCTCAAGTGATCCACCCACCTCGGCCTCCCGAAGTGCTGGGATGACAGGCGTGAGCCACCGCGCCTGGCTGAAAAGTACTATTTGTGTATACATACACTATTTTTATTACATTTAGCAAAATTAACAATAAATAATACCTTATTGCCATCTAGTATCCATGCAGGATTCACATTCTTGAATTGGCTACATGTTTCATTTGGTTGACTCTTGAGTCTTTCCCTTTCACTCTCTTTTACAATTAAACTTTAGGCCAGGTGCGGTGGCTCACACCTGTAATCCCAGCACTTTGGGAGGTCGAGGTGGGTGGATCACGAGGTCAGGAGATCGAGACCATCCTGGCTAACACAGTGAAACCCCGTCTCTACTAAAAGTACAAAAAAATTAGCCAGGCGTGGTGGCGGCGCCTGTAGTCCCATTTACTCGGGAGGCTGAGGCAAGAGAATGTTGTGAACCTGGGAGGCGAAGCTTGTAGCGAGCTGAGGTGGCGCCACTGCACTCCAGCCTGGGCGATAGAGTGAGATTCCATCTCAAAAAATAAAATAAAATAAAATAAAAATTAATCTTTAAATTTTAAGATAATTGTAGATTACCATGAGGTTGTAAGAAGCAATACAGAAATCCTTTACCCACTTTCCCCCAGTGGTAACATCTTGCAAAAACTATAACAAATACAACAACCAGGATATTGGTTTTGTTGTTGTTGTTTGTTAGTTTTGAGACAGAACCTTGCTCTGTTGCCCAGGCTGGAGTTCAGTGGCACGATCTTGGCTCACTGCAACCTTCACCTCCCGGGTTCAAGCGATTCTCCTGCCTCAGCCTCCCAAGTAGCTGGGATTACAGTTGCCCGCCACCACATTTGGCTAATTTTTGTATTTTTAGTAGAGACAGGGTTTTACCATGTTGCCCAGGCTGGTTTCAAACTCCTGACCTCAGGTGATCTACCCGCCTCGGCCTCCCAAAGTGCTGGGATTCCAGGCATGAGCCACCGCGCCCGGCCAGGATTTTGACTTGGATACCATCAAGTTGAGAAGATTTATCCCCACAAAGATCCTTCATGCTGCCTTTTCTAGCCACACCCTTAGCAACCACTGTTTTCCTCCTTCATTTCTGTATTTCAAGAATGTCAAGAATGTGATTTCAAGAATGTGTATCAGTGGAATTCTAAAGTACGTAACCTTTTGGGATAGGCCTTTTTTCTCAACGTAATGCTCAAGAGATTCATTCAAGTTGTTGCACGTCTCAGGAATTCACTTTTTAATTGCTGAGTCATGTTTCATCGTGTGAATACACCACAGTTTGCTTAACCATCCATTTAAGGACAGCTGAGTTGTCCCCAGTTTGGGGCTAGTGTGACTAAAGCTGCATTTTGTTGTATGGACATAAATTTTTTTCTCTGGTATAAATGCCTGAAAGTACAGTAGCTGGGTCTTTTGGTAGTTATTTCATTTTAGGAACAATTGGCAGACTTTCCCGGAGTTTGGCGATTTGCCAGAGTTTGGCAGACTTTTCCGGAGTTTGTTGATTGCCACAGTTTGACAGGCTTTTCCGGAGTTTGGCAAAATCCCGACAGGCAATGTGTGAGTGTTTCTCAAGAGTCCCTTCGAAACTCTCCCCCGGCCTCTGTTTTCTGACTTTGCAGCGGGAGGAAAATGTGTGCTCTGATGATCTTGCATGATTGGGATTATCCTGCACGTGAAACTGCTTTATAAACCGTCCCTAATGGGGTCTGTTAGGGCTGCCCTTTTGTGGGTGCATCTGAAAACAGTGTCACACCATTTTAGCGGAGGGCTGTAGACATTTGTTAACCGACTGCCCCGGCGTTTCCTAGCCTGGCTGGATGCTGTGGGGCTGCTGGGTCCTGAGGGTTGCCACAGGTCAAGCGTGTTCATAAAGTTCGTCTTGGCTTTTCCAGCACATTGTGGGTTGTGGGGAGTGAGATACTTGTTGCCTGAACAACCCATGAAGACCACAGTCCCTGCACAGACCAGGCTTTGGCTCGACCACTGAGGCTGCCAGGACTGGTCTTCTGGCCACCTTGTCATTCATCTCTGACCTGGCTGGCTGGCTGGCCAGCAGTTCAGACTGGAACTTGGAGATACCACTGAGTGTGTGTGTGTGTGTGTGTGTGTGTGTGTGTGTGCGCGCGCGTATGTGTGTGTATGAGAGAGAGAGAGAGAAAGAGAAAGAGAGAGGACCTTTTAACCGCAGACCCATGCCAGCTTTACTTAAGGTGATGATAGTTTTCTCTTTTTTTTTGAGACAGAGTCTTGCTCTGTCGCCAGCCTGGAGTGCAGTGGCGCGATCTCAGCTCACTGCAACCTCCACCTCCTGGGTTCAAGCGAGTCTTCTGCCTCAGCCTCCCAAGTAGCTGGGACTACAGGCATCCGCCACCACATCCAGCTAATTTTTGTATGTTTAATAGAGATGGGGTTTCATCATCCTGGCCAGGCTCATCTCGAACTCCTGACCTCGTGATCCACCTGACCTCGTGATCCACCCACCCAAAATGCTGGGATTACAGGCGTGAGCCACTGTGCCTGGCCAATGATCGTTTTCTCTAACACTGCCTGTGGTACATTCTAAGCTCTATCAGAAACAAAAACCTGAGGCTTTTTAAAAGCACTTCCCTCGCCTCCTCCTTGATGCTGTGTCTGACGTGACCGTCATTTCCTCAGTTGGTCGTCAGCTTTTCTTGTCCCTTGCTGAGGTGTCAGCTGATGCCCCCACCTTCGTCTCAGCCTCTGTTCCGGGGGCTGACTTGACTAATGTGTCCCCAAGTTGCCTGATGACCTCAGACACGAAGCACAGCAGTGCCTGGCCTCATAGCCCTGTCAGCATGGAGGACGACGGTCCCAGCACACTGCTCAGAGGGGCTGTGAGGAGTAAATAATAGACCGATGGCAAAAACATGGTGCAGAGGAATCCTGCTGGAGAAACACTGACACAGTGGAGAGGATGTGTCCGTCAGGCCATTTGCTCCTTACTTTAAAGGCCTGAGTGGTAGCTAGAGCTCTGTTCTTTGTGTTTTACAGAAGGAGATTTTAATGTTCGGTTCAGTTCTTTTGTGGGTTTTCTCCGGTGCCTGCATATTCCCTCAGTGCATCGATGTTAGTCCCAAGCCTGGGGTTGGCATTGTGTCTGCTGCTCTCTTGAATGATATGTGGCTCCCAGGGATTTTCAGTGAGGTGAAGGGGTGGGTACAAGTCAATTTGATAGGTGAAATATGTATCATTATAGAATATTAAGTTTTCTTTCTTTTGAGTGAAATTGGATCTCCTTTCATATGGTAAGAATCACTGAATTTCTTTTCTATGAACTATTTATGCCCTTAGCCCATTTTTCTTTTCTTTTTTTTTTTTTTTTTTTTTTGAGACGGAGTCTCGCTCTGTCGCCTAGGCTGGAGTGCAGTGGCCGGATCTCAGCTCACTGCAAGCTCCGCCTCCCGGGTTCACGCCATTCTCCTGCCTCAGCCTCCCGAGTAGCTGGGACTACAGGCGCCGCCACCACGCCCGGCTAGTTTTTTGTATTTTTTAGTAGAGATGGGGTTTCACCATGTTAGGATGGTCTCGATCTCCTGACCTCGTGATCCACCCGTCTCGGCCTCCCAAAGTGCTGGGATTACAGGCTTGAGCCCCCGCGCCTGGCCCCCATTTTTCTATTGAGTTGTTGATGTTTAGTAATTTCAAGGAGCTTTGCATTTGTTAAAGAAATAAGCATTTTTGTTCCTGAAATACATTGAAAACTTTTTTTTTTTTTTTTGCAGTCTTTTAACTTTTTTTTTTCTATGAAGATTTTTTAAAAATTTGTGTTGTGGGCAGGTGTGGTGGCTCACACCTGTAATTCCAGCACTTTGGGAGGCCAAGGCAGTAGGATTGCTTGAGGCCAGGAGTTGAGACCAGCCTGGACAACATAGTGAGAGCCCATCTGTACAAAATTTCTTTTTTAAATTTGTGTTGTCAGACCTATCTTTTGACTTTTAGATTTTGTGTGACATCTAGAAAAGCCTTCTTTATTCCAAGATTATTTAAAAAAATTATCTCGTGATTTCTACGTTGTGAATTGTAGTGTGTTAACAGAGAAACAAACTACTCTTGTCCTTAAGAATAGTTACAACCCACTATCTTCTCTGAATTTATCTAAAATAATTCTTCTTCCAAGATGACCTGGGTGGGTATCTCTGGATACAGAAGACTGGAAGCTATGCATCGGATAGTCTCAAGATATCCTCTTAACTTGGGCTTGTGGACCCCAAATCAATAAGTATTATTAGGAGTCCCAGATTTTCTCCTTCTGGGGCTGCTGGTAGACATGGCAGTCTTTATATGTGGCAGCGAAAGCTGAGGAAGGATGGTGGGTAGAGGAACCAGAATGTTCTAAAGCTTACGGCCAAGTCTCCTCTCCACTGGATAATACTGGACAGCGTGTGGTTTTGAGGTTCTGTTCATCTTTGGATTGACACATTTTTAGATTTGCTAATTATTCTGTCAGGTTACTGTCAGTTTTTTTATTTTTATTTTTTTGGCCAGGGACCTAGTCGGTCTCTTTAAGATAATATTGAAATCTCTGCTCTATTCCATTGTGTGTTTTGGGATTAGTTCTCCATGTTGATATCTTTTGTTTCTGTGTGACTGGGGGAGAGGCTCTACAGTCCTTTGTTCTGACTACACTGAGCAATGTGGGGGTTCAGTGCTCCAGAGACCAAGTCTGAAGTTGGCCTCGGTCAGTCCTTGTCTAGTCTTTTTTCTGAGACGGAGTCTCGCTCTGTCGCCCAGGCGGGAGTGCAGTGGCACGATCTCGGTTCACTGCAAACTCCACCTCCCAGGTTCAAGCAATTCTCCTGCCTCAGCCTCCTAAGTAGCTGGGATTATAGGTGCACACCACAACGCCCGGCTAATTTTTGTATTTTTAATAGAGACGGGGTTTCTCCATGTTGGTCAGGCTGGTCTTGAATTTCTGATCTCATGATCTGCCCACCTTGGCCTCCCAAAGTGCTGGGATTACAGGCGTGAGCCACCACGCCCAGCCCTGTCCACTCTTGGTTGTCGGTTAGCTCTCGGTTTCCTGTGCGGATGGAGGGGAGGAGCAGAGAAGTAGCTAAGCCCCAAACTTGGAATTAATCAGAATAGCATGGGTTTGGGTCCTTCTAGGCCTCAGGTTATAATGCCTTTATCCCTTGGGCACTCAGGTCCTGTGAAATTTAGACAGTCCCTGAAATGTGTGCATCAGCCCAGCTGGGAGTTGGGTCTAGAGGGACCAGCCAGCATGGGTGTTTATCTGGCATGGCCAAAAGCGTGAAAAGCCACTGGAGTGAACCCAAGCCTTGTCGGAGAAACCTGAGGCTCCAGTACAGTTTCTGAGTCCAGAGCGACGGAAATGGGATCATCAACAAGGAATAGCCTCAAAATAGGACTTGGGGTAAAGTGAGTGTAGAATCTGAGTTGAGTCTTGCTTTTGTTGGCACAGGTTTGAGAATACGTTGGGATGACTTAAAGGCAGAGGTTGAGATGGATCCCCAGAGACACAGGCAGCTGTAAGGAATGTCCCAGAAGCAGAAGGGTTAAAAGTGTGTGCTGGGGACCCCAGAAGAGATAGAGCACCTCTTTCCTGGGACTGAGGGCCCTTCCTCACATGCACTCTAGGGAAATCCTGGCCTTGTCTAGCTACTGATTTAAAAGGCAGTGGGTTAGACACTCTCTTCACAGAGGAACTTGAAGTCCAGTGACTTCTTAGAAGATTCTGGGAGAGGTGTTTGTGGTTATCCAGGCCAGTGACTCTGAACAAGAGGATGGATCAGAATTACCGAGAGAGCTTTCTCAAATACTTTGCCTGGATTCCAGCACTCAGAGATTTTTTTTTTTTTTTAATCGAGATAAAATTTATATACAGTAAAAATAAAGATGTTTGACTCCGTAGGCCTGGGGTTGGACTGGGACAGGGTTATTTCAAGAAAATCATCCTGTGTAACTTCAATGTACATCTCCAGTTGAGAACTTGATTTTCTTCACTCCTAAACTTTGCTGGTGGGGAGACTGAGACCTGAGGGGTTGTTCACGGTAGAGCACGGAGCCAGCGGACCCGCGAGCTCCTGTCGGACCACAGGCCAGAGCCCAGCCTTCCTTCTTGTGGCCCACAGCTCTTTCTACTGAGTGACTGCCATCATTAAACTAACAAGTAACTGACGGAGCCACAGTAGACCTGTTTGGCACCCTCTTCCCGCCTAATTGAGACAGACGTTTCCAGGTTTGTAGCTGTTGCCGTATAGTCCTAGATTCCTGCCCCGCGCTGGCCGTGAGGGTGTTCATGAGAGTCAGCCGATTGTAGGTCAGTGAACTCTGGTCGCCAAAGCCCTTGCCTGGGAGGAACCAAGTTGGTTATGAAAGGCAATGCTACGTCCTGTTGCACGTCTCTTAGTAAGTACTGGGGGGAGCATTTTCCAGGCTTGATTCCAGAGGAGTAATGGAATTCCAGTACCATTGTTTCCACCACCACTATTACCAGTGAACCCACTGTGCGCTTGGATGAATTATCTCATGTGATCCACCCTTGGAGTGGGAACAGTCATTTATCCCATTTTACAGATAAAGAAGCAGCTCAAGTAACATGACCGGGGTCACCCAGCTGGCTGATTAGAGCTGGAGTTCAAGCCCAGGCAGAATGGCTGCAGCTCCTGGGCTCTTCCCCACACTGCTTCACGGCTTTCCAGATCAGGAACCACGCTGCTTCCTGGCTTTCCAGAGCATGAAATCTGGAGCCACGCTGCTTCACGGCTTTCCAGAGCACCGGATCAGGAACCACGCTGCTTCATGGCTTTCCAGAGCATGAGATCTGGAACCACGCTGCTTCACGACTTTCCAGAGCTCCAGATCAGGAGTCACGCTGCTTCCCGGCTTTCCAGAGCGCCAGATCAGGAGCCACGCTGCTTCCCGGCTTTCCAGAGCACCAGATCAGGAACCACGCTGCTTCCCGGCTTTCCAGAGCTCCAGATCAGGAACCACGCTGCTTCACGACTTTCCAGAGCTCCAGATCAGGAGCCACGCTGCTTCGCGGCTTTCCAGAGCATGAGATCTGGAACCACGCTGCTTCACGACTTTCCAGAGCTCCAGATCAGGAGTCACGCTGCTTCCCGGCTTTCCAGAGCGCCAGATCAGGAGCCACGCTGCTTCCCGGCTTTCCAGAGCACCAGATCAGGAACCACGCTGCTTCGCGGCTTTCCAGAGCTCCAGATCAGGAACCACGCTGCTTCGCGGCTTTCCAGAGCGCCAGATCAGGAGCCACGCTCCTGTGGAAACACACAGATCCCCATCTTGGAGGGTCACAGTGTGCACTGTCACGCTGGAGATTTTGAGAAGAATTGCAGTTAGGAAGTCCGTTTAGCTCTGACTAACCAGCAGGTTCCAACTTAACTTGACATGGAATGCTCCTTTCTACATTATCCTAAATGACTTACAGACCATTGTTTCTCAAACAGCAGTTGGGGAAACGCCATCATGGCTCGTAAGTCTAATGCTCTCATTTTCAGTGGACACCTGGGACCCAGGGAAGGGAAGGGACTTATCTAAGGCCCAACGCAAGTGTTCTGCGAGGCTGGGGGATCTCTGCAGCCTGAGTTCTGTCAGGACAGCCATCCTTGGGGGTACCTGGAATCCTGGTGGGAGCAGATAGATGATAACCCCAATGCGACTCCTTAGCTCTAGGCCTTTACAAAGGTTGCAAAAAGATTTTTTGTGTGTGGGTATGCGCAACCGCAAAGGAGGTTTGGAGGAGCCTTAGTAGTTCCCCTTTCCCAAGGCGATGATGGGAACCCCGAGCCAGTGACCAGGGAAACAGACTCTGCTTGTTGGGTCTGGACTCCTTTTCTAGCCCTGCCAGCAGGGCCTCTCCTGTGGGCCACGCTCATTCCTGTCCTATGTTGACTCCCTGGGCCCAGCCGTAGTACCCACATATCCTAGCCCTTCATTCCGTTTGCGGATTCATTTCACTCCCTGGTAATGCAGTTGATCAAAATGTGTTTCTAAGCAGCAAGTCTCTATCAGCTGATTATTACAGAGGTTTGTTCTTTCCAGTGTTCCTGGCAAAATGCCTCCCGATATTTACTTACTAACTTGAGCATTGGTTTTTGCATTCCCATGGGAGAACCTGCATTTCTCGAAGCCATCAGTGTTCTCGGTGGTGAGCGGACGGATCCTTTGCTCGCTGGGATGAAAGAGTCACTTTCATTGAAATGGCTGTGAAGAACGGTGGGTGCCATGACCTGTGAACGCTGTAGAACGGTTCTCTGGTGATAGATGTGTTCATAGTTGAAGGTTGTGTTGTGTGTTGCATAATAGTTATGAGCACTGAAAAAACACTGCCTGGGTTTGAATGCAGCTCTGCCGCTTACTAGTTGAAAATAATACTATCAGTTTGTGAAAATTAATTGAATTAATATAGGTACTTAGATGATACCTTTCACGGAATAAGTACTATGTAAGGGTTTGCTATTATTGATTTTGTTACTGTGGCTTCGGCTGGGAAGTTTTTACATCCCAGCTCCCCTGACTCCCAGGCCCTTGGCTCTTTGTACCCAAGAGCCTTTTCTTACTGTGGAAATAGCGTGGCCTAGAACTGTTTCTTCAGGCCCCTGGCCTTCCGGGATGAAGTGCCTGGACAACTTGTTCCTGACTGACTCTTTTTTGAAACTCAGGGGGAGTGGGAAGAGAAGTTCGACTTTGCATGAGTCTTCTCTTTGACTCTCCTTCCTCCTCCGAGTTACTCATCCTTGCTGTGAATCATCCATGCCAATTATTGCTCCCTGACTTTGCATCCCTTCCTTCCCAAGCATACTTCTGAGATGTTTGTGTCAGTAGTTGTTCCACAGTCAGGAAATGCACCTTCATTTTTATAACCCAAGCCAGACAGAATTGAGTAAACCTGATAGACACGATATCCCCAAGCCTCAGTTGAGTGGTTATTGGATTATCTTCTGTTGTGAATAAATCACACGTCTGCTAGTCCGATTTCATGGGTAGGGAAAGCTGAGGGTGAGGCCCGATTAGCCTGTGAGCCAGGCGCGACTGAAGTCAGCTTCTCTCTGTAGCTTGTGCAGAAGTTAACTGGTGGGTGAGGCCAGTAGAGCTGTTCCCGAGCCTTGGGAGGGAAGCCTCTGGTTCGCTTTTCCATAAGCTGCTGGCCTAGAGGGGATGCGTGGGACTAAGTGGACAGTGTTTCTGGAGAGAGGCTTTGACCGGTTGTGTCAAGCGCCGATGACAGGTCAGTAGGATGAGGACTAGATTTGCAATGAGAAGGTCGTTGGTACTTGACCAGGCAGCTTTGTTGGAGCAGAGAATTGTGATCCTGAGCGGAGGGGATATATAGTTGTCTTTTTTATAGGACTATAATTTGTTTAGATTGTTTCAATTTTTGCCATTTTATGATGCCACACTATGACGCTTGTGAACATCTTTAGGTACATATTGTTTCTTAATATTATTTCCCGAGGATACTTATCAGAATAACATTTCACTGTAATGCCACTAATATGTGGTTCTCAGTCTGTCCTTCGAAGACACTTTGAAATAACATAGCTTTTTTTTGTTTTGTTTTTGTTTTTTTTTTGTTTTTGAGACCAAGTCTCACTCTGTTGCCCAGGCTGGAGTGCAGTGGCACGATCTCGGCTCACTGCAACCTCCGCCTCCCAGGTTCAGTCGACTCTTCTGCCTCAGCGTCCCAAGTAGCTGGGACTACAGGTGTGCACCACCATGCCCGACTAATTTTTGTATTTTTAGTAGAGACAGGGTTTCACCATGTTGGCCAGGATGGTCTCAAACTCCTGATCTCAGGTGATCCACCCACCTTGGCCTCCCAAAGTGCTGGGATTACAGGCGTGAGCCACCATGCCGGGCCACATTTTTGTTTTAAATAAATATCCTAGAGGAAAATGGAGACTAGCTGCTATCGTTTTAAGTTACAAGCTAATTGAGTCATGAAAACTCATTGCCAATTCAGTACCAAGAAGTGCAGAAGATAATTGCCTCAGTGCATATTGATTTTTTTCTCTCCAGGGTGGTTATGCGCTGACGTAATTGACAACACCGGGTTTTTAAAAGGACATGCGAGTCCCAATGTAAAAGATTTTTCCTCCTGCTAACTGTTCTGTCTGTCCTCAAATGTGCTACTTTTTTTTTTTTTAATGAAGTGACAATTAATGACTTGTTTAGCCGACACTGATAGCCAGTTTAGTCTTGTCTCATCCAATATTCCTTATTACTTTGGCATTTTAATGTGTACAAAGCCATTTTCAGCCATCTTCTTTTTCTTACCCTAGGTAACTGTTACATCTATTTGCATTTACACCGTTGGGTCCCCTGAGTTTGCATCCCAAGCAGGTTAAAATTCCAGGCAGTTTATCTCTTCAGATTTAAAAAGAGAAGGCAGAGGCCTCCTTTCTCCCTCCCTAGGTTTTCATCGCCAGCCTGACTCATCTCTGGTCTCTTTCTCCGCCTACCCTGCCTGTGTGATGTTTTTTCCCCTGAGATCTGTTGCTGAAAGATTGACTGCAAGAGCAGTCTCAGCTCTCAGTGGGCACACACCTATTGCCCCACGGGTACTATTTGTTCATGTTGAGGTTGTTGGCCCAGTAGTGATGCTGGCAGGGATAGGGAGGGAGCAGGACCCTTTGGCTGTGGGGAATAGGGCAGGGTGAGTGCCACAGGGTTAGGGAGCATCTTGCCCTGCTTCCTGCCGCACCCTGCAGGATGGCAAGGCCACTTTCAGTTGGCAGAACTCTGTTGTCCCATAGGACAGATGCTAGCCACATGCGGCCATTTTTGTTTAAAAATTAAAAGTAAAGAAAATTAAAAATTCAGCTCCTCAGTCACACTAGCCGTATTCCAAGTGCTCAGTGGCCACATGTGACCAGCAGCTACTCTGTCGGACAGCGCAGATGTGGAGCATTTCCATCAGGCACAGGGTTCTGTTGGGTGGCGCTGTCCTCCAGGGCTTGGCTGCTTCCTGGGTGGTTGAAGAGGCCAGCATTGAGGGGCCTTGAAGACTGGCAGTGGCAGGTGACCTGGGCAAGCAGGCTGCAACCTCGAGCTAGCCTGGAGGGAATGGCAGTGCCAGGCAGGGAGACTGAGGCAGTGAAGAGAAAAAGGGACTGTGGCTTGGAGGTCCTGATGAGGCTCAGGCTCACTGGAGCTCATTGGATACTTGAATGCAACAAGACTGTGTCTAGACCGTGGCAGGTGTGGCCGGCGGTGCTGACCTCCTGCCAGCCAGAGGGGTGAGCCTGCTGGAAGGGGCTCCAGCTGAGGTGCAGGAAGAACATTCCCAGCACGGCACTGCCCGGGCCCTCGGAGCTGTTCCTGAGAGCTGTATGAATGGAGCTCCCGGGGTGGGCAGTAGCGGAAATGCCAGAGTGAAGGGACCAGGGCACAAAAGCTTTTCATTCATGAATCCCTTTCATTTACAACAAACCATGGGTGGCCTCTCCCCAGGGATCTAGATGGTTCCAGGAACAAAGAAACACATAGAAAAAAGATGCCTTTTATTTTTTTTAAAGCTGAAAGAGGCTGTGTCCAGTGGAAGAACTGCGGCCACTTCTCGTGGAACTTCTGACTGGAACAGTCCTAGGCACCTGAGCGACTCTGAGGAAGGAGTCCATGGCGGCCACCCCTGGGGAAGCCAGGCCACCTTCTCAGAGCACTTCAAGGCAGGCACGTCTTCTGGTAATAACAATGGCATTGAGTATGACTGTAATAATAATAGCTGCTAATACACAAGGCTTACTAAGACCCAGGCATTGTTCTAAGCGCTTTATAGGAATTCATTTAAGAGAACGTTTATGAGAACTGTAGCCAGCTTTATCACTGGAGGGTTCTCAGTGGCCCTCCATAGTACTTCACGTCAGGCCTGGCACCATAGCACTTAACGTCAACAACCCTTGTAATAACAGCTGCTGTGTTTTATGGTTTAAAGATAATTTTTATGTACATTGTCCTTTTTTTAAAAAAAAAAACACAGCTTTGTTGAGGTACAGTTTGTATACCGCAGCATTCATCCATTGTAAATGCACAATTCTGTGGTTTTAGTAAATTTAGAGACGTATGTAACCATGACCACAATTCGGATTTAGAAACTTTCCATTCCTCCAAATGTTTCCTATGCTTGTTTTAAGTTCATCTCTGCTCCTACCCTAGCCCTGGGCAATCACTGATCTGCTTTTTGGTTCTCTAAATTTGCCCTTTCTGGAAATTTCATATAAATGGAATCATACAATATATAATCTTTTCCACCTGGGTTCTTTACTTAGCATAATGTTGTTCTTGAGGTTCATCCATGTTGTAGCATGTATCCGTCATTTATTCCTTTAAATTTGTTACAAGTGTTCCATTGTGTGGCTATCCCACGTTTTGTTCATGTATTTGTTAGTTGATGGACATTTGGACCAGTCTCAGTTTGGAGCTATTATGAATAATGCTGTTATGAACATCATCTTTGTGTGAACATCTATTTTCATGCTATTGGGTAAATTCCTAGGAGTAGAATTGCTGGGTCGTATGGGAAATTTATGTTTAACTTTGTAAGAAACTGCCCGTTTTCTCAAGTGCTTGTACCCATTTATATTCACTTCTGGGACACATGAGGGCTCCAGTTTTTCCACATCCTCTCTACACTTGCTATTGTCAGTCTTTTTATTACAGCCATTCTAGTGGGTGTATAAAGGTATCTCATTTAATTTGCATTTTCTTAAATACTAGTCAAGTGAAGCATCTTTTCACGTTCTTGTTAGCCCTTTGCAATCTTTGGTGAAATATCTGAATAGATATATTAATTGGGTTGTTTTTATAGATATATATTAATTGGGGTGTCTTCTTATTACTGAGTTGCAAGCATTCTTTATATAATCTGGATGCAAGTTCTTTATAAGATATATTGATTTACAAATATTTTCTCCCAGTCTGTGGCTTATCTTCATTTTAATATTGATTTATTTTTATGCACAAAATTTTTAATGTGGAAGTTCAATTTATCAATTTTTTTCTTGTATGCATAGGACTTTTTGTGTCATTATCTAAGAATTCTTTGCCTAACCCAAGGTCAGAAAGATTTTCTCCAACATTTTTTTCCTAGAAGTTTTATAGTTTTAGCGATTACATTTAGATCTATGATCCATTTTGAGTTAATTTTTATGTATGATGTGAGATAAAGGTCTAAGTTCTTTTCTTTTATTAAGTTTTTTGCATTTGTATGTCTAATTGACTATCCTTTACCCATTGAATTACAATAGTGATAAATAATAGTAATTACCTTCACATTTTTGTTGAAAATCAGTTGACTATAAATGTGAGGATTTATTTCTGAATTCCCAATTTTATTGCATTGATCTATATGCCTTTCTTTGAGTCAGTATCACACCATCTGGATTTCTGTGGCTTTGTAGTTATTTTTAAGATCAAGTAGTATGAATTTTCCAACTTTGTTATTATTCAAAATTGTTTTGGCTTTTCTAAGTTTTTGCATTTCCATATACATGTTAGGATCAATTCGTCAATTTCTACCAAAAAGTCTGCTGGGATTTTGATAGTAATTTATAGATCAGTCTGGGAAGAATTCCCATCTTGACAATATTGAGGCTTCCAATTCATGAACATGAAATATCTCTCCATCTATTTAGATCTTTAGTTTTCTCAGCAGTGTTTTGCAATTGTTAGTATGTGAGTCTTGTACTCCTTTTATTAAGTTTATTCCTAAGTATTTTATTATTTTAGGAATGGCTTTTTTTTTGAGACGGAGTCTCGCTCTGTGGCCCAAGCTGGAGTGCAGTGGTGTGATCTCCACTCACTGCAACCTCCATCTCCCGGGTTCAAGCGATTCTCCTGCCTCAGCCTCCTGAGTAGCTGGGATTACAGGCGCCCACCACCACTCCTGGCTAACTTTTTTGTATTTTTAGTAGAGACAGGGTTTCCCCATGTTGGCCAGGCTGATCTTGAACTCCTGACTTCAGGTAATCTGCCCACCTTGGCCTCCCAAAGTGCTGGGATTACAGATGTGAGCCACTGTGCCTGGCCAGGAATGGATTTTTTTTAAATTTCATTTTTGATTGTTTTGTTGCTAGTATATAGAAGTGTGATTGATTTTATGTCCTGAAATCTTGTTAAACTCCTTTTTCTGTGTGGATTCATTGAGATTTTTAACATACAGGATTATGTCATCTGTAAATAAAGACAGTTTGCATCTTCCTTTCCAATCTGATGCTTTTAATTAATTAATTGCTTAGTTAATTCCTTTTATTTTTTGCCTTATTCCACTATCTAGAACCTCCAGGACAGTGTGGAATAGAAGTGGCAATAGCAGACATCCTTGCCTTGTTCGCAACCTTTGGAGGAAAGGATTCAGTCTCTCACAATTTACATATGACAGTTGTCTGTGGGTATTACATTAATTTCAGATGTTATACCAGCCATGCATTCCTGGGATAAATCTTCACTTAGCTATTCTATGTAATTCTTTTTATGTTGATAGATAGAGCTTAAAAATTACAGTTTTCTTGTGCTCTCTTTTGACGCATAGAATGAGTTGGGAAGTGTTCCTTTTCTGAAAAATTTTTTCAAAGAATTGATAAGTTATTTAATTTTTGTTTTCTTGAGACAGAGTCTCACTCTGTTACCCAGGCTGGAATGCAGTGGCGTGATCTTGGCCCACTGCAACCTCCGCTTCCTGGGTTCAAGCGATTCTACAGCCTCAGCCTCCCAAGTAGCTGGGACTACAGGTACATGCCACCACGCCTGGCCAATTTTTGTATTTGTTTAGTAGATATGGGGTTTCACTATGTCGGCCAGGTTGGTCTCGAACTCCTGATCCAAGTGATCTACCTGCCTCAGCCTCCCATAGTGCTAGATGACAGGCATGAGCCACTGTCCCTGGCCTCGAACATTTTAAATTTATTGTGACTTGTTTTGTGGCCTAGTATGTAGTCTGTCTCAGGGAATGGATGTTCCGTGTGTTCTTCAATGTGCAGAAAGTGTATTTTGCATTCATTAGGTAGAGTATTCCATATATGTCGGTTAGGTTAAGTTGCTTGATTGTATTAAGTCTTCTGCATCCTTGCTAATATTCTGTTCCATCAACTATCGAGAGTAGGGTATTGAAATCTTCAACTATAATTGTTGAATTCTCTATTTCTCCTTTCAATTCTGTCAGTTGTTGCTTTGTGGATTTGGGAGATCTGTTTTTAGGTGCATAGGCATATGTAATTCTTAAATCTTGCTGATGTATTGGTCCTTTTATAATTTTGAAATGTCTCTATCTTTAATGATCTCGTTGCAAAGTCTGTTTTGTCTCTTGTTAATACAGCTACTCAAGCTATTGTATGGTTATTGTATGCATGGTGTAGCTTTTTCCATTTTTTAAAACTTTAAACCTGTATGTGTCTTTGAATCTAAAGTGTGTCATTTGTAGATAGCGTATGCAGTTGGCCTTTGACAACATGGGGGTTGGGGTGCCAACTCCCCGTAACTTTTGACTTCCCCCAGAGTTAAATACTAATAGCCTACTTTTGACTTGGATCCTTACCAATAACATAAACAGTCGATTAACACATATTCTGTATGTTACATAGATTATATACTGTATTCTTACAATAAAGTAAACTAGAGAAAAGAAAAATTTTTTAAGAAAATCAGAAGGAAGGCGAGAATATATTTACTATTTGTTAAATAGAAGCAGATCATAAAGATCTTTATCTTTGTCATCTTCATGTTGAATAGAATGAGAGGAAAGAGAAAGAGGAGAGATTGGTCTTCTTTCTCAGGGGTGGTAGAGGTGGAGGAGGTGAAAGGGGAGGTAGGAGAGGTAGGCAAACTTGGTATAACTTTTATTGAAAAAAATTCACATTTAAGTGAATCCACATAGTTCAAACTTGTGTTGTTCAAGGGTCAACTGTAGTTTGAGTATACTTTTTAAAAATCCAATCTGACAGTGCCTTTCTTTTTTTTTTTTTTCTTTTTTGAGACGGAGTCTCGCTCTGTCGCCCAGGCTGGAGTGCAGTGGCCGGATCTCAGCTCACTGCAAGCTCCGCCTCCCGGGTTCCCGCCATTCTCCTGCCTCAGCCTCCCTAGTAGCTGGGACTACAGGCGCCGCCACCTCGCCCGGCTAGTTTTTTGTATTTTTTTTAGTAGAGACAGGGTTTCACCGTGTTAGCCAGGATGGTCTCGATCTCTTGACCTCGTGATCCGCCCATCTCGGCCTCCCCCCTGCCTTTCTTTAAGAATGTTGAGATCATTCATATTTAATATAATTAATTGATTTGGCTGGGTTTACATTTGACATTTTGTTATTATTTTTCTGTATGCCTTCTTCCTTTTTCATACCTCTGTTATTTTTTGATAGCCTTCTTTTATGTTAAATACATATATTTTAGTGTACCATTTTAATCCTTCTTTTGATTTTTTAACTGTATTTAAAAATTTTTTTTTGTGATTCCCTAGGGCTCACAATATGCATTTTAATTTATCACCATTTACTTCAGATTAATAAGAACTTAATTCCTATAAACCAGAAAGTTTGCTCCCATAAAGCACCATTCTTTCCCCCTTCCATACTATTTTTTCATATTTATTATGTTTATATATGTTATAAACCCAACAACCCAGTGTTGTAATTTCTGCTTTATCCAAACTTACACATCTTTTTAAACAGTTAAGAAATAAGAAAAATATATTCAGTCTTTTATATTAGTACATATATTTAACATTTTTGGTGCACTTTATTTCTTCCTGTGGAGGACACAGGTTACCATCTGCCATCATTTCCTTTCAGCCTGAAGGATTTCATTTAGGTTTTTTTTTTTTTTTGAGACAGAGTCTCACTTCGTCACCCAGGCTGGAGTGCGGCTGCACAACTCGGCTCACTGCAACGCCTGCCTCCTGGGTTCAAGTGATTATCTTTCCTCAGCCTCCTGTGTAGCTGAGACTACAGGTGCACGCCCCCAAGGCTGGTGAACTTTTGTATTTTTAGTAGAGGCTGGGTTTTACCATGTTGGCCAGGCTAGTCTTGAACTCCTGACCTCGAGTGATCTGTCTGCATTGGCTTCCCAAAGTGCTGGGATGACAGGGATGAGCCACCATGCCCAGCTTCATTTAGTATGTCTTACAAGGTAAATCTGCAAACAGTTTGTTCTCTGTCTTTGTTTATACAGAAATATTCTTTTTTTTCTTTTTTGCATTTTTGAAGAATTGTTTTGCTAGATACGGAATTCTTGGTTGATGTTTTCTTTTTGATTTCAATACTTTGAATATGGCATCACATTGCCTTCTGGTCTCCATTGTTTCTAATGAGAAGGCAGCCATTAATCATATTGAAATGCCTTTGTACACAACGAATTGTTTTTCTCTTGCTGCTTTCAAGACTTTTTTTTTTCTCTTTGTCTTTCACAGGTTTGATTATACTGTGTCTAGGTATAGACCTCTTTGTATTTATCCTGCTTGGGGTCTGTTGAGTTCCTTGGATGTGCAGATTAATGTTTTACATCAAGTTTGGGAAATTTTCTGTCATTTTTTTCTATAAATTTGTTTCACCTGTTTTGTCTTTCTCCAATCCTTCTAGGTCTCCCATTGCATGTATATTGGTATGTTTGAAGTTGTCCCACAGGTGTCTTGGTTCATTTTTCTTCGATTTTTTTTCTATTCTTCAGACTGGATAATTTCTATTTATGTACAAGTGAATTGATTCTTTTGCCATCTTGAATCTTCTGTTGAGTCCCTTTAGTGAGCTTTTCATTGCAGTTATTGAACTAACTCTAGGATTTTCATTTGGTTCTTTAAAAAAAAAGGTCTCTATTGAAACACTTTGTTTATTCATTATTATCATGCTTTCCTTTAATTCTTTAAACATGTTTTCCTTTAGTTCTTTGGATGTATTTATAATATCTGCTTTGAAGCATTTGTCTGCTAAATCCGACATCTGGATACATTAAAAAATAAGTTTCTATTAACTGCTTTATTTCCTGAGTGTGGGTCACACTTTCCTATTTTTTACATCTTTTATAACTCTTTTTGTTGAAAATTGGATGTTTTGATATTATATCAAACTCCGGTTTCCAGTAATTTCCCTCTAATGGTTGTTGTTGCTGTTTTGTTTGTTTAGTAACTTGTCTGGGACAAGTTATGATGTCTGTCTCACTTGCAATGTGTGGTCATTGATGGCTTTGCTTAGTACTTTTTTTTTTATGTACTTGGTACTTTTTTAATCTTTTATTTTTATTTTAATAATTTGGTTTTTATTTTAAAACCAAATTAAGCCTTGGATTCCTAGAGGTTGCCCTGGTGTCTGCGTAGCTTAGTGGGCACGCCACATATGTTACTATATCAATGGAAATAATATAGTATCCACCTCATGAAGTTCTTGGGAGATTTGAATAAGTTAATCAATATAAATTACTCGGTGTCGTGACTGGCACATAGTAAGTGCTTAATGGATATGGGTGTTCTTATTCTTTGGTGTTATCACTGTGAGGAAAATGAGGCTCAAAGAAATTTAGTGACTCAAGATCACACACCTGGTGAAAGCTAGAGCAAAGCTTAAACCCATACCCATCGGATGTTACTGTATGAGGCTGCACCTCCTGGTTCTGCATCTCTGTCATATTGTCACAAAATTTTAGTGTAAGTGCTTAATGTTTACACAAAGTTGGCTATGGCGGGAAATGGAGCAGTGGTGTGGAAACTGGAAGAAATGTTGCCATTCAACCTTAAGAGTCTATGATTCTGAGATACCACACAGTGGACAGATACGGGAGCTAGCAGTTACGATGCAGGACAAGCAAGCCCCCAAATTGGGGCTTAGCCCAGGACGGTTCTTGGCTCCCCATAGGAAAGAATTCGAGAGTGCACCAGTGGTGTTAAGCAGCAACTTTTATTGAAATGGCCAGTACCAAGCAGCAGCAGCAGCAGCAGAGGTACTGCTCCTTGAGGAGTACCTAGAGTATTCAGCATGCCTAGAGTATCAGCTCAGCAGTAATTCTGCCCTCATATGTATACCCGTTTTAATTATATGCAAATTCAGGGGCAGTTTATGCAGAAATTTCTAGGATGAGGGTGGTAATTTCTGGTTGTCAGGTTATTGCCATGGAAAGGGCAGTAATTTCTGGGTGTTGCCATGGCAATGGTAAGCTGACATGGCACATTAGCGGGTGTGTCTTATGGAAAGCTGCTTCCACTCCAGACCTGTTTTCGCTAGTCCTCAATTTGGTCCGGTGTTCGAGCCCTATCTCTGGGCAGCACAGAGGATTGTTTCAGCCTCATTCCCTGGATTTTCTTCTCCAAGGAGTAAAGAGCAAGTCCTGTATGTGTGGCTAACTGGCTAGAGACTATTTCTATTAACTATTCTTTTGGGAGCTAAACTAATTTAATTCCATCCTCTAGACTTTTTTCCTGTTCAGGAGTGGTGTCTCTGGGATGAGTCCTTCTCCAGAGTCAGATGTTTACTCTCACATCTAAATGTAGAGCCAAGCAAGCTCGTTGAGATGTTAATTGAACTCATGTCTTTGGACGGATTTCATATCACAGTGGCTTTCTTTTGTAGAGCCTTCGTGAGAGAGGAGGGATTTACATTTTTTAAAAAAAGGTTGGGAGTAAAAGGTTGAAAATAAACAAGGACACCTCTTTGAAGTGTTTAGGAAGAAAGGGAGTTTTAAAATATTTCCTGGAATTCATCTAATTTACAAATGCACAACTTTGTTAATCATGTCCAGGCATGTCCTCAGCCCTGGGTCTTTCCGTAATATTAAGAGCATGTTCAGTGGAATGCAGCCTGAATCACTCACTTCTAGCTGCAGATGAAAACAGTTTCAATCAACTGGGACTCCACCTCAATGTGCATGCGAAGCAAGTAAAATCAAAGAAGCTTAAAGGCATAATTTCCAGGGGTGGAATCCCATTTCTTTCCCCTTCTGTATGTTTCAGCTCTTCAGTCGCTCCAGTAAACACTAGGACAAGTTATTAGGAGGAGATTGCCTGTCTGATTGATTGACTGTAGTCTTAGGGCTCCTCACAGCACTGTACAGATAAATTGGAATTTTCAGAAAAAAAAATCGAATGAATATTAATAATAACAGTGGAGGCTGGTGTCAAGAGAAGGGACACAGAAGAGACAGTTGGGAGAAGTGAGAAGCAAAGCTTCAACTGGCCGGGCATGGTGGCCCGCGCCTTTAATCCCAGCACTTTGGGAGGCCAAGGCGGGTGGATCACGAGGTCAGGAGTTCGAGACCAGCTGGGCCAAGATGGTGAAACCCCATCTCTATTAAAAATACAAAAATTAGCCGGGTGCGGTGGTGGGTGCCTGTAATCCCAGCTACTCAGGAGGGTGAGGCAAGAGAATCACTTGAACCCGGGAGGTGGAGGTTGCTGTGAGCTGAGATCACGCCCCTGCACTCTAGCCTGGGTGACAGAGCAAGACTCTTGTTTCAAAAAAAAAAAGCTTCAGCCAGTGTTGTGGGTTAGAGGACCCAGGTCCATGGAGAGGTTACCACCAGCACGTCACTCACGCAGCAAAGATTTATTCAGTTTCACCTGTGAGCCAAATCTTGCCTAGGTGCTAGGGACATGGGGGTTAGAAAAACAGATGGAGTCAGTCTCTGTCCTCATGGAATGGACGGTGAAGATAGACATTAGCCAGGTAACGGGAACAGCTGCAATAAGGGCGATGAAGGGGAAGTCCAGGTGCTGCCCGATGGGGGATTCAGGGTGTGTGGGGGGGATTGTTACTAAAGGCTTCCTCCAGAGCGTGACATTTAAGGTGAGACAAACGGGTGGGACTTAGCCAGGCCAAGACACAGAGGAAGAAGAGTAGTTGAGGCCGAGAGCATAGTGAGTGGAAAAGCTTTGCAGGTGGAAGGAGCTTGATGTGCCCTGGAAGCTGAAGCCTTAGCTGCCTAGAGGACACCCAGGCCTGGGGGGGGGGGGTGGGTCAGGCTATTCAGGACCTTGAAAGCTGTGCCAGGGATTGGGGACTTTATCCTGGGCACAGTGGGATTTGTAACCATTGGTGGCATTTTAACCAATGGAGTAATATGGTTTGCATTTTCATCTGGTGACTTAAGTACTTTTTCATGCGTTCTTCTGTGGGATGGACCTGAAAAAATGGTCTGGACTTGAGGATCCCTGGAGAGCACAGTGAAGCTCAGTGAGGAGTTCCGTTTGTCGGGTTGTGGTGAGGGAACCAGCAGTGGCAGGTTTTGAAGAGGGGAATGACATGTCTGGGAACAGCACTGTAGTGGCCTTCAGTTCTGGGGAAACTTGATCATGCAGCAGAAGGCAGCTGAGGAGGCGGTCCAGGCACTTAGGAGCAAAGTGCCTGGACTTCTTAGGTGAGAGGGGAGGTTGAGAGCTTGTGGTAGGTGTCCCAGAGACCCTGGAGCCAGAAAGTTGTGGGCTGGTCTTCAGAGCCAAGGGAGGGCCAAAGGAGCAGGCAGCATTCACAGGAGAAGAAAGGTCTGAGTGAAAGTGATTGGAGAGAGGTGGGAAAGGGGAGGGAGAGGCCTCTGGTCTGTGTGCAAGGAGGTGGGGGGTGTCCAGGTATGTAGATGGGGGTGTGAGCCTCTTTTAGAGAAGTCAGGGTTAGGGCTCACTTGCAGGCACTCAGGAAGGACCGGAAGGAAGAAAGTGAAGATACTGTCCCCATTGTGTCCCTCAGCACCCGGAGGGGGTGTCGACCTGCTCCTCAGGCCAGGCCAGCCCAACACCAGTGACTAACATGACCTCAGGGTCTAAACTAATGTGTGCCGCAGCTCTTAAGTCAGAAAGCTGGTTTTTATAAATCACAAATTGACCTTATTACCCATAGTCCTTCAGTGACCTCAGAAATCAAAGGGAAAAACAAAAACCAGCCCCAAACCTCTCTGGACCATCGTTTTGCTCCTGAAGCAGGACCCCAAAATACCAGTGGCCTATTTTCTGCTCAAGTCTTTCTGTCCTCATGGTTCTGGAGAAGGTCCTTTCAGTATCTTTATTCCTCCCCCATTTCACTGCAGATGTGCTCCAAGTTTCATGTTCCAGCAATCAGATGATCATGATGGAATATTCCCTGAGCTGCTTTTTCCATTCTTTAGTCTAAGTTCAAAGACACTGAGCATTCCAAAACCCCGCCTGTTCTGTTTCCCAGAACAGACCTTTCTTCCCTATTCTCCAGCACCCTCTTTTCCTTCCCCTTTCCTTTTCTTTTTCTTTTTTCTTTTCCTTCCTTCCTTCCTTCCTTCCTTCCTTCCTTCCTTCCTTCCTTCCTTCCTTCCTTCCTTCCTTCCTTCCTTCCTTCCTTCCTTCTTTTCTTTTCTTTTCTTTTCTTTTCTTTCTTTTTTCTTTTTTCTTTACTGGGAGTGAGGTCATTTGTGGAGCTGTCAGTGCTCTGCAAGAGGGCAGACTTAAGGGGTGCCAGGCCCTCCTCACTTCTACCTTCTGGTTTGTATGGTTTGTAAAATGAGCTGTATAAATACCCAACATTTGATCAAATGAAACTGAAAGGATGATTGATGATGCGGGGATCAAACTTACCTTTTCAATGTAGACCATTTTATTGGTAAAGATGAATGAGAATGATTTGACCTGAAAGGGAACTCAGATTTTTTTCCTAATTGAAGTAGTCACTTCTTTTGGAATGGTAAGTTCCCTGGAATATTTTCCCAGCCTACTGTGTCTATGATAGACTCAAATATTGGAAGTGTGTCGGGTGGGGAAGGAATTCTGTTGGTTCTCTGGTGAATCCTGAGGAGACCTTGTTTCTGGGTAAGTAGACCTAATCAGGGAGACTTACACGTTCCTTGGGGGGTTCTTCCAAACCATTTTGAGGATTTTCTTAAACTTCCAGAATTAGGAGGCCATTTATTAAGATAGTCTGAGGTATGGTGTCAGCCAACAAGGTGAGTTGGGATTTTAATCATGTTTTCGGTTTAAAGGCAAAGGTTTAATCATGTTTTTGGTTTAAAGACCATGCCGTACAGTTAGCCCCTTGTTATGATCTAAAGGTGTTTGGCAGCTTGAAATGCAAAAGGAGGTCCACTGAGGTATGGAGAGAGCTCCACATATTGGGCTAAAAGCCAGTCACATTTAGCATTTTGGAAATGAAAAATGTATGTAGTTTGTTGTAACAGTGAAGCAATTGCCAAGCTTTTCCATTGTTCTTTTACACCGAATTAACTCACTCTTAATGAAAGGACTGACACAGGCCCTTACACGCTGGTCCTTGTGCAGGGCCCGCCTGTGTATCTGGCTGTGGTGGTTGCCTTTGCTCGTAGCTCAATGGTGCTGATTACATGAGTTTAAGTATGCTGGACAGTGTTGCACAAACTAGGCCATTTGTGTTTCTTTTTCTCTTTCTCTTCCTTTGTAGATGATAAATTCAGCCCGTATTCTAACAGAAGATTTTCATTCCAGAATTTAAGGCAGCGTTCTTCTCTCACAGTGACATGCCCCGCAGATGGTCTAGGGCTGCCACGTGGATCACACGGCCCTTCGATCCTGGGAAGTGTCAGGCCTTCCAGTTCTTTTCTGACCATTCAACCTTCACACTAGTTCCCTTCAAGTCCTCGAGTACTGAGGGGTGGAGTCCTAGTTGGTCCCAAATTGCCCCTTTCCTGGGGACCAGGGTGGGTAACAATTGGGTTCTGGGCTCCTTGGTAATTTTACTTCCTTCCTGTTTGCAACCATAGCAGAGCTTTGGATCATTCTGGAGGGACTTGAGTCCCCTGGATTCCTGAAAATGACCTGACCTTTTTGGATTCCTAGAACCAGACCTTCTTGCAGTGGCCACAACAGATGGAAGCCAACTTTTCAGAGAGCCCAAGAACAGACCAATCCTAGCCTGAATCCCAAGAGTTCAGTGGGAGACACACCATATTAGTCTGTTCTCACACTGCTACGAAGAAATACCTGAGACTGGGTAATTTGTAAATGAAAGAGGTTTCGACTCACACTTCCGCATTGTTCAGGAAACTTACAGTCATGGCAGAAGGCAAAGGAGAGGCAGGCACCTTCTTCCCAGGGGTCAGGAGGGGCACTGAGTGCCAGCAGGGGAAATGCCAGATGCTTATCAAACCATCAGATCTCGTGAGAACTGACTATTACGAGAACAGCGTGTGGGAAATCGCTCCCACGATCCAATCACTTCTTAGCAGGTCCCTCTTACAATGCGTGGGGGTGATGGGAATTACAATTCCAGGTGAGATTTGGGTGGGGACACGGCCAAACCACATCACACACAGCGAGGGGAACAGGGTAATGAATTTAGAACCCCAAACCTGAACCCCGTTCTTGCTTTCTCATTATATGAACTCATCAATTATTGGTCCTGCCCGAGCTTCAGTTTCTCGACTTATAAAATGAGGATAAGAACATGCATCTCTCAAGGCCTTATAGAAAAGAAAGGAGATGAAGTGTGTGAAAACATGATGTAAGCTCTCATAACATAGTTAGTCTTCTTTACTCTCTATGGATATTGGGATTCCTCTATTGTTGGTACATACGTTAGCATCAGGCACATCAGAAGTTTCTCGGTAATTTTTGGGGTTCAGGGAGTTGCTCTGACAGTCCCACGCCAAACATTTTCGTCTTTACTGTTTAGAGGGAGGCAGTTGTTTTTATTGTTGAGAGAAAAAAATAGATTTCACATAAAGGGATGAAAAACGTAAGGTCTTTTGTTCTTTTTATTAATTTCCTTCCTTTCCTCAGTGACTTTGTGTATTAAGACCTACACTCTTGATGGTGAAAGCAGACCTTGGCTCATTGCTAGGTTTTGGCGTCGGGGGAGGGGGGAGGAGGGAGAATGAAAAACAAGCAGGATGTTTTCTCCTCCACAGGGCTGTTTATAAGCTTTTGGCAGCGTGAGTAACACACTGTGCTCATCTAGTGAGTCTGGCTCTGTGGCCCTGAGGCTTGTCCGTCTGCATACAGGACTAATTGTTTTATTGGGAGAATGAGACTTAGAACCTTTAGAATGGAGATGTTACCTTCCAGTCTCTTGTATAGTAAAAGCTGCTACGATTACTTTCCCTAGATAAACAAGTTGCTTTATGTAGTTGTCCTCGTCAGGTGATAGCAGCAGCAGCAGTGCCGGTTGACATTAATTGAGCAATTATTAGAGGTTAGTCACTATTCTCAGTGCTTTACAGGTGCTGATTCCTCACCTGCACCACCACCACGTAAGGTAGGAAGGTGGATACAGTCGTTTCCCATCTTAAAGGCAAGAGAATCCCGCGCAGACGGGTTAAATGACTTGCCCAGGAGCACACACCCCGTTCAGGGGCTGGCACAGTATCTGGAAAGATGGTGACTAGGTTTGGGGGTCTTGGATTAATGAATAAATGAATAAATAGGCCCTTCACAGTGTCTGTCACGAGGCAAGGACTCAACAAATGGCAGTTTTTAGTCATACTGCTCTGGAGTTGGACCAGAGAACTGGAGCGTTTGTTGAGATAGGAAGAAGGTGTGTTGGTAGTAGCATATTTTATTGGAGATCTTGGGTGACCAGCATTCTCAAGAAAAATACGAAAGCTCATTAGGAACTAACCTCTGACTTTAGCGTGGGCAGTTTACCCATTGTCCGTGGGTTAGGCCACTCATTCACCTTCCCCTCTTACTTCCATGTATTACATGGTGGTTAAGGGTATCAGCCGTGGGGAGGAACGGCTGGGGTGCAAACCCCAGCACTGCCAGATACCACCTGTGGACACTTAACCACTTGGGCCCAAGACTCCTCCTCTGAAATGAGGGTGAGAGGATCCAGCACACAGGAGGATATAGTATCCACGGAAATATACCTAGCGCCAGGGTTGTTGTGAGCACCAAGTGAGCTTATATATAGGAACAGCTTCCAACAGTACCTGGTACACAGTAAGCACTCAAGCAGTGTTACCTGCACACACCATGATTGTGGATATTTATTATCATCCACTTCCTCAGTCCTCTGCCACAGTCCTCAGAGAATTTGAGGTGTTCACTAAAATGACACAAAGGTAAAAAAAAAAAAACCAAAACCAAGTAGAGACTCAGGGCCAGGGGTAAATGTGTAGAAGATGAATGTGTGAGCCTCATACAAAAAGACACAAAGGCACACCTGGTGGCCAAACACACTCCTCAGCCCCTCAGCCATGTAGCCGGTGTGAAAAGGGAGATTGTCACCTTTATGGAGCTGTCATTGTCAGAGAGAAAGAAGCAAGTCCGTCCTCAGGAGAAGCACAGTGTTCTCAAGCACCGACTTCTCAAATAAAGTACCTTTATTTCTTTTTAGAACATGTTCTCTAAGGTCTACACCCCTGGCCACAGGTGGGCCTCATCAAAGGCTTGGACGCTCTGGCCTTGCCTTTCCCTCTCACGGCCCGGAGTCACCACCCTTTAGCCCTTTGTCTGAACTGACTTCCTTGAAATCAGTTGGGCATTTTATAGTTTGGTTTGTGGTCAACCCTCATTAGCCAAGAAGGGATGAACCATACCATTTACTTTTCTATAGCTAAAGGTCTGGGCGACAGTGGCCTTGAGGATCCCTCATGCTCACAATCCTGAGGCAGGAATAGGGACAGGCCTTGAGGCTTCTCCCAAGGAGGGTCCGCGCGGCCCTTGCTCCTGGCGAGCAGGCGCGTGTTTGCAGGGGTGGGGGCAGTGGGCGCCTTTCCCGTCGGCTTGTGTGCGCCCAGAGCTGTCAGACCCGTGTTCCTGGTCACGTTTTCCGTGGCACAGGGTGCTCCGGCCACCGCCGTCTGCTGCTCCTAGCCAGACGGGGCCACATCACGCTCCAGAGACGGCTGGGAAGGGCCCTGGGGCTGGCCTCGGATGCTGACCCTTATCTGTTTGTTTGCTTCTTTCCAAGGGCTACAGAGCCAGGAAGAGGAGCATAGAAAGAAAAAGGAACAGGAAATTGTTCAAAAGAAGTTGATGAAATGAGAAAAGCAGCAGGAAACAGCTCGGGAATCAGGGAGGCTGCAGCCGAAGGAAGTGTGTCCTAAGGACCAGGCAGGCCAGAGGGATAAATCATCCAGACCTTTGTGGCTCCTTCCTCCTCGGCCCTCATGAGCTGGGTCCCCAGGATGGAAGGGATCTTTCCTGTACCTGAGGGACTGAGTGTGCCACTCACCGCCCCTGGCGTCAGTGCAGAGACGGGGATCTGGAGTTAGAAATGACTGTGCGCAAGCCAGACCACCCCAGGCCTGCTGCGTCGCTGCCTCCCTCCCTGCCTCTCTTGTTTGCTCCCCTCCTTCCATGACGGGTCAGGGGTGCTCTGTCGGGACCCCACTGCTTGGGGCCGCTCAGAGATTCTTCTGTCCCTTCCCAGGCACTCCGTCACTCAGCCTCACCCTGGCCCAACTCTGCCTGCGGTGTGCAGTCCCGGCCTGGAGTCTGCCTGTGTTCGGGAGACAGTGGGAGGGAGAGGAGGAAGCAAAGGCCCAAGGGAGCACGGGGAGGCGTCTTCAGGGCCCACACATCAGTCATAGCATGAGCGACACAGGGCAGGCTTTCCTGGCTCAGCACCACACTTAGGAAATCCTTTGTTAATTGTGACTCGTTTTAAAATTTGTACCACATCTCTACGGTATAAGTGAAATCTGGAAAGTCACTTTTTTTGTGCTTTTCTCACAGGCAGGATGAAATTGAGTTCCCAGTTGGAAACTGCTTACCTCTCGGTGTGGGCTGTTTGCCTGTGGTTTGTTTCTGTTTTTAGGGTTTTCCTGTTGGAATTGATTAGTGGACTCATAAGCTGGCGGTGTCCATTCTGAGGCCAGTGTCCCTCAGCGTTCCTCCTCCACACACGCAGGCCTCTTCAGCTGACTGATCCTTTGGCCAGTGTTCAAGTCGAGTGTGAATAGGACGTGACTGAAAACCAGTTCTTGAGCTTCCGTATCCTTTTCTGGTCAGAGTATTGAACACTGCAGTTTTTAGTGGAGATAAGGGAGTTGTTGAATTGGGTCAGAGCATTTCGGGTCTGGAAAAACTCTGAGGTACGAGCCCATCATGAGTTCCTTTTTTTTTTTTTTTGAGATGATGTCTCACTCTTGTCACCCAGGCGGGAGTGCAGTGGTGCAATCTCCGCTCACTGCAACCTCTGACTCCCTGGTTCAAGCGATTCTTCCGCCTCAGCCTCCTTAGTAGCTGGGATTACAGGCGCACGCCACGACGCCCAGCTAATTTTTGTATTTTTAGTAGAGACGGGGTTTCACCGTGTTGCCCAAGATGGTCTTGGTCTCCTGACCGCGTGATCCGCCCGCCTCAGCCTCCCAACGTGCTGGGATTACAGGCGTGAGCCACAGCGCCCGGCCCCGTCATGAGTTCTCCAATCTCCTCCACGGCCTCCCTGGAGTGTGGGGTTGTCCAGTGGGAACTACGTGAAGGCCCAGGGACAGGGAGCTGCCACCCTCAGACCAGCCTCTTCCATCTTCAGACATATTTTAGAAAACTCTTTCTTATGTTTTCCAAGACCTGCTTTTATCTCTTGATGCTGCAACTCTCGACCTCAATGAAGAAGCCTTTATCCTTTCTTTTACAAATTCAAAGAGAGCCTTCCATCAGGGGAAACAGTCCTGGCTTCCCCATGTGCTCCCCGACGGAAATATTTCTGGGTTCCCCGCTCTCCAGATACCTGCTTCTGAATGCACAGCGGTTGGTCTCTGCCCCCCTCAAATACAGGGGGCCCAGGCGTGAAGACCGTGCTTCAGAGCTGGGCACCGGGAGAGGGGCAGACACAAACCGGAGGGCAGAGTACGGGGCTGTTCTCAGCTCCCTGCGTGAAACCAGGGAGCCATGCCTCTGCGGATGGAGCTGCGCCAAGCCCTTATTTGATGGCCGCGTCCTGCTGGAGACACCGGGTTTGCAGTGGCACCAGATCCTCTGTGTGTGCCCTTCGTTGTGGCCACTCCACATTTCCGGGATGGTCTCCACCCAGAATTTGATTTGAACGTTGAGACCACATAATAGGGTTTTCTGGAGAGAGCAGGGCCGGCTTCTCAAGCTGGTCTGAAAATGAAAGAGAGGGAAGGGAAAGGAGCCCGGTCTGGGGATTGTTTGGGGATTAGGGGTTAGGCTTGGGCGAGGGTTCCGTGTGGGCAAGGGCTTGCATGGTTTGAACCTTCTGCCGCAGCCAAGCGGGACAGCATTCAGACTTTCTTACCAGCTTGCCCAGATGTGGGGCAGAAAGGGAAGAGGGAGGGATGGGGCTTAAAAAGAAAAGCTGTCAGCAGTTAAAGAGCAGAAAATGGAGTCAGACTGTCACACCTCCTTCTCATTCATTTTCTATCAAGATAAAATTTTTACATACCATGACATGCACAGATCTTAAGTGTGTAGTTCAGTTCGTTTTGACAAACTTACGTACCCTTGTAACTGACGCCCCAGTCAACAAAGGCAACATTTCCATCCCTCTTTTTTTTTTTAAGAGACGGAGCCTTGCTCTGTCACTCAGGCTGGAGTTCAGTGGCATGAACATAGCTCACTGCATCTTCTGACTCCTGGACCCAAGCAGTTCCCCCACATCAGCTTCCTGAGTAGCTGGGACTGCAGACGCATGCCGAGCTAATTTTTTTATTTTTTATTATTATTATTATTTTTAGAGATGGGATCTTGCTGCATTGCCCAGGCTGGTTTTCAAACACCTGCACTCAGCGATCCTTCTCCCTCGGCCTCCCGAGGTGCTGGAATTATCGCCGTGAGCCACCGTACCTGGCCATCTCCCCGTTTTTGAGGCTGCTGCTAACGCAGGTCTCATGGCCATGAACTTGTGTGGTTGGTTGGCATGATGCCACTGCAGGGCTTTCACATGCAGCCCAGGTTTGGGTTGGTGCGTTGATCCTACACCGCCAGATTGTGTCAGAGACTAATTCCTCCGCCGTTCCCGTTTGCCATTCTGTGTCTCTGTTTCATGCTTCCGGCAAGCCTGGTAAGTATCTTTCTCTACCTTCTAGTAAGTCCTTGATGAAAATATTCAAGATTCAAGAGAGAATCTTGAATTCATTCATGTGAGGTCATCTTGAAATTGAGGTCCTTCTTCAGATCCTGTTCTGGAGGCCAGGGATGAAAGGGCAAGACACAGTCCATACCTGTGTGGGCCTCACTGTTGAGGAAGCATCACAGATGCACAAATGCCTAAATATAATACTCTGTGCATGCTAGAGAACTATGTGAATTAATACTGCAAGGGAGCAAGTAATTCTACATGGACAACCTGGGAAGCCCACAGGAGGATGAGGAGTTTGGCAGAAGGGCTCCTGCAGAAGCCTGAGGGAGGGACACAGCCTTTATGAGCAGGACCCTTCCCTTTCGCTGGAGTAACCCCTGGCTGGTAGTGCTGATGTGAGAGCCCAGCGAGGAGGGTGGCATGTGGTCCCCGACGTGCTGGAGGGGGGATGTCAGCAGCGGCAGCAGGCCGGGGAGTTAGTTCCTAGGTGGGGGCTTGAGAGTTTCTTGCTGGTTCTGAGGAGTTAGCCTTGTCCTACTTCTCAGATCACCTTTCCAGCAGACCCTGTAGGCCTGGGCTCTGTGATGTAAGGAGTGTTACCATGGGAACTGTGACTTTTGCATCTTCTTACTGAGCTTTGCATATTGTCAATTCCAACCCCAAACATCTGCCTTTTACATGTTTAAAGTCCTTACGTAAGCATAAGGGAGTGCCAGCTGTGGTATGGGATACAGACTACCGTCTTGCTTCCGCCAGCTCTCCAGCCTCATCAACATCAATGTATCTCCAAACATGAGGAACTGGAGAAGCTAGGGAGCTTAATAAATGCAATAAATTAATCAAATTATACCAGCGTGTCAGAGAGGTGGAACGTACTGATGGCACACAAGCAAGGATTCCTTGCTTGGGGAAGCTCTTTACCAAGTGAACCTGGTTCTGAGAGTCTTGTGTTTCCTCCTTTTAAAAAATAATAGTTGTTGCTGAATACGCCAGACACTGTCCTTAGGGACAGTCCAAGCCCTCATGGATCTTACAGTCTTGGGAGAGAGGCCAACCATAAATAAGGAAACAAATAGATGTACCACTGTGGCTGGGCACGGTGGCACACTCCTGTAGTCCCAGCTACTTGGGAGGCCAAGGAGGGAGGATTGCTTGAGTCCAGTTCAAGACCAGCCGAGGCTACATAGCAGGACCCAATCTCTACGAAAAAGAAGAATAAGGGGAAGGAGAAGGGGAAGGGAAAGGGGAGAAGGAGGAGGCAGCCAAGGGGAGGAGGAGGAGGAGGAAGAGGAAGAAGAGAAAGGGAAGGGAAGGGAGGGAGGGAGGAAGGAAGGAAAGGAGGGAGGGAAAGAGGGAAGGAAAGGAAATAGCTAGGCATGGTGGCGTGCTCCTGTAGTCTCAGCTACTCAGGAGGCTGAGGCAGGAGGATCACCTGAGCCCAGGAGTTTGAGACCAGTCTGGGCAACATAATGAGACTCTGTTTCTTAAAAAAAATTAAAATTAACCGGGCGTAGTGGTGTGCACCTGTGGTCTCAGGTATTTAGGAGGCTGAGGTGGGAGGATCGCTTGAGCCCAGGAAATCAAGACTGCAGTGAGCTGTGATTGTGCCACTGCACTCCAGCCTGGGTGGCCAAGGGAGACCCTATCTTGGAAAAAAAAAAAAGGTACAATTGCCAACTGTGGGAAGTCCTAAGAAGAAAAAGAATGGACTGCTGTGAGGGAGAGCCTCTGTGGTTCCTCATCCCAGGACCCCTTCTTCTGCCTCCTCTGCAGAGGAAAAGTGAAAGCCTCATCTCCTTTTGAGTATCTAGAGTCTCTAGACAAAGAAGGGGTGGTGTGTGGAAGGTTTCCTGATTGCCAGTAGCAAGGCTGGCACGAGGCTGGCTTATGTGAAGCTGACCAATGAAATGATCTACAGCCCTTGTTTAAAAAAAAAAAAAAAATCACCAGAGAAGTATCTCCCTGGCCTGGTGTCCTCCTTCTGCCCTGGGCTTCTCTCTCTCCATCCTCTGACTGAGGGACTCTGCTCCTGCAACCCCACGGAGCCAGAGGCTGTGATTACCAGTGCCTGCTGACACAGCCCCTAGTCGCATGACCTGGGGAAGACCCCCAACAATGACATCTCCACGCTTCCCGTCAGGGAAATGAGGTCGTTGCCACTGATGACCCATAGGAGGGACTCCCTGGTGGGAGCTGGGTGCTCTCCTAGACAGCGAGCAGGTGCGGGATGCCTGAGACGCAGAGCTGCGCCTGCTTTCTACCGGGACGTTCCGAAGCTTTATCCGCGACGCCTGTCAGTAGGATTCCCCCGGAGCCCGTACTTTACCCCAAGTCAGTGGACTACTGTAGTGGGGAGGGTGGAGGAGCGGAATTTGGAAAACTGGGAAGCTCACTGGCCATTTGAAAACAACCAGAAAGGAAAATGAAAGGTCTTTAAAGTGATGCTTTTAATCATTGGGAACATAGGATTCAGTGAATAAAAATAGAGTTTCATGCCCGTTTTTAGGTGCGTAGCAAGCCTGTGCTGGTTGCTGTTCTTCCGCCAAGTCTTATGTGAACCAGAATGTTCCTTAGTGTCGACCACCTCCTAGGTAATAGCACAAAGGAGAATGAGGCCAGGAGCAGAACCAGACCATAATGGCCAGGCAGATGCTGGGGGAGGAGACGCTGCACCTTTCCCTGCGCCTTCCTGGTATTTTCTTTCCTGAGGAATAGCAGCCACACTCTCTGTCTTTGGATCCCAGCCTCACAAAAGTTAGCCAGAGGACCCAAAATGCAGGGGAGATGCGGTTCCCTAGTTGAGAGCCCTGTAACATCTCTCAGGGTGAGCATCTCCACTGTTGAGAGTACCGTCTAGAGAGACAGAGCTCCTGGGGGACTCACAAGATGTGGACCAGGACGCCAGGATCAGGGTAGAGGCATGGAGAGGTGCCCAGTCTTCAAAGTAGGGGTGTCGATCAGCCCGGGGGGCTGCCAAATCACTCCTCTCTAATGCCTAAAGCCCCTCACCCGGTCAGGTGTGCCCACCTAGCTCTCTAGCCATGGCTTTAATACCTTTCTTCCTCATACCCCTTGCTCCGACTCCACCGGTTCTCCTCCCTGCTTTTCAACAGAAACGTGCTAAATGCATTCCTTGATTTTTCACTAGTGACTCCCTTTGCCCTCTCTTCCCCCAAATCTTTGCATTTCTGTTTTCCCATAGTTCAGGTTTCAGCTCATATGTTGCCTGTTGAAAAGCCCTTCCCTGACTATCCGATTCCAGTAGCTCTCACAATGTCACATTCTCCCCCATCACCCTATTTTATTTTCTCTGTAACACTTACTGCCGTCTGAGGCCCTCTCGTCTAGTCTATAAGTTACAGGAGCAGGACCCATGCCTGTCTTTCCCCTGCCTTATCTGCAGTGGCTAGAGCAGCGCCTGGTACACAGTAGGGGTGTAATAAATATTTGTTGAATGATTGAAAGAATGCAAAGTTGTTAGTCATGAACGAGGAGGGCATCCACGTCTTAGAACTCTGCAGTGTGCTGTTGCCAGCTGTGGGTACTGTTGACGGGACACTCACTCGGAGGTTCTGGCTTGGTGCTTCCCCTGGCCCTGGAGAGAACCTGGGACTGTGCTCGCGTTCAGCAGTGCTCAGCCGCTAACTTCTTGGGGCAGTGTTCTTCCTCCTGAGGGAAACGCTTCGAGCAGCATCGTGTTTCTGTGGTTATTGCAGCGTGGCAAGCCTCTCATTAGGCGCAGAAGGAAACTTTGGTGCAGGTCCAGCTTTTTCTTCTGAGAAGTAGAAAGGCTCTCTCTATCTTGGAGCAGAAAATCCCAGATCGCCTGGGCTACAAGGTGCTTTGGACCAATTTTGTTTGTATTCAAGGAATTAAAGTTACCAGCCATCATGATGGTACTTAAGATATGAATGGAGGTAAAAGTGTTTTAAAAAGAAAACAAAACCCAAACTGGCTCGCATGGAAAAGGAACATCCCTTTTCCTTTTGTATGAGTTCAGCATTTCTGTGACCGCACAATTAACGCCTGGCTTTATAATTGAAATCACTTGGGAATTCTTTTAAGATTGTTCAACTGGGCCTGTAATCCCAGCACTTTGGGAGGCCAAGGCGGGTGGATCACGAGGTCAGGAGATCGAGACCATCCTGGCTAACATGGTGAAACCCCGTCTCTACTAAAAATACAAAAAATTAGCCGGGCATGGTGGCAGGCGCCTGTAGTCCCAGCTACTTGGGAGGCTGAGGCAGGAGAATGGCGTGAACCTGGGAGGTGGAGCCTGCAGTGAACCCAGATCGCGCCACTGCACTCCAGCCTGGGCCACAGAGCGAGACTCCATCTCAAAAAAAAAAAAAAAAAAAAAAAAAGATTGTTCAACTCTTCTATCACTGGTAGTAACCAAACTCTGTACCTGGATGTTTATCGCTTAACTCTTTGCATGTGTGTTTGTTTTTTTGTTTTTTTGTTTTTTGGTTTTTTTTTTTGAGACGGAGTCTCACTCTGTCCCCCAGGCTGGAGTGCAGTGGTACAATCTCGGCTCACTGCAAGCTCCGCCTCCCGGGTTCACGCCATTCTCCTGCCTCAGCCTCCGGAGTAGCTGGGACTACAGGTGCCCGCCACCTCGCCCGGCTAGTTTTTTTTTTGTATTTTTAGTAGAGACGGGGTTTCACCATGTTAGCCAGGATGGTCTCGATCACCTGACCTCGTCATCTGCCTGCCTCGGCCTCCCAAAGTGCTGGGATTACAGGCGTGAGCCACCGCGCCCGGACGCACTTAACTGTTAATGACTCCAATAAAGTCACAAATAACTGTCGTATGAATTGCACAGAGGCAACCTCATCTCTTGATACTGGACTAGAATATTCAGAAAGCGCATTTGCCCTGACGTGGCATTCTGGGAACCAGACCATGAGCACAGACCTGTGGGGAAGCAACCTGTTTTGGTAGAGGAGAGAAAGGGCAGAGCACGGCTTCTCTGCCTCATCAGGGCAGTGCATGCTTTTTGTATGTTTGTTTGTTTATTTTGACATCCGTGGACATCAGGAAACTGCACATTTAAGAGTACAATCAAGACACCAGTAATCCGGATACCATCCTGCCTGGGTAAGGTTAAAATGTCTTATATTTCCATAGGAATGCCAAAGTTTCTCATTCATGCAGGCGTGTAGGACATTAAACCCCAAGAAAGGCCAAGTCAGATTTCTTAATCCACCCCAAGTGATGAAATTTGAAGTTTGGGTTTATGGTTGGAAAGTGACCGGGTAACAGTAGCACTGACTGACTCAACAAATACGCCATCTCGGGCTCCCAGAGCTGTTGTGCGGACGCTGGTAACAGACCCCTGTGCTTAGCCGTTCAGAACCCACCCTCCTTTGGGAAGGGTAGGGCTGCCAGGAGAACTTAGGCTTGCCTTTGGCATCTCCTGCCCAGGTACCCTGCTCTTACCATGCTCAGTTCCCGAAGTGTGCAGTCCAGGCTCACCCTGTGCCGTTTGTTGGCTGTTGACTCAGAGGGAAGCCCCTTGGCTGCTTTTGCTGTTGGGTTTGGATGGTCTGTGTCATTTTAGGCAGCAGCAGGTTCATCACCTTCCACCTCATTGTCTGCAGTGAGTTTTATACCATCATTTAAATCTGACAGGAAGGGAATTGCTTTGCCTCAGTTTACCTCCCTGGACACAGAGGGTTGACTGAACTTTCCCATTCATGAGCTCATCCCCTCACCTATTTCTGAGGCTACTCATTCATGGCTGGGTTCCTTTTTTTTTTTTTTTTTTTTTTTTTTGGTAAAGGCAGAGTTTCAGTACGTTGCCCAGGCTGGACTCAAACTCCTGGGCTTAAGGGATCCTCCTGCCTTGGCCTCCTGAAGTGCTAGGATTCCAGGTGAGAGTCACTGCTCTGGCTTATTGGGTACCTTTAGGCCTGGAGCTCTGAGAATACAAATTGGCCTCTGGAAAAGGCTTGTCTCCGGAGGCTTGAGGATTTTTCTAAGCTGCTCAGATACTCAGAGCACCTGCTGTTTCCAAGATGTACTTGGCAAGAAGAGATGGGGAAATGTAGCATAAATACAACTAGATGAATGACAGGAAACGAAGCCAGGTGAGATGAACTCTCAGCTTATTGTTTGATTTTTTTTTGAAAAATGCATTTAGAAGCCCAGTAAATCATCTTGTGGTGAAGCAGGAGGAATGCAGAATTTTTGGAAGGGACTTGGCTTAGGAAGAAGGTTGTATAAATGGGTACCTCTGTTGACCTTGAGAAGGAATCCTAAAGAAAGTTGAGGTCATGGCTAAATGCCTTAAATCTGATACACATTGACTAAAAGATGGGTGTGTTCTGTGAGGTAGTTAATTAATTTCTTTTAAGACGTTTTCAAAAGCAATATATGTCCATTTTGGGAACATGAAAAATACTTAAAAAATAATTGCACATTTACCCCAGTGGGATTTTGTATATTTTCTTCTAGTTTCATAGGTGTGTGTATATACACATATACATAAATATATACATTAACGACTGGGCGTGGTCGCTCACACCTGTAATTCCAGCACTTTGGGAGGCCGGGGCGGGCGGATCACCTGAGGTTGGGAGTTTGAGAACAGCCTGACCAACATGGAGAAACCCCATCTCTACTAAAATTACAAAATTAGCCAGGTGTGGTGGTGCATGCCTGTAATCCCAGCTACTTAGAAGGCTGAGGCAGGAGAATCGCTTAAATCTGGGAGGCGGAGGTTGCGGTGAGCTGAGATCATGCCATTGCACTCCAGCCTGGGCAACAAGAGTGAAACTCTATCTCAAAAAAAAAAAAAAATATATATATATATATATATATATATATATATACACACACACACACACACACACATATTTTAATATACATTTGACACACCAATACTCCTGCATAGAACATATATTACAATATTATATAGTTATAATTTCAAATGTTTATTCCTGTGATTACAAAAGTGTGTGTGTCTTTGTATATAGTAGAAAACTAGGAAAAGTATAAGGAAGAAATTTAAAATACAGTTGCTCCTTTACTTATGGGGGGCTATAGCCCAATAAACCTATTGTAAATCAGAAATATCCTAAGTTAAGAATACATTTAATGCCTTGATAAACCCATCCTAAAGCTGAAAAATTGTTAAGTGGACCCGCATTGTGGCGGGGACCATCTGTATCTGTATCCCACTGTGGTACGAGGCTATGTGGCAGCTGGTCTCCAAAGCCGACCCCTAAGGGACACACCTCCTGGTACGCACACCTTTATGTTGGTTCCTCTCCCTGAATCTGGGCTGGCACTGTGGCTTGTTTTGACAAATGGGATGTAGTGGAAGTGATGCTGAGTGACTTTCAAGGCTGGGTCATAAGTGGCCCTGCCGTTTCAGCCCGGGTCTCCGGGAACACTCACCTTGGCAGACTTCATCTTGGACTCCAGCTGCCATGCTGGGATGGAGCCCCAGCCCCCGGGAGAGCCCACAGGAGCGCACTCAGGCTGACAGCCCTGCTGAGCGTGTGGCCGCGGCCAGCAGGGACTGCTGGCAACCTGTGTAGCCATCACGGTCAGCCAGCCAGGCTGAGCCTTTAGAGGCCTCCAGCCCAGCCACCATCTTACTGCCTTCACCCAAAAGACCCCCACAGTCAGAACCACCCTGCTAAGCCTAGTGGACGCACGGAACTGTCAGGGATAGTAATACACTGTTGTTTTAACCCACTAGGTTTTGGAGTGTTTCCCAGAAGTAGGTAACTGCACAGGGAGCGGGTGGATTTAGAGGTAAACCCTGTTTAAAGGGACCACGTTGAGGCAAAAGAGCTCAGACTTTGTGATGGGGGCGGGGGCTAACTTGCATTCCTGCTGTGTCACTCACTGGCCATGTGACCCTAGGCAGGTTAGTACAGGCCACCATGGACCCGAATTTTCAACATTTGCCAAATGGAAAGTGGGGGCCTTTCAGGTATTCCAGGGGCTGGCACACAGTAGGTACTAAGGAAATGTCAGTTTCCATGTGGCGATGTTTAATGATCGTGAGGAATGTTGCAGAAGAGGGCAGCTCTCAGTAGTAAGGCAGGTCCCAGCACCTCCCAGCCTCTGGTTCTTCTTCCATAGGTAGGGCCCTCTCTCGGCAGGGCCTGCCCATGCTTGCTGGGTGACTGGTGAACAGGGCTGCTGCCCTCAGGACCAGGGTAGGATGGAAGCAGCTGCAGCAGTGGCAGCAGAGAATATCTAGTGAAAAACCCTCCAGTATTGGCATTTTTGAAGCTGGGAAAGATACTATTTATTTCTGAACCTTCACATTTAGCATAGTGCTTGGCACATAGTAGGGATTTCGTGGCTTGCTTGGCTGGGCATGGGCGAGAACAACGCAGTAGGTGTATCTCCTGTGTCTGATGATATATTTGTGCTGTTCTGAGAACAAACAAGGTATGAGTGAGGGGCAAAGACCATTTCTGTTCAGAATCACAGCATGGTAGGACTGGGAGGGGTCTCAGACCGCACCTGTTTCAAACTCCTCATCCTTACAGTCTGGGACAGCTGGTGATGGCTTAGCCATGGTTGGATGCAGTGCCATAGCCAGGCCTGTGACCCACGGCTCTACCCCAGGGCCTAAAATCCCTCAGTTCACATTTCGCGGAATAATGTAGAGTCCATGTCAACAGTTGTTTGAAAAAACAAATAGAGGAAAGAGAAGGTGTTCTGGTGCTGCCTGTGATATGCAGTTATCGTTTCTTTATCCAGTGAGAGTGGACACTGATCCCATAGCCTGGAGATTTTCCAAGAGGGTCACTGCTGTCTCAAATACTTGGATGATGGGCCCAAAGCTGCAGCCTCAGCAGCTCTGACATTTCTGCCTTGTTCAGTTCCCCTGCCTCAGGCACCACGGAGCCTTCTGGTATTTGCATTTTGGGGAAAACCAGAAGGGACGAATATGCTTGGCACAACCTGCCATAAGTGGGTGATACCAGGAAGCTCTTCTTGGCTGAGCATGGGTGAGGTCAACACAATGGAGCAGAATGCCAGCTAATAAATGTGGAAGGAATGAAGGCATTGGAAAGTCACCATTTGACAATCGACATAGTTATATATATATTGGAGATGGAGTTTTGCTCTTGTCGCCCAGGCTGGAGTGCAGTGGTATGATCTTGGCTCCCTGCAACTTCCACCTCCTGGGATCAAGTGGTTCTCCTGCCTCAGCCTCCCGAGTAGCTGGGATTACAGGTGCCCGCCACTATGCCCGGCTCATTTTTGTATTTTTAGTAGAGATGGGGTTTCACCATGCTGGCCAGGCTGGCCTCGAACTTCTAACTTCAGGTGATCCACCCGCCTCGGCCTCCCAAAGTGTTGGGATTACAGGTGTGAGTCACCGTGCCTGGCTCAACATAGTAATAATTTATTTAGACAAGAATCATCAATGGATGCTAAAACAAACAGGTAAGCATTTGTTAAGAAATGGGATATTGTCAGAGTCTTAAAGTATCACCCCACAAAATGTTGTTGTTACAAAGAGAAAAATGGTAGCTCGGCTGTGATCAAAGCTAACGTCATCAGTGATAGGACGGTCTGGCACCATGTGTCTGCCGGTGTGGCGCTGTGAGAACGCAGCATTGCTTCTGCGGCTTTCCTGACAAAGATGCACAGCCCGCTTCTAGTCAGGAGGAGACGTCAGGCAAACCCAGACTGAAGGACTTCTACCAAATAATTGACCCATGGCCCGGCGCGGTGGCTCACGCCTGTAATCCCAGCACTTTGGGAGGCCAAGGCAGGCGGATCACAAGGTCAAGAGATGAGACCAGCCTGGCCAACATGGTGAAACCCCATCTCTACTAAAAATGCAAAAATTAGCCGGGCATGGTGGTGGGCACCTGTAATCCCAGCCACTTGGGAGGCTGAGGCAGGAGAATCGCTTGAACCCGGGAGGTGGAAGTTGCAGTGAGCTGAGATCATGCCATTGCACTCCAGCCTGGCAAAAGACTCCATCTCAAAATCAATAAATCAATAAATCAATAAAAAAGTGGCCCATATTCCCCAAATTGTCCTAAGTCCTAGAAGACGAGGAAAGACTGAGGAATCGTTTCAGATAGAACGCGTGGGGCAGCTACATGCAGTCTGGAGCCAGGAACTGTGTTTTTGTCTTTGGACAACTGACACATTTTGAATAGGACTGTGGATGAAATGGTATTGGGTTGTTACTGCTAGTGTCCTGACTTTGATGTCATACTGTTGTTATGAAAGAGAGTGTCCTTGTTTCTTAGGAAGTGCACGCTGAAATATTTATGAGTTAAAACCTTGTTTTCTCTTTCTTTTTTTGCACTCAGCTGCATTCTGTCAGTGTGGTGCATTGTATTTTATGTCTTTAAATTAAAATAACTCAAATGTTATTTAATTAGAAGAAAAACTAATGATTAAATGAAATTAAAATTTAATTAAAATTGGGAAATAGATTAATGAGTGCTTAAGTGCAGTTTGGTAAACAGAATCTTTGCAATGATGGAGTCCACTGTGGGAGGTGACTAAGGGGGTTTCTTAGTGGTGAAATGTGTGGGGACGTCTGCTCCATGAGGCGGGGAGAGTCTGTATTTCCAGTGAAAATTTGAGCCTGGATTCTCAGCAGAGGGGCCAATCCTGTGACTTCCCTGCCTTCCTGTGTCATTCTTATCAGACTCATATCAGGAGGGGCTCCTCTCAGCCTCGGTAAACAGAGATGAAAGCAATGAAACTTCAAGTGTCAGGGAGGAGGCAGCTCGAGAGTGGGGACAGTAAGCCCTGTGTGTGAGGATTTGATGCGGCAAAATATGTGAAGTGCGTAGCCCAGTACCTGAGAGGTAGGTACTTAATTATCTCCTAGATGATAGATCGTCCATCTTTTTTAGAAGATGTAGTATAAACAGTGGTAATAGAACATGACATTTTGTCAGGAGTTCTGGCTCAGGAGACAGGAAAGCTGAAGAGCCATTTGACCATTGGCTAGTCAGTTTGCAAACTGTCACAGGGTGAAAGATGTTTGCTACTGAAAAGATTAAGGCCATATTTTTTCCTCCTGCTAGAATAGGTCAGAGAGGTATTTCCGGATTCATAAAGTGGAGAAACTTTTTTCTTTGCTGTGATGTGGGTTTCTAGCACATGGGATGATGTGGCGCCATTCTTTCCACAGCCCTCCATGGTCCCAGGGAGAAGTCAGGCGCTGTGGCTGGGGTTGGTCATCTTCCCCTCGGTGAGAAGCCGGCTGTTCTCTGCCTGGTCCCATTTGCCTTTCCTGGGAGAGGATCTCAGGAGTCTGTGCCTCTCTCTTGGTTGTAGGTGCTTCTGCTGTACTTGGCTAGAGGAGGCTGAGGAAACCCTGTAGAGGGTGGTGGGAGGCTGGAGAGCACCACCTGAGAAGGATGAGTCTGCTGGGGGAGAGGAACAGAGACAGGGTAACTCCAGGAAAGAGTGGCGGATCCGTTGTTCACAATGGGGAGAACTGCTGCCAGAATATAGAGACCTTCATGTTAGAGACATGAAAGAGGTAGCCAGGGTGCTAGAACTTGAAAACAAAATGTTTTCATGTTTACACAGGAAGGCAGGGAAGTCACAGGACTGGCCCCTGTGCTGAGAATCCAGGCTCCAATTTTCAGTGGAAATAGACTCCCCTTTTCACGGAGCAGAAGTCCCCACACATTTCACCACCAAGAAACCCCCTTGTCACTTCCCATAACGGACTCCATCATTGCAAAGGTTCTATTTACCAAGCTGCATTTCAGCACGAGTTAATTTGTGTTTGCTTAGGCATCGTAGCCAAGGACCCACAGATAAGCGTCCACGTCCATCACGAAATGTGTTTTCAGTGTCAGAATGGAACAAGGTGGTGGTCACACAAGACGTTGGCCATCAGAAACAATTTCGGGAGGTGTCAGCCGTCTTGGTATGGGTACCCCAAAGTGAGGCATCCTGCTCACAGAACTCCTTGGGCATTGCAGAAACAGTTGTGGGTTTGTGATCCTACTCTGAGGGTCTGTAGCTTGCTGGGATCTGGCCATCTCTGGCCTGGTCCTCCTTGCTAATGACCATGCCTGGATTCCAAGGGACCCAGTGGGACACGAACGCAGGGAAGCAAGGCAGGGAACGAAGTATGAGGCAGGGGACAGGGGACAGTAGTCCTTTAGGATGGCAGCCCAGGGCTGGCAGGCTTGGATCCTGTTGCTGGACCAACTGGGGACAGCTGAGGGCTGAGCAAAGGTATGGAGGAGAGCAAGCAAGAGTCTTTACAGAAACACAGCAGCGACTCCACTGCAGCAAGGAGGCTCCATGAACAGGGAAAGGGGATCTAGATGTGGGGCCGATGACATGGAATTAGTCCCCATCTTGCCACTAGTGATCTTGTGACCATAACAACACCTAATCTCTTTGGGCCTCTATTTCTTGATCTGTAGAGTGGGTGTAGTTACTTCTTGCCTTCTGTGGAAGTACTGCGAGTTCCTGCTCTATGTCAATTCTCTCCTTTTTAATTTACAACCGAATCCCATTTATCTGGGGGTAATCTTATGCCCATGAAAGAATGCGTTTCATAGCTTTCCTTGTAGCTAAGTGTGACCATGTGACTAAATTGTGTGTAGTGAGATATGAGAAGAAACGTTAAAGACTTCCAGGAAAGATGCTTAAAGAGTCTGCCTCATTGCAGGACGCAAGGTCAGGGTGTCCTTTCTCTTTGGTCCTTTCAGTTGCCTGGAATGCAACCAAGTTGGCTAGAGCCCCAGCAGCCCCCGTCTTGCACCATGAAGTACCTTGAGGATGGAAGTGAGATCAAGGATAACAAAGGAGAAAAGCAGAGGTCGTCTGCGTCTTTGATGACTTCATGGAGCAGCTGTGCCCTCCGTGGATGTCTTAGTCATGCTCTTCTCTGTGTTGAAACCGTTGCTACTAGAGGTATTTTGTGTTATGCAGTTGAACCCAATCCACATGGATGCACCTCCCCGCTAGGGTTGCTGTAAGGATTCAGTGAGTAAAGCATGGGAAAGAGTTTTATGGGCTGGGAATGCACTTCGAACATTACAACATGCCGTAGAAATATAAGGAATTAGTCCTGTCATTGTCATTGCCATATGAATCAATGGAAGGGGCAAGGCTGCAGTGGACAGGCCCTGACAGGATGCAGGGCCAAGGGCAGGAGCAGGTGTCAGGGGACAGTGTGGGGATGAGGAGCTGCAGGCAGCAGGATGGAACCTTTGTTAGTTTACCTAGTTTTAGACTGAATCCGTAAGGTGGCATGGGCTCAAATGCCACTCAAGAGGGAGAGAGCGGTTGGAAGATGAGATTAGTAACAAGAGCCCATAATTCTGATAAAGAATCTCAAAATGGAGAATTTGGAAAGTTGCACTGTGACAGTTTGGGCAACCAGTGGTATCTGTATCATTATTTTCAGAAAACACCTGATAATTCTATCCAAAAAGGATTGCTTTCTACAGCTTCCACCCCTGGGGGTCTCTGAAAAAAAGCCCGTTAGCGAAGAAGGAAGACCAAGCACCGTCAGTCTAACTGTTGTGAACAGAGTCCAAATGTGTTCCTACCTCAAATAGGAAAGAATTTAAGCTTTTGGAGACAAAAACAAACAAACAAACAAAGTGGTTATAGCAGACACTAGAGAGATGTAAACTATGGAAAGGCCAGCAGGAACCGTGGACATCCATACCATAGACATGGAAGATTTTCAGATCTCAGATTCCGTTTCCCCTGTGTGTTGAACGACATCAATCCGTAGCGTGCGCTATCACTTCATACTGGCAATAGAAGTGAGAGGGAAACTTACATTGGGTGTCATACGTGCTGTCTTACATAAGTCCCCCAAATTTTTCAGCCAAGTTCAAAATAAATTCTGTCCTATCCTAAAGGATATGATTTATACCTCTTCGGAGAAGGTGCTGAGGAGGAGGAAGGAGACTCATGTTACACTGTTGCTGAAGCAGAAACTGTGTCTTCTCATGATAATTTGTTTGGTCCACAGAACAGGAGCTGGGCGTCATAAACAACGCCATGGCTGAGCCGTAGCTCACGCTGTTTTTCATGCTTCGTTTTGAGAGGGGGCGAGTAAGGCTGGAAGAAAGTTTGTTGTACAGCGAATATATGCAACTGGCTGTGGTTATTCATTGCAATTTCCTGGACCCAAAACCTTTTACCAGAGCTGCTAACAGGTTGCATAAATCACTCTATGAACTCTGTTTCCTTTCTCCCCCGCACCATCCGAGGAGGGGCAGGCTGCTAATGTGGAAAACAGAGATTAGCACAGTGAGAGTCAGGGCCTTCCTGTCTGAGCAGAGCCTGCAAAGCTGAGCTCTGGCCGTATCCTGGCCGCCCAGGAGCTCGGAAGGCAGGGCCGCGTGGGCAGTGAAGAGCAGGGCCGCGTGGGCAGTGAAGAGCAGGGCCGCGTGGGCAGTGAAGAGCAGGCACCAGGCTGTCGGGCCCAACAGGCTTGGGGTTTCGAGCCCTACCACTGACCAGCTGCGTGATCTTGGATTATTATACTTCTCGATTTCCTCATTTGTCAAAGGGAATTTTTTTTTTTTTTTTTTTTTTTTTTTTTGAGACAGGGCCTCATTCTGTCACCCAGGCTGGAGCACAGTGGTGCGGACACAGCTCACTGCAGCCTCGGATTCCTGAGCTCAAGTGATCCTCTTGCCTCAGTCTCCCAAAGTGCTGGGATTACAGGCATCAGCCACCACACCCAGCCAAATAGAAATAACGTTAATCTCAGGGCCGGGTGTGGTGGCTCACACCTGTAATCCTAGCACTTGGGGAGGCCAAGGCAGGCGGATCACCTGAGTTCAGGAGTTCGAGACCAGCCTGGCCAACATGGTGAAACCCTGTCTCTACTAAAAATACAAAAATTAGCTGGGTGTAGTGGCGTGCGCCTGTAGTCCCAGCTACTCAGGAGGCTGAGGCAGAAGAATTGCTTGAACCCGGGAGGCGGGGGTTGCAATGAGCCAAGATTGCGCCATTACACCCCAGCCAGGGCAACAGAGTGAGACTCCATCTCAAAAAAAAAATATATATATATATTTTATATATATTATATATATTATATATTATATTTTATATATATGTATCTCATAGAGTATTTAGATGATTCAGTGAGTATAATGCATTGATACAAGTTGGCTATTGTCATTAAAAGCTTCTTTTCAACTTTTGTGGCATAAAACCCTTTCTTCCAGAAGTTTCTCTATTGGTCCCTGTCAATGAAAGGGAATCCCAATAGTCTTCACGCCTTTTGGAGATGAGGGTCTTGCGGGAGGCGGTTGTGACTGGGGGTTCTGTCCGTGAAGCCCCAGCCACTGTACAGAGATGACCTGGAGTTGTGTGCTGCCTTCACTCTTGATGTGGAAGCATTTCTGGCTCATAAAGACAATAGGACTTTAAAAGGGACTTCAGAGATGTCTGAAGGCTTTTCTCAGAAATGTGCGGTGGATCAAGCAAACTATCGAGTGAGGCAAATCTGTAATTGCTCTCCACCCGGAGCCTTTTTTGCTGAGTTGTCTTAAATTACTGAAACTCTCTGAGCACCAGATTCCTCATCTGAAACTGGAAGATACTAACAGCCACCTCGAGGAGGCATGATGGAGGTTCATGGGCTGAGTCCATGCAAAGCCTTCCCAGGGCCTGGCACACAGACATCCTTTCCCTGCTCCTAGAGGGTGAACATTTGGTCAGGCTGGGGGAGCCCCTAGGATCTGTGCCCAAGGCCTGGGACCCTTGGCATGTTCCCTTTCTTCCTTCATAGCCCCTGTTCCTATAGTGAGCCAACTGCCCTGTGGCCGGGCCTTGTACTGGGAGGGAGATGGAGAAGAGCGCTTTGACAGAGAAATGTCCAGCTCAGAAGCGACCCAAGTTTCTGTTGGATGTGAGATCCACCACTGCCAATTCCAACCACACATCCTGTTGGGGACACAGCCTGGGTCTGTGTGTCGTGGGGGCAGGCCCTCTACCACATGCTCAGACCCTCTACCACATGCTCAGACCCTCTACCACATGCTCAGACCCTCTGTCACATGCTCAGACCCTCTGTCACATGCTCAGACCCTCTACCACATGCTCAGACCCTCTGTCACATGCTCAGACCCTCTGTCACATGCTCAGACCCTCTACCACATGCTCAGACCCTCTGTCACATGCTCAGACCCTCTACCACATGCTCAGACCCTCTGCCACATGCTCAGACCCTGTCACATGCTCAGACCCTCTGCCACATGCTCAGACCCTCTACCACATGCTCAGACCCTCTACCACATGCTCAGACCCTCTGTCACATGCTCAGACCCTCTGCCACATGCTCAGACCCTCTACCACATGCTCAGACCCTGTCACATGCTCAGACGCTCTGTCACATGCTCAGACCCTCTACCACATGCTCAGACCCTCTACCACATGCTCAGACCCTGTCACATGCTCAGACCCTCTGCCACATGCTCAGACCCTCTACCACATGCTCAGACCCTCTAATACATGCTCAGACCCTGTCACATGCTCAGACCCTCTGTCACATGCTCAGACCCTCTACCACATGCTCAGACCCTGTCACATGCTCAGACCCTCTGCCACATGCTCAGACCCTCTACCACATGCTCAGACCCTCTGTCACATGCTCAGACCCTCTGTCACATGCTCAGACCCTCTACCACATGCTCAGACCCTCTGTCACATGCTCAGACCCTCTACCACATGCTCAGACCCTCTACCACATGCTCAGACCCTCCAGTGCGGGAAGCCAGCCTGGTCTGGCTGATGGAGCACAGGGGAACCGTCCTGTCCCATGGGCCTCAAAACACCTCCTCTGGGGTCAGGATCCTCTCACTGTTAGGGGAAGTCTCCACCCCTTTCAGTTGCCCTTTGGCTCCCGCCGGCCAGAGGTGCTACTGAACAGCGATTTAAAAACACCAGAGTATGATAAGGCAGGTGGCATATTGCTGCAATATTTCAAAGTGGACAATGGGAAAATGAGCTCCTTTTCCAGGCAGCTGCTTCCAGGTCCCCAGCCTCATGACGCTGGAGTCACATAGCTTAATGCTGTCATAATTTCCCCTTCTCCCTAAACCCTCTCCCAGTTAGTGGAATTTGGGCTGACGCTCTGCAGTGAAAGCCCTCTAAAGTGTTATAAATATTTATCTCTGCAAATCTCTGAGGCCTTTTCAAAACAGAAAGACAGAGGAGGTGCTTGCGTGGTTCACCTGCCCCTCCCTGAAGGCCTGTTGTGTTTCCCAGGATGGTAGGCACCGTGCTTACCTGAGCATGTCTTTTCTTTGCACCATTTCTTGATCTATTTTGTTGCATGTTGCTTTTTGTGTGTTAAGATGTGTCTGCCAAGAATTGCTTCCGGGGATAGGAGAAGGCAAAGGAGAGGACAGAAGGCTCACGTTTTTTTTCTTCTGGAATTTTTTTTCCTTTTGTTGTTTATTTTTGGGTATCATTAATTACTCACTCTGGGTTATAATTCCACCCATGGTCAGATGACATGCTTGTGGCTGGTTTAATTGGATGCTGATGATGAGCTGAGTTGGCCCAAGCCATGTACTGGGAGGGAGATGGAGAAGAGTGCTTCGGCAGAGAAACGTCTGGCTCAGAAGCGACCCAAGTTCCTGTTGGATGTGAGATCCACTACCGCCAATTCCAGCTGCACATCCCCTTGGGAATGTTGGTTTGAAAATCTCCCAGCTGGTACTGGGGCCGTGCATGTGGCCCTCTCTGGTGTAACTGTACAGAGGTATCGGCCGCCAGCCAGGCCTCAGACCCATGCAGAAGGCGTAGGTGTTCTCAGCCCTGAAGGCAGTCTCCTGGACAGCCAGGAGCTCCTGAGGAGTGCTGCCAGGGCTGTGGCGGCGATGGTGGTGACAGGGTCTTGGAGGTCTTGAAAGCTACACCTTTAGCTTGTACTCACTCGTCTTCTTGCTGATATTTTCACGGGGTGATGCAGATACTCCACGAGCTAGTTGTGTTGGGTGCCCGTTTAGTCTTGTGCACACCCTTTGGTCCATTACACAATGCTCTGTGTTCTCTAGGAGTTTATGGCCCGTGTTGGGAGTGGGTTGGAGGTGATGGGGCTAATAAACACAAGAGCATTAGCTAGGGAGTCGGGAGACCTGGGTTCTGAGATCAGCTTTGCCACCTAGCTTGAGTGTAATGCCTGACAGGTCTCTCTTTTTGGGCCTCAGTTTCCTCATCTGTAAAATGGGTAGAGGTGCCTCAGTTATAACCAGGCTTTTCAGATCTGCCATGCTAGATCATTCTTTTTGTTGTATTTTCTCAAGGTTTGGACGTGGTGGACATTCAGCCAGCCTGGGGTGCTGGCCGTTCTTGTGAGTCTTGTAGATGTCTAGTCTTCCTTTTTCTCAGACATTTTTCCTCATGATTTACAGGTTTCATGTCTTCCTGGCATTGGGGGCAGTTATCTCAGTCATGTATTCCTTACATTTCGGTGGGCCTACTCCTGTCATTTCAGCTCTCCTCCAACCAGCATCTTCTCTGTGATGTCGCTTCCATGGATCAGTCTCATTCTGTCCTCACAATGCCTTCAGTGTTCTGTGTAACCCTCTTGCCCCCACGTATTTCCCACAGAGACACGGCTACATTAAGGACCAGAGGCCAGAGGAACAGGCCCCTTTAGAAACCTCATCCTAATGAATTCCAGCATTCCTAGGAAGCATCTTTCTCTTCAACAGTGACATTTACAACCTGGCGCCTTATTTCATAATTACATAAAGGGGCTAACCTCCTGGACAGGTGCCTGCACGACAGGGCAGGCTGCTCAGGGGCCTGCTGGCCTCTGGGAATAGAAGGGCGTGGCCTCCCATCTCAGTCGTTCTACATGGGTGTGAAGGGGTCACTTTGTGCTGGAGTTGCCGCCTGTCTCCCTCCTAGTCAGTGGAGCTCACCTGGTGAAGTGTTACCAACTTGAAGCTAGCCCTTCCTGGAAGGTGCTTTAGGAAGGAGGAGTTGTAAATAACATCGAAGCAGCTCAGATTCCGGTGTCTTAGGCCTATGTAGGACGTTTCTGGGTTTACTCCCAGCTGGTCCCTAAAGTGCAGGGGAAGTGCTCAGGTTTACTGACGGGTATATGAAGACAAGATTAAGACGCTCATCCAGAAGCATCTGATGGTCCTGAGCCCCGCCCTCCCAGCACACTCCCATTCTCAAGGAGACCGGTGTGCAGGTGGCCGTGATCAGAGGCAGCCGTGTGGGGAGCACAGAGCAGGAAGCCATGACTCCTGCAGGGCCTGTCTGGGGTGTTTAGACTGCTTCTTGCAGAATAAGAAGGGTTTAGATGGCCTTGAAAGAGAGAGCACCTGTAGCAGGTGGTGGGCTTTCAATGTGATGATTGACAGGCTGACTAAATGCATGGCTGTTCCTCCCATCAGGAGTTTCTTCAGTTACAGCAAAATTATCCCAAATTCCTTAAATTGTCTTCCCATAAATTCTACATTTGGCCAGTGTGGTGCTCTGCTCCAGAATTCTGTTCCTCAAGTCACTAGGGTCCCTGTAACACTGTCCATAAGCTATTTCCCACACAAGGCACAGGAGAGCCTCCCCATTTTAGCAATGGAATAGCTGAGGTTTGGAGAAGTAACTTTCCCTGGGTCACAGGCTCAATCAGCAGCAGAACTGGATTCAAGTTGCACTCATGTGTTCTGATTCCCAGGCTGCGTACCAGGAACTTGCTCTCACCACTTCATCACTGAACCCCGTGCCCCCACTCTTTGGACCTCCCACAGCCACTCTTCGATTTCAGGCTTCCGCACTGGCCTCTCCCTCTATTTTTTGCAACCCACGTGTCTCTCTTGAGGGCAGGGTCCTGGTTAGCCTGGTGCCCGGCACAACACCTAGAATCCCGGTCAGGCTGGGCTGGGTGAAGGATGGGGGAAGGACCTTCACCAGTGCCTCCTCCTGCACGTCTAGCCTGGAGTCATATGGAGGCCATGGAAGCAGGCAGCTCTTAGGTGCCAGGTGATTGTGACATTGAAGAATTTGGGCTCATCCTGTCTTTTAGGCAGTGGATTAAAAACACAGTGGTATCTGAGATCATTCAGCTGTTGCGATCTGTCAGCAGCTTCACTTGACACACATCTGGGTTTGCAGAACGCGCTGATAAAGGCCTGAGGCCATAATGTTTTTTACCTCTGTCTTGTGTGGGTCATTTACCACCTGTGCTCCAAAGAGGAAACACCTGGATACTTTGAGTGTTTTTTTTCTTTTTTTTGAGATGGTGTCTTGCTCTGTTGCCCAGGCTGGAGTGCAGTGGCACAATCTCAGCTCACTGCAACCTCTGCCTCCCGAGTTCAAGCAATTCTCCTCCCTCAGCCTACTGAGTAGCGGGAATTACAGGCGCCTGCCATCACGCCCAGCTAATTTTTGTATTTTTAGTAGAGACGGGGTTTCACAATATTGGTCAGGCTGGTCTCGGACTCCTGACCTCGTGATCCACCCACCTTGGCCTCCCAGAGTGCTGGGATTACAGGCGTGAGCCACCGTGCCTGGCCCGCTTTGAGTTTTATGTAGGGAAGTAGGGCGTCCACATAAGGTATCATCCAAATGAGATACTTTTGAGAGTGAAATGGTGCACAGTTAACAGTCACATCAGGACAGCAGGCTGACGCTGGAGCGTGTGGTCGCCTAGTTTTAAGCAAAATGGATGTCTGCAGTTGGAAGAAAAGACACGGCAGTCGTTTGTGAAGACTAATAGTGCGGAGGGGTTGCTGGTAGATGAAAGGCCTTTTGTTCCAGCGGTAACTTTGCATCATTCACTGACAACAGTAAGAGTCCAGTGCCCTTGTCTCTGCCCTCTGCGTCGTTTTCTGTCCGTGGCCGAGCCTCCCGGGAGGTATGCCTGTGTCTCATTGTCCTTTTCTCTTTCCCTCAGAGATCCTGCGGCTCATTCAGCTGGACCTAGACCTGAAGTTTAAGACCAACATCCGGGAGTTGTTTGAGGAATTTGACAGTTTCCTGCCAGGCGCCATCATTGGCCTAGCCCGGGAGATGCAGCCGGTTTACAGGTGCGTCATGACTGCGGGGGGGCCACCTCCACGACCCTCCCCACCCTCCACCCTCTCTCTTCTGCCACCCATGGCAGACGGGGATTTACTGGCGTCCCATCCTTCTGCACTTGGTGTCTCGGGCACACATTTGTGCTTATTGCTTACAGTTGACAGTATGGGCAGGTGGGTCTGTCCCAAGCCGTAGGTGCTACCTCGTTATTTTGGGGGAGTTTGTGGCCTTTTTCTTCGGAAAAGCCCAGTTGTTTGGTTGTTGGATCTGGTTAAGTTCAGAATTTTAAAACCTTGGGCTTTGTCTTACGGAGGAAGATTTAACTTCCCTTCTAGTGACCAACTGGGCTTTCTTGGCCCCTGAGTCACCAGTGACCCCTATTCTCCATGAGCAGAGTGGGTGGACTGGTGGTCTTGTAGGGAGGGAGGGCGGCACAGCGTTGGAACACAGACTGGCGTCAGTCGTCAGCACAAAGAAGCACATTCCAGGTGATGCCGCGTTTGGTTGTCAAGCGTGTGTCGTGGAGAAACTCCAGGACCTGAGAACCGTTCTTGAACAGTCACTGTAGCACTATTTGTAGTAGCCAAAACTGAAAACGACTGAAACGTGCTACTTAGCGGAACGGATAAATGAAACGCATTCGTTCAATGGAGTGCTATACAGCCACGGCAAAAAAGGGAACGGCTCTGCGCGATGAGAGCGAAACTAACCTGGAGGCTTTAGGGATGAACGCGCAGGTGCGGAGAATGGGAAAGGAGAGCCAAGGGGGCGATGCCTCCCAGAGCCTGCGTGGCGGGCGGTGGGGGAGGTGGGGCTCGGTTGGCTCTGGAGAGCCGCAAGGTCTTATTTCCTCGCTTGGGTGTTTGGCTTCATGTTTGCGTGCCCTTTTTTGTATGTTCTTGTTCTACATCTTACAATTAAAAAATAAAAAAAAAAAAGGAAAGGAACAGCTGAGGTGGGTTTTGATTAAAGTAAACCAGGCCCGTGGCCCTGGGTCTGAGAGTTTCACGTTGCTGGCTGTTTCTCCAGCGGGTAGAGCGACAGTGCACCCAGAGCAGAGCTGCCCGAGTTTGCACGGAAAGAGCTGGGAGTTCGCCGTCCCGCAGGCAGGCCCCGCTCTTTGTTCTCAGTGCACGCCATGATGCTGGCTCCCTGCAGACCCTCCTGGAGGGAGGCCCAGTCGTTGGAGAGCTACAGAGTACAGGCCACCAGTGAGTCAGGAGCCTGTGTTTCCCTCAGAGGGAGGGGTGAAGAGGCAGCTTCAACTTGGTTGTGGCTATTTGCATGACCCAGATCACATAACAGGAAATTCCTGCAAGGCCCCTGAATGAGCTGATAACTCCTTGGGCCGTGTGGACTTTTCTCCCTTATATAATCCTCTCACGTGTTGCCCCAGAGTCACTGGGTAGGCCTCTCCCTCTGAGGTCAGGGGTTGGCGACTTAAGAGGAGAGGGTTTGGGCAAACATCTGCCATCTTAACTGTAGAAGACTCCCCACCTTCTTCCCCCTCCCTCCTTTCCCGGGAAGATCTTCTGCTGGGGCCCTTGATCCAACAGAGGGAGGTGATAGTGTTCACAGCGGTGAAGCCATATGGGGGTCTGCAGCACCCTCACTTCCTGCCTCCTCAGAAGAAATAATTTGATGGAGGGGCCTCAGGCAGAGTGAGAGACCAAGGCAAGTTTTAGAGCAGGACCCAAAGTGTATGAAAAAGCTCTAGACCAGGAATGAAAGGAAATAAAGTACGCTTGGGAGAGGGCCAGTGGGTGACTTGGGAGATCGAACGTGCTGTGTGACTTTCGACTTGGAGTCTTACACAGTGGCGTGGTTCTTGGGTGTGCGTTACTCCTCCCGTGGTTCTTCCCTGAGGGTGGCCTGCCAGGTGTGCTTACTGAGGTTGTGCACACACTCCCTGAAGCCGTTCTTCCCTGACCAGTCCAGCCTTCCTAGACAAGGGGCCACCATTTTGCCTCCTAGTGCCCATGCTTGAGCCCACGTGCCCAGCTCCTGAGATCTTACCAGGAAGCTGCTGGTCATCAGTTTCAGGTTCTTTCTATCTGTTGGGACCCTGCCTTTCCCTGGCACTGGCTGCAACCAATTATCACTTTAGAGCGACAGTTTACAACTGCCTGACCATCAGCTGACGGTCACCTAACATTCCTGGTGGTGGTGGAGCCCTCTCCTGCCCTGCTTGTGTCTGACTAGCTACCTACTGTAACAACAGAGGGAGCCTCAGAGCCCCAAGCCCTAGATACTAGTCCCAGCTCTGCCTCCTTGGGCCTTTGTTCCCCTACCTGAGAAGGAGAAGAGCTGAGCTCTAAGTCCCCCCTTCCTTGGCTCTGGCACTGAGGGTCACAGCCCTTTGGACCCTCATTGTCCTGCCTCTGTCTGGCAGTTACCTGTCTGCTGGTGAGCTCTTTAGGGATCAGAAAGAACTGATATCATGGGATATTTAAACTGGGCTGAGTATTAAATGCAGTTACAGCTCCAGTGCCTTCAAGGTCTGCTTTGGAATCTTCTCACGTCATATAAGTGGAAACTTGGAAACCCCATCATGCTTAGACAGGATGGGCCAGAATTTGTGTTTTCTGTAGATCTAGGATTTTATAAACAGTGCGTCTTAAAATCAGTTTAATTGTCTGGACTTCCCGAAAGAAAGCTCTGAAAGATTTGAGATTCAAAATGAAACCGAGTTTTTCTAACCTTGAGCATCTTTAATGTTCATTATGTTATGATAACGATGAGACTCCGCTGCCGCAGAGTCTGAAGAATGCCGTTTGCAGGGCTGGGGCCCTCAAACATCAACAGAGACTTACACTCCTTTACGTGCTGCCTCTGTCCACCCCTCAGCTGAAATGCTTCGAGAGACCTTTAGTCTCTGGAACTGAGTCTGCAGATGACTGCCCTGCACTGCCGTGTGCCCCGCTGGCTCTGGGGAATTGCCTGGTAACATTTGCAGTCTCATGCTGGGGCTGGGAATGGCTTGGTACTGGCTGGTCTACAGGGAATTGAGCGTGGTTTTTGCCTTCTTCAGTCTTCTTCAGAAGACTGGGGAGCTTTGGGGACCTGGGAGATCCAGCGTTAGTTGTCTGCTGCTTTGGAGTGTTCACCTGGCTGGCAGTGGGGCTCGGGTGGGGAGGCTGAGAGAAGGAAGAGGATGGGAATGGAAGGGGAGAGAGGAAGCAGGGACAGGGCAGCCAGCCTCTCTCTTGAGCAGGCAGTCTGAGCCCCTGGGCTCGGCCATTGCTGTTTTGGGGGATCCGCAGCCCGGCCGTCAGACTGCTTCCCACAGAGGTGGCCTCTTACCCCTGCCTGGGACTTCCATGGAACTGGCAGTGGGCTCTGACCACCAACGGGTCTGTCTCCCCAGAGAGGAGAGTGAGGGGGACAAGCGTTTTATTTTAAGAAGAACATGCTAGCATCTATATGAAAGGAAAATTTAAAAACAAAACAGCACGAAACCAAATCTTGACTAGGTAAGCAGGCACATTTTGACCTGGAAACTTGCTGAGCAAGAACAGATTTGGATCTTCCCAGCTGTGTCATTTTTATAGTCACTTGTCCCATAGTTATTTTACCTCAAAATCGCACATTTTAAGTCATTTTTTTATGGCAGTCTCCCCTGTGTTGTGTGCCATGAATGTTAGAAGCTTGGAGGAGGTGGGGGAGGAGAAGTTATTCCCCATTGTCCATTTGACAAATAGTTTTTTTCACATTGTTTCACAATCCCCACCCCACCCCCAAATTTTTATATTTTCTGTATAAATCTCACAGGATTCTGTAATCCTAGACCCATGGGACTGACAGTATTTTCTGGAAAGGGACACGGGGATCATGGGATATTAGTGCAGGGAGAGAGGAGCCTTTCTCTCTTGGGTCCCTGTTGAGATTCTGTTGCGTCCAGCATCCCGTGACCTTCCCCATCTGCAGATCATAGTGCCGTCGTCCTCTCGGGTGGAACGTCGCCCTTCCTTTCTCTGACCTTTTCTCTGTCTCTTCCTCAGGAGCTAAACCCCTGGACAGGTCCTCAGTGCTGATGTGTTTAGTTGGGATAAGTGGCCAAGAGGAGAATCTAAAAGGCGACTGTATTTTGTAAAGATGCGCCATTTTGAATTTGTTTCCTTATGAAAGTATTAGAAAAGTAAGCTGCTGTGCCCTGTTTGTGTGCAGCCGATAACCATTATAAAGGTGCGCCAGCAGGTGAAGAAGCTTGATGTGGAGGAACCAGCATCGGGTCGTACTCAGAAGTGAATTCCCATCTGACACTTGGCGAGTCACTGGGTTCTCTGACCCTCTTTGTTTTGTCTGAAAGCGGATAAATATCTCTAACACACAGAATTACTGGAGAACTCAAATGAAGTCACAGTGGAAGTTTCTGTTGTAAGAGGGACCCTCATGAAAGAGCATTTCCCCTCCCTCCCTCCCTCCCTCCCTCCCTTAATCTTCACTCCTCTGTGTTTTCTTCACCAGATGCTTTGTTCCTCTGGACTCCTCCTACTCAGTCCCTCCCCCAGGCATATGGGGTTGCCAGTTAAAATACAGGGCACCCAGTTAAATGGAGCTTCACATAAATAACAAATAAGTGTTTTGTGTGGTAAATATGTCCTAAATATTGCACGGGACGTACTTATACTAAATAATTGTTTATTGTTTATCTGAAATTTAAATTTTTTAAAATTTTATTATTTTATTATTTTTTAAAGACAGAGTCTGTCTCTGCTGCCCAGGCTGGAGCGCAGTGGCACACCTTGGCTCACTGCAGCCACCGCCTCCCGGGTTCAAGAAATTCTCCTGCCTCAGCCTCCCAAGAAGCTGGGACTATAGGCACGAGCCACCACTCCTGACTAATATTTGTATTATTAGTAGCCATGTTGGCCAGGCTGGTCTCGAACTCCTGACCTCAGGTGATCCACCCGCCTCGGCCTCCCAAAATGCTGAGATTACAGGTATGAGTCACCACACCCGACCCTGAAATTTAAATGTTAACAGATATCCCGCTTTTTTCCTAAATCTGGCTGCCCACCTCTACCCACGATTGTAAACTTCCCTTTTTAGCAGCAGCAGGTGATCTGGCTCTCCTACAAGATGCTGGAGTGAACAGGAACAAAGGGTACGGAAGTGGAGCTTGCAGGGAAACCAGGGTGAGAGAGGGAGGGGGTGGGAGGCAGCCCTCGAGGTCTCTGTGAGGCTCCAGGCTTGAGGCCACCACTCTGCAGGAGTTAGGAAGCCAAACCGTGGCCTGGTCATTCGGGGAGGCCACTGGGACCAGGAGGCCTCGTCAGGCCCTGGCTTCAGGCCTCAGGGCTCCTGCTGAAGCTGGAGTGATAGAGTGTGAGAGAGAGTGCGCGTGTGTGAGTGTGTGTGTATGTGGGCTGCGGCCCTGCGTTATGGTCACTTTGCGGAGCTGGCCGTCTGAGGATCCTCTGAATGGGAGCTTGTTGGTCACAGGCTTCCATTTTTCTTCTCCCCGGGCTCTGCGGGCCGGCTGTGTGCTGTGTGAGCCCAGGCCCACCCTGAGGAGGAAGCGGCGGGCTATTCCTGTCAGCTGCTGATAATGTGCCACCAGGCGGGAATTCGCTTTTGTGTTAAGTATTTGAATCGTGTCCACTCGTTCACCTTTTTAGGTCACATGGTTTTATTTGCTGCCGGTGCTGTGCCAGCCTCGGCTTCTTCCAGACGCTTGCTCGGAAGGAAAGATTCTCCGCAGGCTGCATCATCCCACTCCAGGCACTGGTGCTGGGCTCCCAGGGGAGTGCTGGGGAGAGAGTGGGCACCAGCACAGAGGGAAGAAGGGAGGATGTGGACTGACCACCTCTGCCACTCAGTTGCTGTGTGACCTTGGGCAAGTCTCTTGACCTCTCTGAGCCTTAGTCTCTTTAGCTGAGAAATGGAGATTATAACACTATATGTGGCAGAGTTGAGGGGAATTGAATCAGATAATGTATTTATAGTACCTAGCACAGAACAGCACTCCTGGGTGGTGGTGACAACGTTATCCCCAGTCCCAGCTTGGCCACTGATAAGTTCTGTGAACCTAGGAAAGTCCCTTAACCTCAGCCTCAATTTCCTTATATGTACAACTGGGGCTGCTGACCCCTGAGCAAAATTATTGCTAATCTTTTGGCTTCTCGGCGTCTAAACCCCCTTCCTAGAATTGCGGAATTCTCTGCCATAGAAGCCTGCCTCCCATTATGGAAGACAAAAAGGCTGGATACGTTCTCTCCTAGCTTCCTCGCAGCCAGCTGGGGTGTTGGTGCTGTGTTCCCCTCCTTCCCCTGTCTGCAGAAATTACCATCTTAAATTTATTAATAGCGTCTTATCTATACAGACCAGTTTTTATGGCTTCACCCTAAACAATGTAAGGTATTTGCAAAACAAACAGACGGTATTACAAAGAGAAAATAACTAGTCCGCAATAGTGGAAGAACATTTTAATATCCCAGAGAATATTGGAAAGCAGGGGATCAAAGATGGGGGGAGGGACAAATGTAGATTGCAGTGTAGTTGCAGCAGAGGAAGGGACATGGATGGCGCTGGGGAAGGGACAAGGATGGGGGAGAGACCGAGAACTATGCCCGAGGCAGCCCCCATTCCCTGTTTCACGCATGAGCCTGCCTTCTGCCTTCCCCATGCCTGGAGTGTTTTGGTCCCTGCTACGCTGCGCAGAGGGTGAACGTCTGGCCCTCTGCTTGCTTCCAGGTTCCACCCATGGCTCTAGCCCTGATCTCCCATATGGTTCCTGTTCCATTTCTGGCCCATGGAGAGATTTATCTCATTTTCAAGCCGACTATGTCCTTTCCTCCTTTTGCCCTCCCATCGGATGAAAACAATTATTATCTAAAACTCATCATTAAAAAGTGATACATTTTTATGTTAAATAGCATATGGAGGTTATTAGTTTTCCAGAAATTTTCTTTACTTTTATCGGTGTGTGTGTATGTATATGTAAATGAACTCTATATACCTTTGTACGTCTTTTTTTGTTCACTTAACAGTGTGTCTTGGCCATCCTTATACCTAAGTCAGCCTTCTTTGTTAAACGTTGTTAGTCTTCTGATATAATTTTTCTTTTTACTATGAAAACCTTCCAACATATACAAAAGTAGAAAGCATCATGTAATATTTCTGGATGCTGGATGCTGTAATATTATAATATCCATTCACTCTCAATAACTATCAGCCCTTAGCCAATCTTTATTTTATGTCTCCTCCCACCCACTTTTCCTCTTCCCCTGATTATTTTGAAACAAATTTCAGTCGTCACAGCATTTCATCTGTAAATGTCATTTTCAGTCTATTAGTTTTTTAAAAACACCTGCTGTGGCTGAGTTTAAAGCTGAGGAGGGTTATATGAGCTCCTAGTGTCACTCTGTCTTCAAGTTCCTCAGTCTGAAATCGGTTGGTACAAGGGAAGAAAATAAGAGAGAGGCAGCACTAACCTCTTGCCAACCACACTTTCCATCTCTCTGCAGATTGCCTCATGTGAGGATGTTAGTGTAACCGTCTCGTCTGGAAGGCTGTACGGCTGATATAAATTCAGGTCCACTGTTCACTAGGCGTGAAGCCCTCTGTTATAAGGGAACCAGCCACCACCCTCACTATGGGATGCATAAATGTAGGACTTGAAGATAAAAGCTATTGGATTCTTTTCGTCTCTCTGACACCTGAAGATGAATTTCTTGAACCTTGTTCTCGTGTTTAAAAAAAAAAAATTCACCAAGATTGAGCCTGTCCGTTTCTATTAGAGTTAAATCTGAGTAAAGGAGAAAAAAGCTTGCCACCTTTTAAAATAGTGATTCCTTCACTCCCTGGGAGTTAGAAAACTGGGCTAAGTGTTTTTGTGTAGCCCGTGTGACCTGGAAGCCGTGCTATAACCCCTGCAGGAATTACTCATAAAAAGGGAGGGATGTACCTGCCCTGTGGTAGAGATCAGAAGTCTACTATGAGGTTGTTATTTTTAAATAACATCAATGGAAAAGGTATTTTAAAAGGAAAACTCTGTATAGAGAAGAACCCAAGCAGGATTGTGTTGCTGTCCATGTGACTGTCTTATCTGATGGCTGTGCCTCCCGGGCAAGCTAGGAGCTCCGGGATGACGTCTGAAGATGCGGGTGCATAGCCGGGGGCTGCTGAAGACCAGAGTGTGCCGGCTGAGAGATGAGTCCGGGCGGAGCCCAGGAGAAGCTTCCTGTGTCTGAAAACACGACTCCCTCCAGTGCTTCTGTCTGTCTGCACGTTATGAATATTTTGGTGCTACTGAATCTGTTTGTAAAAGTTCACCACGTCGTGCCTGACACAGGTGTCTCCTGAAAGAATGAGTGAGGAAGTGAATGTGTGGAAGGGATGGGACTGGGTGGCAGCCCTTCTGTTCCGCTGAGGCTGTGCAGACCCATGCCAGGCACTTCGACGTTTGTTGAGTGAATGCAGGAACAGATGTGTAGTCAGAGGGCATCTCCTTCACGGTGCTGGCCAGCTGCTAAGTCAGGCTCTGTAGTCCCATTACTGGTCTTATAGAAGTTGCTTTCACATTCAGTTTTTGTTTTTAAAGACAGTCCATGGGAAAGTTTGTTATTCTCAGTTTGTTTGTTTGTTTGAGACAGTTTCATTCTTGTCACCCAGGCTGACGTGCAGTGGCGCGATCTTGACTCACTGCAACCTCCGCCTCCCGGGTTCAAGCACTTCTCCTGCCTCAGCCTCCCAAGTAGCTGGGATTACAGGTGCCCACCACCATGCCTGGCTAATTTTTGTATTTTTAGTAGAGACAGAGTTTCACCATGTTGGCCAGGCTGGTCTCGAACTCCTGACCTCAGGTGACCCACCTGCCTCAGCCTCCCAAGTGCTGGGATTACAGGTGTGAGCCACCGCGCCTAGCCTGTTCTCAGTTTTTGATTTGGCTCATTGTGTGTTGGAACCATAGGATTGGTCCCGTGAGGAATTACGAAGTAGAAGACATGCCTCTTGCTTTCAAGGAAGATATAATGTGAGGGAGATAGGGTAGATAAAATTTAATGGAAACACAAATGCCTGTGGTGCCAACACCACGTCAGTGCTGCTGTTTACAGCCGTCCCGTGGGCAAGACACAGAGACTTTTTGCTGTAGGAACTGTAAATTTTGCTGAGTGGCTCACCTCACCCTCAGCTTAATATTCATGGTAGCCTACACCTGCAGTTCCAGCTACTCAGAAGGCTGAGGCAGGGGGATCGCTTAAGCCAAGGAATTCTGTGGGTGTCTGCACTAAGCTTGGCATCAACATGGTGACCTCATGGGAATGGGAGACCATCAAGTTGCCTAGGAAGAGATGCAGCAGCCCAGGTTGGAAATGGAGCAGGTTAAAACTCCTGTGCTGATCAGTAATGGGATTACGCCTGTGACTAGCCATGCACTCCAGCCTGGGCAACAGGACGAGACCCTGTCTCAAGAAAAAACAACAACAACAACAATAAACAAACAGAGAAGGAGTTCTGCCTTCAAAATGCTAAGAGGTGTGTGTCATGTTCCCTTCTTTCCTCTGAAAACTCTCTTGAAGGGGTGGTTGCCTTTGCAATGCAGGCGTAGCCTCTAAGAGTGCTCTTGGGATAGACCGAGCTCTGTGCCCGAATAGAAAGCTCACTGGGCAGGCATTTGCCGAGGGTTTGGCTGTGCGGTAGAGAGAAACCAAACCTTGTCCTCCAGGAGCTTGCAGTGGGAGGTGGGTCCAGACAGGGCTGCAGCGGAGGCACAGCAGTGGGTGATGGGCCCACAGGACTGTGTGCTTTTTTGCATTGCTGCAATCTGTTTCCTTTGCCAAATAAACATCATCGCATTGAAAGAACCTTATTTGTAATCCAGGCAGCAGAAAGGCTTATCTGTAAGCATCTTCCTGGGGAAAAAAAGCAAAATGGCACAGTTGAATCGCAGTGGCATGTGTACAAGAGAGCTTCTGTGACAAACCACGTGTGGAAAGGACTGAGCTGAGCGTGACCAGCCCCCCATGAAGGGAATTTCAGTATGGCTCCATGGCCATCTCAGGTGCAGACTTCAGCCACAGGACTGCATTTCCACTGTGGGTTCCTAAGTGAAATGGATCTGCAGTTCCCATCCCTCTGCTTCCAGGTTAGCACCAGAATTGGCTCTTATGGAAATATCAAGCTTTTAATCTGAGCCTGGGTTTCAGTTGAACATCTGTCTCCTCCTCCTGCTTTAGGTGACTTCTTTCAATGAGCTGCTTACCGTGGATCATAGAGAACCCCTGTGATCTTCTATTTCATGGTAGCAGAATTGACCCCAACAACGACAAGCTGCCCGAAGGAGTGTTTTGATCCAGGAACCCAGCCGTCTGCTTTTTGGGGACTGCTCTGTCACTGTTTGTAAAGAGAAAACTGAACCAGAATTGGCGTAGTATGTCGTGATTTGCCTCCTGGATGCCTGCCGTGTCCTGTGTCTGTAGACGAGCGCTCATGATGAGGCTGGTGGATCCTGATGGACTTTCTGAAATGTGAAGTCACAGAGATGCTCGCAGGGCCTTATTAATGCCAGTCACTGTGGAGTGAGGTGCCTGTTCGTGTGGCTTCCACTTCATCTCCCTTGGCTCTGTTAGAAAAACAAACACAAACACACCCACTGCTTCTCTTAACAAAATCAAGCCCAGTCTCTGCATGGAGACCCTTTCCTTTGCTGCCAGGACTGTCCTATGTTGACTGGCCCAAGGATCACGAACTGGGAACTGTAAAGAAAGCAGGATCATTCTAGCTCTCTACTTGGGCTGACAGTGAACAGGACTTTTGTGTGTCTGATGATGTAATTGCAGCTCATTTGTATTCAGTTTTCAGAGAGCCTGGAAGATTGCGTCTAAGCCAGGTAGAGGCATCAGGGTGAATCATTATTTACAAAGAATAACCAGAGCAGACAAAAGGCACCTTTACTTCTTCTGCCAGTACCTTCCTGCCAAGATGTCGGCAGGGTTTGGGAGGGGTACGGAGTGTGACCTTGGTCTTGCGGGCCACTTTTCTACTCACATCTCACAGCCTCTTAGCTGCTGTCCAAGGTTAAAGGCATCATACAGAGGATCAGGCAAACATACTTCAGCATAAAAGGAGTAGTAGAATCCTTGAGGCCTTTTTGGTGCAGGGGAGACTGAAACAGTTAGAAAGGAGGAACTGTTTGGCCGGGTGCAGTGGCTCACGCCTATAATCCCAGCACTTTGGGAGGCTGAGGCAGGCGGATCATGGGGTCAGGAGTTCGAGACCAACCTGGCCAATGTGGTGAAACCCTATCTCTACTAAAGATACACAAAATTAGCCAGGTGTGGTGGCACATGACTTTAATCCCAGCTACTCAGGAGACTGAGGCAGGAGAATCACGTGAGCCTGGGAGGCGGATGTTGCAGTGAGCTGAGATCGCACCATTGCATTCCAGCCTGGGCGACAGGGCAAGACTCCGTCTCAAAAAAAAAGGAGGAACTGTTTGACCCCCTTTGCCAACCAGAAGCTGGGAGAGATTTGTGGATGAAAAAACCCACAAATCAACGCCAGGAATACCTGGGTGGCATGTGATTAGCCAGCCACTTGCACCGATCAGATTAGAAGAGACCCAGTCCCCGGCGCACATGCCGTGTCACACTCAAGATGGAATGGAGTGGGCGGTTGTTGTTAAAAAAGAAATTATAAAGGCCGGGCACAGTGGCTCATGCCTGTAATCCCAGCACTTTAGGAGGCCCAGGCCGGTGGATCACTTGAGGTCAGGAGTTCGAGACCAGCCTGGCCAACGTGGTGAAACCCCGTCTCTACTAAAAATACAAAAATCAGCTGGGCGTGGTGGCAGGCACCTGTCATCCCAGTTACTCGGGAGGCTGAGAAGAATTGCTTGAATCCAGGAAGCAGAGGTTGCAGTGAGTCAAGACCGCGCCCTTGCACTCCAGCCTGGATGACAGCAAGAGTCCATCTCAAAAAAAAAAAAAAAAAAATTATAAAATGAGAGAACATTTGATAAGCTCTCAAAAGAAAAGTGATCCTCTAGTAAATGTAACATACTGCAGCAGGTACAAGAAGAGCCCATATGTGATTCAGAAACTGAGGGTACAGCCTGCAGCTGTTTAATTTCAGGTAAATGCCTCCAGGAAGTAAGACAAGTTTTTACAATTTGAAAACGGATTGTAAAAGAGAGGGAAGGAAAGCAATTGATTGAAAACACTTCTATGCCTGGGCTCTTGCCTAGTATTTCTGATGGTTCTTGGTTTTGTTTTGTGTGAATGTGGGCCCAGTATTACCAGATCTTCTGATTTTTTTTCTTTTCAAAAGAAGCCAGAATTCTGTGTTGTTAATGTAAAAGCTTCTGATTTTGAAATATCGACAATTAAGCAGATAATCTGCTGGTCAAAAAAGCCACATCTGTGCATCAGACTGAGCCCAAGAATGGGCAGGTTGAGACCTCTGGTTTAAAGGCCCATTGAGGCAAAAAACTGGCCAAATGCTCCCACCATCGGCTGGACCCTGTGAGGCTTTGGTTGGCTGGTCTTGGGAACTGACACCTAGAGTTTTATTTGGGTGCACTCCAACTTTGTTTTTTCCCAACATTTTCTCCTGTTACTTGAAATAATTGATTTTTATTGGTAATTTAAAATTCCACCAAATGTTTCTCTGCCTAACCTCAGATTTAGCTAATAAAAAAATGTCAAGGACCAGCGTAATTCTTGTCTAGAAATGCAATTTTGGAAGAAAATTAAGAGATCCCCAGAGTCACCATTTTTGGAGGTGCAATTACTTTAATTGTCTGGAGAGGTTGAATGTGTGTAAGAGCATCTTTAAACTCCTCTCTGTGTCCAAAGATGCTTTTGGGAAGTCCTGGCCAGGGAGGAATGGAGGGAGAGAAATCCAAAGGGAAGAGAGGGAAGGAGGGAAGGGAGTGGCCTGGGCGTGATGTGGCAGGTATATCCTCATTGCTTCCCACTTCACCATCCTCCCTGTTCGGTGCTGGCTCCCAAGCGAGCCTGGGCAGTGCTGGTCGCATGAAGACCCCAGCGTGCACGTGCACACCAGCCCCGGTCCCTGCTGCCTGCTTGGCAGTGCCATTGAGGACATTGTTACTGGTGTCACAAAGTGGCCTCTTTGATGGTCCATCTGAAAATGGTCTAGAGTCAGGAATAGTTGTATTTCTCCTGAATAACTTATTTTTTCCTTCTGTACAACTAATTAGGTCTCCTTTTTTTCAGTTGACTAATAGAAAACTTACAGCCGAACTTGTGATACACCTAGAGCAGGCTGATGGTTCTCATAGGATACATTTCGGTGTCTTTGCCAGCTAAGATAAGTTCCTTCAGGGACAAAAGGAGGGATAAAATTGGAAGAAAAGGAAGGAGATGGGAACCAAACCGTGAGCAGTCTGAATGAGACCCTGCCACCGAAGACCCCATTTTCTAGATCTGCCTGCCCACCATAGTAAGTAAAGATAAACGTCATGAGAAATAGTTACCATTCATGTATTGTTTAAACTAGAACACTTTTGATAACAAAGGTTGGGGCGGGGGCGCTAGGACAACAAGTGTGAAGCAGGGCTGTCGCAGGCCTCAGGCGACACCAGCATCTTGAGCGTGATGTGGAAGAGCAGGGAGGGCTGGAAGAGGAGAGACTAGGGAGGGAACCAAGGCAGGGGAGAGAGGCTGTGAAGGGCTCCCGTATTTGGGGTCAGAAATAACCGCTGGGGTCAGCATCGTGTTCTCTATGGTTGAAATAAGGAGACACCATCGAAGTTGTGATTAGATGAATCACGTGGTTTATTGCTATACAAAGCGATGTTTGTTTTCCTTTGGTTCACAATGCCTAACAAGGAGCAGAATAATGAGAACAATTCTCTCAGGGAATGCATTAGCCACAGAGTGAGTGGCTTCCAAAATTACTAGAGTCTAGTCGCTCAATTAGGTGGGAAGCAGGCCTCCGTGGGAAGTAAAGTCTAACTAAAATGTGAGGGGTAACTTTATACAAGTGGCTCTTGGGAGAGCTGAGCCACACAGTGGAGGTGCTGGACAACACGTTAGATTCCCAGAGCATTGGCTGGCTGGTGCTGGCTGGCGAGGGTTCTGAGATTTGCTCAAAGGCTAATGGAGTGTGACCCCACTGAGCTCTCGGTCTTTGAAGAGGTGGTTAAGAGTGTGGCCTCATTTTGGCATAAACTTGCCACCTCAGAGAGGTGGCTGACCATGTAGCCCTGCCATAGCCTGAGGTCTTAGAATGCCAGAGTCTTGGGGTTTTTTGTAATTTGAAGCCCAGTAGAGGTCGTATATGGGGTCTTACAAGGTTTGATGACGTAACATTTTCTCTCAAGGGGAAGGAGAGTTCATTCCAAGTTCTTGTCATAGAAAAACATATGACACTCACGTAGTAAACTATGCAAGTGTTTGGAATTGTTTCAGAGCCAAGTAACACAGTGTATATGGACCTATCATCTGTTAGAGCCCAGAGGGGAGTGTTGCACCATTCTTGCGCTGGAATTTGGCTTTTGACTGGACTTTCAAGGTGAAGAGTAAAAGTGCCCTGACCATATAAATGAATCTTACTAAGCGTCTTAGTTCAGGCTACTGTAATAAACACCATAGACTAGGTGGCTTATAAACAATAGAATTTATTGCTCACAGTTCTGGAGGCTGGGAAGTCCAAGATCAAGGTGCTGGCAGATCAGATATGTGTTAATGTAAAAGCTTCTGATTTTAAAATATTGACAATTAAGCAGACAATCTGCTAACCAAAACAGCCACATCTGTTCACCAGACTGAGCACACTTCCTGGTTTGCAGATGGCTGTCTTGTATCCTCTTATGATGGAGAGAGCAGAGATAGGGAGAGGTGAGGCAAGCTCTCTCATGTCTCTCATAAGGGCACTAATCCCATGATGAGAGCCCCACCCTTATGACCTAATAACTCCCCCATATTCCCCAAACACCATCCCACTGGAGGTTAGGATGTTGATATAGTTTGGCTCTGTGTCCCCACCCAAATCTCATATTGAATTGTAATCCCCATGTGTTAGAGGAGGGGCTGGGTGGGAGGTGATTGAATCATGGGCGTGGACTTCCCCCTTGCTCTTCTCGTGATAGTGAATGAGTTCTCATGAGATGCAGTTGTTTAAAAGTATGTAGTGCTTCCCCCTTCTTGTGCTCACTCTCGCTCTCGCTCTCTCTCTCTCTCTCTCCTGCTGCCATGTGCAGATGTGCTTGCTTCCTCTACGTCTTCCACCATGATTGTGAGTTTTCTGAGGCCTCCCAGCCATGCCTCTTGTGTGGTCTGTAGAACTGTGGGTCAATTAAACCTCTTTTCTACATAAATCAGCCCAGTCCCAGGTATGTCTTTATAGCAGTGTGGGAACAGACTAATATAGACATCAACATGTAAATTTGGGGGGGACATACCTGCTGTCCATAACAGCAAGGGTGCCCCCCACATCCTCTGCTAGTCCGTGTCAGCTCATGAGCTAGAATTTGGGCATGGGTTGAATAGGAAGGATTAGGCTTTCTCTGTGGGGTGGTGCTAACATTGCCTATAGACTAATTTGCTAATTTTGAGAACTAACCACTGGGATTTGGCCATCATTCCATGCAGAAAGAATCAAGGAATTGAAGTTGAGATGAGGTAACTCTGCTCAAAAGTGTAAATGCTTTATTGTCACCATTGATTTCTGACTGGTCTCAGAAGTTCCCAAGAGCTGCTTTTAGTGCGCATTAGCTACAAGTCAGAATCTCACCAGGGCTGCACCGTCTCAGCCTGTGACTGTAAAAGGGTGACTCACCTGTGTCCGTGTACTCCAGAGAGCCTCAAGATGCCCTGCAGAGAGGGTGTTGCTCCCTAGACCAGCACGTAGGGCTCAGGAGATATCGCCTTGTGCCTCCTGGATGGGCTTGTATTATGTGTGCCGCAGAATCTCCAGAAGCCGGGAGGGGTCCTCATCCGGGAGAAGTCCACAGGGGCTGTTGGTGAACACAGCCCAGCCCAGCCCAGCCCACCCCAGCTCTGTGAGGGGAATGGAATGGAGACGCAGGCTCCCATTGTGAAATTCACCTACGTGTCCTGGCCCTGGCATTACCCAGGATAAACGTAGGAGATTCATGTGGGCTTGGCCTCAGTCATGGGAGTGTTTTGGGAAGCGGCCTTTGTCTTCTCATCTTGGCACATCTGAGCTTATCCAGTAAAGAATTCCACAGTTATTTCTTCAGGGCCTACTAAGGGCCAGGCTCTGAACAAGCCACAGGCCCCACCCTCAAGAGGTATACAGCCTAGAGGGCTGGCCCCATGCCTGCAGCTGAGGGGCTGAGCACACTGTGAACGTGTCCGTGGCCGCACTCCTGTGACGTGCAGGTACCTCCAGGCCTCGTGTCCTTCCTGCTGCCTATTCTGACTCTGGGGGCCTGGTTCCCTCTCCCTGCCTCCACCTCATTTTCCACCTCTTAGAAGATCCTTAGCCAGACTCTCTGCTTGACTTTCAATTTCATTTCACATCGGACATAGTCTCCTGGGTCACTAGCAGCTCCATGCTCCACAGCCAAGGGACCACCTACCCACTTCCATGTCCCCAAACTAACTGATGACTCCCTGTCTCCAGCTTTCCTGAGCTCCTGCTCATTTTAAAAGCCAAACTCCTTAGCCTGACACTGGGGGCAGCTACTCTCTCCCCGCATCCACCTCTCCTCTCACCAACTCCCCCTTGTACTTTTGTTTCAGCTGCACTGAACCCCTGGCTGTCGCCCACACAGGTGTCATCCGCACTTGGGGCCCTTGAGGATGCTCTCCCTCTGACTAGGATGCTCTCCCTCTGTCTAGGATGCTCTCTCTCTAGTCCCCTTTCCTTTCCTTTCCTTTCCTTTCCTGTCCTGTCCTGTCCTGTCCTGTCCTGTGCTGTCCTGTCCTGTCCTGTGCTGTCCTGTCCTGTCCTTTTCCTGAGATGGAGTCTTACTTTGTTGCCCAGGCTGGAGTGCAGAGTGGTACAGTCTTGGCTCACTGCAACCTCCACCTCCCAGGTTCAAGCATTTCTCCCACCTCAGCCTCTCAAGTAGCTGGGATTATAGGCACCCGCCACCATGCCTGGCTAATTTTTGTATTTTTAGTAGAGATGGGGTTTTACCATGCTGGCCAGGCTGGTCTCAAACTCCTGAACTTGTGACCCACTCGCCTCAGCCTCCCAAAGTGCTGGGATGACAGGCATGAGCCACTGTGCCTGGCTTCTAGCCCACTTTTCTATATGCCCTGCTCATTCTTCGAGGCGCAGGTGAGATAAAGCCTCCCTGAGGGCCGTCTGCACCCAGCGGTGTCCCTCACTCCTCAGGCTTGGAGGACAGATGCTTCCCGTGAACGCCTGTCTCCCTCTGCAAGGCTATGACCTTATTAGTCAAGGACCAGGCCCTTGACTAGTAAACTATTGCCCAGCCTCTCTCCTCCCAGTCTCACAAATCCATTCTAGGTAGGGAGGGCCTGGCACGGAAACCGTTCCTCCAGTGAGTGTCCAGCTCTCTAATTACATCTTGTAGTTTTAGGGCTTGGTTATTATTTTCAAATGATGGCGTGAAGGTGAGGGAACTGCAGTCCCTAGCAGGAATAAACCCAAATCACTTACATTTCCTGGGAAGATACTTGCTTCTCTTATTGCCATTGCGGAGACAGACTAAACTGTTGGCAAAGTTTCTGTCGTTGAGGTTGACTTCTGACTCCACCACTTACTGGCCAAATGACTTTGCAAAACATACTTAAACCTTTCAAAGCCTCTGTTTCCTCATCTGTGAAATGGGGAAGACTCCCAGCATATGGGCTGTAAAACGAGAACCTCCGCATCCATGGCATATTTGAGATCTGGGACTCACATGTTGCTATTCAGGCAGAAAGGATGTGTTTGAAAAAGTCTGCCTGCCAATTCTGATATGCAAGGGTTTATGTCCTCTCTTTTCCTCCTGTTGGAGAATCACTGGCCTTCAGGATCTACTTAAGGGTACTCAGTAAGTAGCTGAGAATGCAATGATGTCATGTACACATTACATAATACTAAGCACAGAGCAGCTCCATCAGAGCCCTTTCCCTTTCTCCATGTCCTATACAAGCCATAACTTTCCTTGGGGCTGTGAAGTCAGAGCGGACAGTGTTTACAGAGCACAGAGAGGTTAACTGTAGAGCGCGCAGCAGGACCACCTGTGAAGCCAGAAGGAATTTGTCCTGTCATAGAAAGGGAGTGTGCTGTGCAGGAGGGCATCACCTTCTGCCTTGGATGCTGCTAGCCCCTTTCTCTTCACAGCCTTTGAGATTACAGGCAGGTGCACACCCTTACCCACCCTTTACCCATGTGGGAAAACATGGCTTTGTGCTCTTATCCATGGTTCAGAAGACCAGTGCCCAAAGCCCAACGGCAAAGGTGCAGAAACTGTGGCCAGATTGGAGCTGACTGCGTGTGGTTTTGTAAACTGCAAGCTGAAAATAGCTTCCAACAATATGGGGTCAAGGATTTTTGAAGCACCATTATTAAAGCATCTCAAACTTCGGTTTGTAATGCACCTGTCCCCACATGCCACCCCCTTCCCCTGCCCCCGAAGAAAGTGTCACACCCCACTTTCTCCCTCTACTTTTTTCTTCCCTTCAGTGCCCCTTCTCTGTCCTGGCCCCCACAGCAAGCTGATGGGGCCCCTGGGCACTGTGGCAGGCTGAACCTGTATGATGGAAGGATCCCACTGGCTGCCTGCAGCTAAGCCTAAGCTTGTGGACAGCCTCGTGAGACTCGAACGAGTTGAAGTGTAATCATCTCCTTTTAGACACTCACTCCTGTGTTCATTTCTCAGTTTGAGAACCTGTCTTCTGGATCCAGGCTTTTCTGATGAAGGTTTTTACCCTTCGATGCCCCTTCTAAAAACGGTTTAGAAACAGAATAAGTTATTTATTCCCTTGGACCTCTGCTTGGTTTTTTGTTTGTTTGTTTGTTTTCTTGTCCAAGTTGAAGTCTCCGTGCCCTTTGACAGACGTGCAGTAGCCTTGCTGGCAGCTCTCTGCATCCTGTGAGCCACCCACTTCACCTCCTGTGCTTCTCCTGCACTTACAGCAGTGCTGTCGCCCTGTGTGCTTGAACGGTGCTCAACTGTGTGCAAATTGGTTTTACATTCGTATTTTAAATTTGCTCCTCATACTAATTCAGTGACCTAAGAACGCAGGTGGTTTTATCCTCGTTTTGTAGAAGACACTAAATTTTGTGTAAGTTGCGTTCACCCAGGGCTGCTTGGTCAGGACTAGAACCCAGGTTCCTGGGCTGAGTCCCCTGCCTGTCCCCAATGCCCCTGAGGTCCTGGAGTGATGGTTCTTAGACCGCATCCTCTGTTTCCTGAATTAGGAAATAGCAGATCTTGAGATGTTTTGCAGTCTCATACCCAACCACCTCATAGCCTGGGTCACTGAGTCCCCTTTTTTTTGGAGCAGGGGGGATTTGCAGTATACACGTGCATGTTAAAGATAATCTTAGTCTTTTCATTCAAACCTGTAGGAGCACTGAAGTTCCTGTGCTGGCGTTTGAGCCCTGTGCAAGTGGATCGCTCATCTCTGTCCACAGTCACGTTTGGCAAAGGCTGTATTTCTGCTCTGACCTGTGTGGGTCTCTCCAGCAAAATGATGTTATCGCTTTTCCTCCCAGCACGGTGATGTCCCTGGTGATGCTGTGATCAGTATGTAATTAAAGGGAGCTATGCATGGCTGCTCTCAGACTGTTGCTGGGGGCTTTTGATCATTGGGAAATCTCAGTGGTGTAGGTTTTAGTGGAAACTGTATCCAGCCAGGCCATTCATAGCTTCTACACCACAGAGGGAATGTTTGTCATTATTAGAGGGCATGGGTTTCACTTTTTTATGTCTGCAACCTGAATCGGGTGAACTTTTCTCTTGCCCTATGGAAGCATTAAAATAATGCCTGCCTGCTTACCTGACTGCCTTCCTGCCTGTCCATCCCCCTGTCTGTCCATTCATCATCCATTTATCCATCTAAGGTGAGAGCAAAGATTTGCCGTAGAAAATCTCCCACAGTAAAAACCTTTTCTACAGTAGAAAGGTCTTTCAGTCTGAGTTTCCATAACTGCCCCTTCACTCACAAGAACCCCATCCTGCTACGTATTTTGCAAAAGCAGCTGACTTCTGCTGCAGCGTCATTCCCATGGGTCTCAGCCTCCTGGTGCTGAGGCCTGGGTACCATGTTCTGAGCCAGCCTGGGTTATCCAGGGAAGTGTGGAGGTGCCCAGTGTGCTCTGGAAAATGGAAGCCACTTGTACTTCACTGTCCCCCATCCCATCTCCCGACACCCCTTTCTCTTCACTAAAATGCTGAACAAACATCCCTGCCCCTGCTGACTGACTCTTCGATGAGGGGATGGAAAGACAGACTCAGGTGCCTTGGGTCACTCCCTTCCTATCCACCTGGGTTTCCTCCTATATAAAATGAGAAAGGTGAATTGAACTGTCTTTCCTAACTCTAGCAGACCATTATCGATTCTGTTGATATCATCACAGAATTCTGGGAATGGGAGGGGCACCGAGGGCATCCGCCTCCTGTTGGATTCTGCCTGCAGCATCCTGGATCTGTCAGTTTCATGTGGATTTTTTACCTCCCACAGTGGGGACGTGGCCACTTTCAGAGCAGCCCATTATTTGATGATTGGATGAGTTTGGTAGAATGTCTTTCTGTATATTAAACCTAAAACAATCTACACCCCTGTGGTTTCTACCCATTGCCCCTGCTAAACACACTCTGATGCCAGACGAAAACATGTCCACACACCTTTCCCCACAAGAGTCCTTCAGATACTCACATTTACAGAAGAGCTCTGATTTACTGAGTCATGTTTGGAAACGACTGATAACTCTTCACACACACACACACAGCCCTCTTCACACCATGATGCCAGCCAGCGGGAAATATGCCAGCCAGTGGAAAGCCTTTCCTGTCTGCCAGGCTTCCAGAGGCAGGGAGCAGGCCTGTCTGGAGGAACTCTGTGCAGACACACATTTCTTCCCGGGGAAGCCAGCGCCCCAGCTTGTATCTTTCTCCGAGTCCCTTCCTGGCATCCTGCAAATTAATCTTGTCAGCTGCTGGGAACACCAGTGTGTGTGCTGATGGATTACAGTAGCGTGGGGTACAGGTCTGTAGCCTGTAGGAGCAGTGGGGTGTATGGTATTGGGGCAGCCTCGTGCTCCTGGGCTACAAACCTGTGCGGCATGTTTCTGTGCTGAACACCGTAGGCAGCTATAACACAAGGGTAAATATCTGTATATCTAAAAATACCTCAATATAGAAAAAGTACAGTACAAAGAAAGAGTAAAACATGAAAAATGGTGCATCTGTATAGGGCACCTACCATCAGTGGAGCTCGGAGGACTGGAAGTTGCCCCGGGTGAGTCAGTGGGTGAGTGTGAAGGCCTGGGACGTTACTTTGCACTGCTGTAAGCTTCTTCTATTCAGGCACATGTAGGCTATGCTACATTTATAGAAATAAATATTCTTCAATAATAAATTAACCTGAGCTTACTGCAGCTCTTTTACTTAGAAACTTTTAAATTTTAAAACCTTTTTGACTCTTGGAATAACACTTAGCTTAAAACACAAATATATTGTACAGTTGTAAAAAAATTTTTCTTTCTTTCTTTCTTTCTTTCTTTCTTTCTTTCTTTCTTTCTTTCTGTCTGTCTGTCTGTCTGTCTGTCTCTCTTTGTTTTTGACAGGGGTCTCACTATATTGCTGAGGTTGGTCTCAAACTCCTGGGCTCGGGCGACCCTCCTGCCTCAGCCTCCCAAAGTGCTGGGATTACAGGCATGAGCCACCACACTCAGCCAAAAGTAAATACTTTTTCTTTATATCCTTATTCTGTAAGCTTTTTTCTATATTTTAAGTTTTTAATTTTTTAAAACTTTTTTGTTGAAAACAAGCCAAACACACACATTAGCCTGCACAGGGTCAGGATCCTCAAGACGTCACTAGGCCATGGGAATTCTTCAGCCCCGTTATAATCTTCTGGGACCATCCTCTGCCTGTGTGTTCTGTCGCTGACTGAAACGTCGTCGCGTGGTGCGTGACTGTACACAATGCTGCATGGCAACAAGTTGCCACGCGTGTGCATCGGAGAGCCTTTTACACACCAGATCATCTGCCTCTGCTTGTTAGATATAGCAGAGGTGATTAAAATATGAAATGTTTATCACGCTGGAAGCTGAAAATCTCGTTTTCTTGGTGCAGACACATTCATTTTTAGAGTTCAATAGATGCTGTCATTTATGGGACAAATTTCTCCTGAAGGTCTTTGATCACATTTGCCTATAGAACTTCCAGAAACTCTTGGACACCTATTGAATCTTCCAGTTTTTTCTTTCTTACTTGAGAAGAAAGTTCCCACCCTTTTTCCCCCTCCCACTCCTAACCCCCAGGGCTGGCTCAGTTATCCACCTGCCAATGTCAGCTGCTGGGACTCCAGGCCCATTTGAGAAAAATTAATTTTCCTTTCTTTATCAGAGCGTTGGGCCTTGCAGCCATCTGTCTGCTCAGCAGGCGGGGCACGTGGGGCTCCAGCCACCTTTCTCTTCACATTTCATGCCCCTTAATCTGGCTGATTTCTTCTCTTGCCACCCTCCTGTCAGGTCCCTGAAACCAGGCTGGTACTTACACCTGCCCACCATCTCCACCCCAAGCAGGGCATTTTATTTATGATGTTGTAAGCTTTTGTTTCACTAGAACTCAGCAGGAAGATTCAGTTTACGGAATGTAGTTACTTCTGCCCTTGTTTACCAGAAAATCTAGTCCATCAGAATATGTGGTTTTGGTAGAAAGAGAATTGTGCATGCAATTAAGCAAATAATTAAAATCTTGCTTCACTTTCTTCATTGGTAAAATAAGAATCATATTGTGCATCTCAGCGTTATTGAAGATCTGTGTAAACCTTAAAGTACTCCAGATAGTTATGAAAGACGATTATTCCTAGTCTTTAAGCATCCTGCTTCACTACAGTCTCCTGGCTGGTAGGTGTCAGTTGCAAATCTCCAAGTAAGCCGAGAATAAAATGATGGTGTTCCTCTTTGGTTCTTCAGCTCTGATTAGGTGTATCCATCTCCCCAGTGAAGGCTGATGTCATTAGTTCCTCCAAAAACTTTGCCTATCTCTCAAACTGCAATTTAAATGCAGTTTAAATTAACGGTGAACAGAGACATAGTTTGTAATAACAACTCCTACTTAATGAATGTGTGTCATGTGCCAAGCACTGTTCTAAGCACTTAGTTTCTGTTTTTTGTTTTGTTTTGTTTTGGTTTGTTTTTTGACACAGAGTCTCAGTCTGTTGCCCAGGCTGGAGTGCAGTGGTGCGATCTTGGCTCACTGCAGCCTTGACTCAAGTGATTCTCCTGCCTTAGCCTCCCGAGTAGCCGGGACTACAGGCGCACACTGCCATATCTGGCTAATTTTTTTATTTGTAAAGATGGGGTTTCGCCATGTTTCCCAGGCTGGAGCATTGGAATGTTGAATTATCCCAACTCCATGAAGCCAGTACTATTTCTCTCCGCATTTTAGAGGTGAGGAAGCTGAGGCAGAAGCTCATGGCCAGCGTGTCACAGCTGTGAATGTGGATGGAGGTGGGCTTCAGGCCTTGGCGGTGTGGTCCTGGAGCTCCTGCTCTTAATCACGTGCTATCCTTGTCCTCTGGGTATTGCAGGCTGGCACTGAGGGACCCCACTGGGTTCTTTAGTTCCTTAGGAGTGAGGTCCTGCCTGGCTCCCCCAAGTCTCACTGGCTGGCTTCTAGCATCTTCCGCTTGGGCCTGCTAGATGCTGATCACCTGCCTGGACTTCTGTCTTCATTGCCAAACCTCTTCACTGAGGCCCTGAGGGACAGACATCAAAGACAGTGTCCTCATTGTATAGAATTTGCCCAAGGTCCTAAAACTAGGAAATGGAAGATCCAAGCCTCAGGTATAATCCAGTGTTCTTTTCACTGTGTGGTAATATTTATATTTTGTGATGACTATGAAATTAGCCTGGATGTGGTGGGGTCACTGGTAAACATTTGCCATAGAGGTTTGTCACCTCCTGCCTGTCTCGCCACCCTGGCCCTGGCCCTGCTTGTGCTCTGAGAGTGGTCTCCTCAGAAGGAGGCTCTCAGTTCTCAGTTTGAACTGTTGCTTGCCTTGTTGACTTGGGACCACAGTGGAGGAAAGAGAGTGAGAAAAGTGTCTGACGACTGGAACGGAGCTTTCTGGAGATGCATTTTCTTGCTGTAGCAGGTTCCAAGCCATTCTTTGTGACTGCTGATTTGTGGCGCATTTTGCTGCAGTTGCAGAAATAGCTGTGCTATAGTTAGCCAAAGGCTCTATGTCTGTCTGCTCTATAACAGCTAGCTGCAAAGCCAGGGCCTGCCCTTGCTTGTTAAATGCTGATGAATGTGGAGCTAGGACTGAAAAATCCACCCGCCTTTCAGGCAAGTCAGATCACCCGTCCCTTTCATGAACAAAGAAGACCGTGTGTGTTTGGAAATGAATGGGGAGAGGCAAAGAGGGTGGTTCGAGTTCTGAGTCTAGGGTGTTTGAGCAATGTAGGGGTCAGATAGTGGGTAATGAGGATGCCTGTGACAAAGCGAGGCTGCTTCCTCAGCAGCTGGGGAAGGAACAGGCGGAGGGAGCAGGCCAGCACAAGGGAGAACGCTGTTTGTGTCCCATTTCTGAGAATAGGCTGTAGGGGGCACATGGGATACATTGAAGGAGGGACCTGAATGGTCCTGCCTGCAGAATTTGCAGGTCTTGGCAATGGTGTTGTGTTTGCAGGTCCTGGGCTAAGCAGACCCTTGGGAATCCTGTCACCATTGGGTCCGGCTCTGCCTCGTTTTTCGGAGCATATGGGACAAAGCCGCCGTTGGTGGGCATGAAGGCCTCTTCTGATCCGGCCTCAAGCTGATCTTTCGGCCTCACTGCCCTCTCCTCTCTCCCCACACCCTGAAATTGTGTGCACGTTTTGTTGTGTATGGCCATGGGTACATGTGTTCAGATGCTCGAAGGTGCTGACTTGAGCCCAGCCCCTCCGGATTGCCTGTTGCCTCTGTTCCCCTCTTCTCACCTCCAGGGCTTTGCTCAGGCTGATTTCTTGGCATAGCCTGTCCTTCCCCAACTCTGGCTGTGGAAACTTACTTCCTCTGTAAGCTGAGCTCTAACATAGCGATTTCCACGAACCCTTTCCCTAATCTACACTTCACCCTTAAGTTGGAATCAGCTCTGCCCTTTCCTCGTTCCGGAAGCATTCTGCTAATGATGTGGTTAAAGCATTTATTTAATCTTACCTGGTGTCTCCACAGCTGAAGGTTATAAAGTCCTTGAGGACCAGCAAGGCCCATCCCATCGTCACTCATCTCTGCCCTTCCCTCTAAGCCCAGCTCTACCTAGCAGTTTCTAGAAGACAGCAGGCTGCATTCAGATGGTCCCTGTCTACTGAGGGTAATCATTGGCACTTCAGAGTCAGCTCCAGAGTCATCTCTAAAGGTGCTAATGAGCAACTCCTAGCTGTTGGTGGGCATGCCGGGGCTGTCCCTGAAAGTCCTCAGAGAGGGACCCCAGATCTGCCAGGAAATCCTGGCAACTGAGTACCTTGCACTGAGTATTTACCGAGACTGGCACAATGGCAGGAGAGCCATTCAGATGGCTAAAAAGCACACGAAAAGATGCTCAGCATCGTTAGTCATCAGGCAAAGTGTAAAGCAAAGCTACAGTGAGATACCAGTTCATATCCACTAGACAGCTGTAATAATAATAATAATAATAAAGGCAGGACAGTAACAAGTACTGGTGAGGAGTTGGAGACATTGGAACCCTCACTCACTGATAGTGGCAATATGAAGTGGTACAGCCGCTCTGAAGAACAGTCTGGCTGTTCACAAACTTAGTTACCATGACCAGCCATTCCACTCCTAGATAGATGTGTAGAGACCCAAGAGAAATGAAAGCATATGCCCGCACACAGACATGCAAATGAACATTCATATCAGCATTATTCATAATAGCCAGAAGGTGGAAATAACCCACATGTCTATCAGCTGATGAATGGAAAAGCAAAATGTGATGAAACGTTATCTGGCTATAGAGGGACTGAAGAATTGATATATGCCACAGCACGATGAACCTTGAAAGCATGAAGACGAGTGAAAGAAGCTCATCACAGGAGACCACGCTGTATGCGTCCATTGAGACGAAATATCCACAAGAGGCAAAATGGCTGCTTGGGGCTGGGGCAGGTGGTTCAAGAGTTTTGGGGGAACAATAGCTAAAGGGTACGAGATTTCTTGTTGAGGTGATGAAAATATTCTAAAATAGTGTCATAGTTGCACAACTCTGTGAGCATACTAAAATCCACTGAATTGTACACGTTAAATGGGTGAATTGTACGGTATTTAAATTATATGTCGAGAAAGCTGTTACCAAAAAAAATTAAAAAGAAGGCAGGAGGATGTATATGGCTGCAGTGTAAGTGCGGACTTCAGCGTTCACGCTAACCTCTGCTGTCCCTGTCTGCCTTAGCCGCGACTTCCCCACACACAATATTTTTTCCAGGGTAGAACAATCATAAGTACTGACAGATCTGTATAAAGTCATTTTTTAAAAGATGAAAATTTTTATTTCATTTTTATGATTTAGCTGCCTTTTTACTTTCCAAGAGAATGAAAATGACTGGACTTGCATTTGGATTTTTTTCTTGGCCACTGGGACAAGATGGTGCTACTAATCTGCCGGTGCTAGCACATGCTTTCATTTATGCAATCAGCCAGTCATTCTCGCACAGCAAATATTTATTGTGTACCAGTGTTTTAAGGTCTGAAGAGACAGAAATAAAAGTCTCCACCTTCAAGAAGCTTATACCAGAGGGGAGACACTCAAGTTAGCAAGTAACAGACAAGTATTGTGATGAGGGGCTCTAAACACATAGGAGAGGCCCAACTAGAGGTAATCAGGGAAGGCATCAGGAAGAGGTGACATATTGGAAGGAAAGTAGGAGTCGGTCAGGAAGGAAGGACATTTTAGGTCCAGGGAGCGGCATGAGCAGTGGCTCAGGGTAGTTTAGGGAGCTGTGCGAGTTTAGTCCAGGACCCGAGGGTGTTCAGGTAAGAATGCTGGTCCAAGGAGTCAGACACAGAGGGCCTCGTAAACCATGCGAAGGCATCTGTGCTTTATCCTGTTGGGGATGGGGAGGTCTGGTTTCATTTTCATGTTAGGATGTTGATATTGGTTGCATGATGGAGATGACATTGGAGGGGAGTGAAAACATGAATACCTGGGGCTGAGATGAGATTTAAGGGGGGCAGCTGGGAAGGAGGATGAATGCGCCACGGGTTAAGGAGGCACCGGGGGTTCTGGCTTGGACGCCCTGGTGGGTGATGATGTGGCGTGTCAGGTAGGAAGGGATGTGCGGGTGTTTGTCAGTCATTTGCCTCCCTGGGGAGCCGTACCGAGGCGGAGCTATCAGTGCTCCCTGAGCAGACTAGGACTGCATGTGCTAGAAAGGGACGGAGTGTTCCATATCTGCCTCCCGCCAGCGGTGTGGTCACGTGCAGTCAGCTTCCCTGGCCCCGTGGCAGGTTACAGGTCCTCATGGGCCCTGGCTCCTGACACGCCAGGCTCTTTCACTTGTCTGGACCTTGGGTTTCCTGACTATCTGTATGAGGAGATGGATTTATGGATGTTTAAGCTCCCTTCCAGCTCTGATATTATATCAGCCTATGTGATGTTCACATTTGCACAATTACCTCTTTCAGTGATTCATATAGTCATTTCAGAGACCCTTCAAAATTCATTCGGATCAAATATCTTAGTTTTTATTAATACTTCCTCTTTCTACATGGTGTTTTGCTCTGTAAAAAAAATTATACGTATACACACACACACACGCACATATATTTTGTCTCACTCTGCCACCCAAGGTGGAGAGCAGTGACATGATCATGGCTCACTGCAGCCTCAACCTCCTGGGCTCAAGTGATCCTCCTGCCTCAGCCTCCCAAGTAGCTTGGTCTACAGGCACGTGCCACCACGCCCGGCAAATTCTTTTTTGATTTTTTGTAGCGATAGGGTCTCACTGTGTTGCCCAGGCTGGTCTTGAACTCCTGGGCTCGAGCAATCCTCCTGTCTCGGCCTCCTAAAATGCTGGGATTACAGGCATGAGCCACCACATCTGACTATTTTTAAAATGTTAACATTGTCTATATTTTCTTCATTACATGCTACCTCAACATCTTTGCAAGTAGATGGGGCCTGAGGAATAAATAAATCAATAAAAATATGTGAATTACAACTTTGATTCCAGCGCCTTTTTGGCAAGCCCATGACATCCCCGGAGGAACTGACAAAGATACCTGGGAGTAACGCAAAGCCACATCCAGGAGTGATGCCTGAGAGTCAGATCCACTGTGAGATAATCCCCAAACTTAGATTCCAGGTTTGCTGTGTCTCCCTTCCTAAGGCCTCTCTTTTAAGCACTGATCTCTGAACACTCAGGTTTACTGGGGAGCTGTGTTGGAGAAGGCTTTTCCCAAAGCGAAGACTCTTCTAGAATGCAGATGCCCACCCCAGGTCCGCCAGGTTCCTCCCACCTCTGCCCATGAAGACTTCCTTCAGTTTCTTAGTCTGGCTCTGAAAATCCACAGGGTTCCGTTCTGTCAAATGGAGGTTGCTGCAGTCGCGGTACGGAATGGTACACGGGAAGATGAAAAGACCGTTTCCTTCTACTTCCCTGTGAGAGCCTTTCGGTCCCTCTGTTTTATAACACTGTAATTGCACCGCAACCAGGCAAGAAAATCAAATCACCTCCTACCAGATTTGTAGTGTTTTTCCACCAGGCAACCAGGTCAGAGCAGAGGGCCCCTGGGAGGCTGTGCCTTCGCCCCCTCCGGCCACCTGGCAGATGAGGTGGAGATGTTGTCGAACAGTCTGACTCAAATTGAAAGGAGGAGGAGGAGCCCTCCAGGGACGTCTCTTTTTGTATCTCCTTTTTCTCAGGAATGGACATTCTGTCCCTGCATGCTTCCTTCCTGTGGAGAACGTTAAGCCTGTTTGCCCGGTTGGATTTTTTGCCGAGACTATCGCAGAATTGACAACGCCGAATGTGGAAGGCCAAGTCCACGGGCTCTTTCCTAGGGAGCAGGAACTGTGCCTTCATCACTTTTATGTCCCCAGTGCTTGGTACAACGCTCTGTTGTACACATTCCCAGCGAACATTTGGGACTAATGGAAATGAACGAATGAATGAGTCACAGAATGACCAATCACATTTACCAGTGAGAAGGTGACTTCTAAACTGCCACAGGCCAGGACAGCGCCAAAGAGGGTCAGGTGGGAGAGTGACTACCCCACCGCTTAGCTCTGTGGCTCCTGTGGCTTCCGCAGGCCTGGGTCTGGCAGCCTTTCCTTCACGGCCTTATCCTGCCTCGGGTGGCACTGAGTGGGCCTCTCGACCTCACCTGTGTGTCAGGAGTAGCACTCAACTCACTAAAGAGAAAGAAAACCGCCAGCTTGCCCAAGGCAGGTCTGCAGTCAACAGAACTTGAAAAACAACCTTATGGCGTGCGTGTGATTTGGGAGATACTGTTGACATTTTTCATTTGCTGACTGTAAAGCAGAAATTCCTCCATGTGGTTTTGGGGTACTCCCTGTGTCTTTCTCAGTTATCTCGGGGTGTTGTGAGCCTGCAGAAGAGCCGCTCCTGCCTGCACCTTCCCTGTTCAGGGCAGTGTTGTCTGGCGGGGATCTGGCTGCTGCGGGAGGGGGGCGCCTGCTGGAGCGGCTGTGACTGCCTAGGACTGTCCTCATGCAGGTCTCTGCCGACACCTGCCACCAGGTTGGTGCCAACAGGGCCTTTAGGTCTGATCCCATCTCTTGGCCACAGATTTTGATCATGAACATTTCAACTTCTTTCAGGTAAGATTTCAGTTGAAAATCAACATGGTTTCCTCGCTTCATTGAGATAATTTGCATTTGGAAGCGTGGGGCCAGGGGATTGATTGAGCTTGAGTTCTGATGCAGGATAACTCCCCACCGCAAGAGTTTTGGATCAGGTGGTGGGGAGGGCAGATGTCACAGCCCTCTGCTGCCCTTCCTGGGCTCTTCCCCATTGCCCACCTCCACCAGGCTTGTGAGCTCATATCCTGGCCTTGTGAACTCCTTCCTGCACCCCTCCTGTGGACAGGCTGGGGCTGCCCTCCTGGTCTATGGCCCTACCTAAGGATGGCCTGTCCTGGGCTGCTCTCCCAGTTCCCCAGCCCTCCGATAGAAGGAAATGGGGATGAAAGGCCCAGGCCCTAGGCTTTCCCCTCTTTTAGGACTGTTCGGTCAAAGGTCAAGGAGTAGAGGCCAAAAGCATCATGTCCAGGCCCCTAGTTGAGTATCAGTTCAGCTCCCTGTCGGAGCCAGGCCCCCTCCCCTGCTCTTGGGGACACGTCTAGCCTAGGCGTCTCTGACGTCACTGTCTTCCTTGTTATGTGGTCACTTACACACCACTTCTTCTCATTCTCATTTTCTCTTTTTTACACATTCTTTTTTCTCTTAGCTTCTTGAGGGTGGGGATCAAGCCTTCCATTTTTTTCTCTTTCCCTGTGAGTGACTGCTCCGTAAATGTGTAATAAATGAATAAATAATGGGTTCGCTTGAAAGAAGCTGAGCTGCCATTTATTCCTACTGCTCTTTTCCCTCCGTCCTTCAAATAACCCATGACAGCCTTGTGCACCCGGCAGCCTGATAGAAAACACAGATGTGTGTTGCATCCGTGAAAAATGGTTCCAGTGCCAGCTCAGACTCCAGCCTTTCTGGAGCCAGCCGCTTTCTGTACTCTGTTTGGCTCTGGTGGGAGTTGTGGTCCCTGGACCCGGCTGACTGTGTCCCGGCCAGTGAGGGCAGCCTTGTGATAGTGAAGGATGATGTGGGGTCCACACTCCCATGGGGTTCGTGCCTCTGGAAACAAGGGTGCTCATTTTGAAAGTGTCTTGGGTTTTTGGAAGTAGACAGTAAGGCATGTGTTCATTAGTCTATCAGTCTGTCAGCAGATGTTTCCTGAGCACTGTCTGCTTAGCAGACGCTGTGCCAGGTGCTGGGGCTGCCTTCGTGAGCAAAACAAACGTGGTCCTTGCCCCCACGGAACTCACAATCTAGAGGGGGAGGCCTAGAAACATGAGACAAATTATCAGGGGAAAACAGAGGTATTCTGTGCCAGGCCCAAAGCCTCAGCGCTCTCTCATGCTGCCGTCGCAAACCATTTTCCTCCAGGTGAGTCCTAGGTCTCGGATCTATACCCATCGTTCTCCCAGAAGCATCTCAATCCAGCCCCCAGCCGTCTGGTCCGTTCCTATAGAAAACCTTGTCATTTTCCCTAAAGCAGCTGGCAGGCACCTAGAACACTGCCGTTCAGTACGCGGGACTCGACCTGAGACCTGGCCAACTGCCTAACCACCCTGGCCCTCTGTCTCTTTGTCTGTAAAATGAGGGCTGTGGTCTGGACCCACACTTCTCAAAGCGAGTTCCATGGAACACCAATCCCAGGATGTGTCCTGGAGGAAAAGGATGTAATGATCAAGGAAGTTTGAGAAATACATACATTTTATTCCCCCTCTTCTAGATTCACGGAGCACACTAAAGGCCCTAGAAGTCCTGAAGTACACAATCGCGTCTAGCTTTGTTGAGCATTAGCTTTTTTCAGCTTACTGACCCAGATCCCTTTGTTCACATGGTATCTATTTTCCTGAGGCTGTAGGACTCCTGGAACTTGCTGCAAGGCCTTTGAAGGGCCTTCTGCTCTGCATGCTGTCATTAGGGTTCTGGTGATGCCCTGGGCGGGGGACAGAAGTTGATATGGGGCAGTGGCCCAGACCCTGTAGCATCTGGTGCCCCTCCTTCCTCTGTGATGATCGCGCCCGTGTCTGAGGAGATGGCTGGCTATGAATTTCCTGCAGTGGGCTCCGGAGACATTTAAGATGCTCACTGGTGGTGGCACTGCCTTGGAATCCACAATCATTCTTAATTGGTCTCGGAACCATCAGCTGGTGAAAGCATCTGTCAGGGGAAACTTGAGCAGTGTTCAGAGCCCCATCAATAATTCAGCTGATGAGCTCCTTCAGACGCAGGCCTCGCAGCCCTCAGGACTCACTCGTCTTCTGCCCAGGGAGGCCTTCTCTGTTACATCACCGACGTTAGTGACTCAGGCAGCAGCACCTCCGTGTTCTTCCAGAATCCCCAAAGCCTCATCAGTGGGAAGAGGGAAGATTGGTGCAGATTAAGCCCTTCTAATTCCGTCAGCCAGCCAGGAGTGGGGGCTTGCTGACGGGGAGGCTCTGGAGAGGGGATGCTGACGGTGGGGTTTAGGCAGCCCCTTGTGCTGTGCCGGGGGGATTTGTCCACTGCGATGGATAGGCTGTGGGCCCTCCACTCCTTCCACTGCCTCCAGCCATTCAGGAAAAAAACGAAGGCTTTTTTTTTTTTTTTTTGGGTAAATTAGAGGCTTGCACATTGAAGATACCTAAAAATACTGGTTGAATGAGTTCTAGCTGATTAGATCTGGCTTTCATTCCCATTTAGTAGAATGATAGCATGCCATCGCTGGATGGGAACACGGAAATCATCTCCTCCAGCTCCTTCATTTTTCAGTGTAGGAAAGTGAGACCAGAGAACAGTGACCTTGCCAAGGTCACCCAGCCGGTTCGTTGCAGAGCCAGGCCAGTGCCTAGGCTCCCGGCTTACAGCACCTGGTCCTTTCCAACTGGCCACGCCCTGCCTCTGAGCACGGAGGGCTCGGCGTCCTTCTTGGAGAGCTGCAAACATCCCCAGGCACAGCGAGGTGGAGAGAGCAGTTGCTCTTCCCACTCTGGTGCTGAGCCCCCAAGGGGAGCGTGTCGTCCCTGCTGTTATACTGACAGGATGGTGAGAGGAGTGTGTTCTGTGCCATCAATAATGTGAAACCAAAAAAACTGGAAACTTCCTTCTTTCTCTCAGCTTCTTCGCTAATTTGTGGCGCTGGGGCTAGCAGTCGCCTCCCCCTTCCTGTAGAGTCAAAGGGCCTTGGGACTCATCCTTTCTCACCTGTTTGTGGGCTCTCCTGGGACCCAGCTCTAGGGTGCTCAGACATGAGGTACTTTCTAGCTAGACTTCCCAGCTAGACACTGAGCTACTGTACTGAGTACTACTGAGTACTGAGTACTGAGTACTACTGAGTACTGAGTACTACTACTACAGTACTACCAAGTTGTAGTACTCAGTACTACTGTACTACTACTGAGTACTACTTTCCAGCTAGATACTGAGCTGGTGTTCCACCTTCACCTGGAGGATGGGGGGATATCAGAGCCTTACTTTTCCCATCTGTGTTTTTAACCTCAGCCCTTTTAGACTATTGAGGGGTACAATGGACTGAATAATTATATCCCCGCAAAATTCACGTGTTGAAATCCTAACCCCCAATGTGATGGTATAAGGAGGTGGAGCCTTTGGGGAGTGATTAGGTCATGAGGGTGGAACCTTCATGAATGGGATGAGTGTCCTGATGAAAGAGACCCTGAAGAGCTCCCTCACCCCTTCACCATATGAGGAGACTGGGGAAAGGCAGCCGTCTGTGAACTGGACAGCCAGTCCTCACCAGACACAGAATCAGTGGGCACCTTGGTCGTGGACTTCCCGGCCTCTAGAACTGTAAGAACTTGGCTTCTGTTGTTTGTGGGCACCCAGTCTGTGGTACTTTGTTATAATAGCTTGAACTAAGACAAGAGGAATGGAGGATGACCATGTAGGGCCCAGGCTGGGCTTTCTCTTGGAGGCTCAGTGCTAGACGATGCCTTTAGAGATGACTTGGTCAGCACCCAGTATTATAGATGATGATCCTGAGGCCTTGAGAGGGGTAGCCACTTGCCCAGGTCACAGGACCAGTTGATGGTAGGGCTAGGATGCTGGGATAAAGCTGCCTGAGTCCCCGTCCTGGCGAGTGTTTCTCCTGTAGAGTCTCAGCACGAGGCCCTCAGCCTTTCTGGTTTTGGGTGCCATTCTCCGGAATAGGACCAGCATGTCTGCTGGCTCCAAACCCCAGTGGTTAGAGAGTACAGAGGAGGTTTGGGGATCAGGAAATGCTCGATGTGACTGAGGAAGGTTTTAGAGTAGGGTGTAGGGGCAGAAAAGATGAAAGTCATTTGGGGCCAGGCAGCAAAGAGGAGCGTTCAGAGGCTCTGAATTCAGTAGGGGAGTAAAATGCCTGGAGGTACGCTGTCTTGGGGAGTCATCATCATGGAGGTTATGAAGGCCAAAGGAGGTCAAGGAGCAGAGGTGCGGGTCGTGGGCGCCACTCTCCATCCTGCGTGCAGCGACCCGAGGCTTTCTGCTCAAGAGGGAACCGCATCTCTCATAACCATCTTGTCCCTCGAATCGCAAGCTGGGGCAGTCCTTGGCTGAATGTCTACCTGGAAGGCCTCGGGAGGTGTAGCCTGAGTAGAGGGCAGACCACATCCTTGGGTGAAAAGACAGACTTCTCAATGGCTGGGCAGCCAAGGCCTTCCTATAGCTCAGGGAGGCTTTGGTAAATCCAGCGTTTCCAAGGGCGTGGCCAGTGCGCTGTGGTTCCCAGGTGTTTGAGCTCTGGGAGTGTGGGGTTGCTCATGGAGAAGACGGCAGCAGGCTAGGCGTGGCCCACAGGCCACCGAGCTGTAATCTCAGCCCCAACACACGCCACACACCCTCACACTCTCCTTCCTGCCTGTGAGCCCCAGTGGGGTAGGGGAGCACCGTGAGCCTGATTTCCAGGCGAGGGTTTGGGGGAGTAAGCCCTAGGAACCCTGACTCTCTGGGAACAGGGCAGGGGCTGGCATGACATGCAGGAGCTGTGCCCACCAGGCCGCACACCCTCTCCGCGCTCTTCCAGCTCCTGGGCCCGCCAGGCCGCACACCCTCTCCGCGCTCTTCCAGCTCCGCAGATGCCCTGAGCTTGCGTTGTCTTCCCCTCCGGGACCCCGCAGAGTAGAGGCTCGGTGACAGAGCCACGGAGAAGGGAAATCCTGACTCTGAATCCTGAATGAAACGGGTTTCCCTCTTGAAGTTACTGAGCACTTTTCATGGAGCCGTCCGAGGAGAACACTAAGGGATAATAGCAATGCTAATGATAATTATGGGAATACAGGAGTGTTTCTGTTGCTACAGCTGAACAGGAATAATAATCTTAGTTAATATTATTGGGGTGCTCCCTGTGCCAGGCACTGTGCTCAGTGCTTTCTTTATATGGAGTGTCACTGAATCCTCATGGCAATGCTGTAAAGTCAATATAAATATTACCCCCATTTTCCAGATGAGAAAACTGAGGTACAGATGGTTTACACATGGTTCAAGGCCAGCCTTGGAGCCAGGACATGGTGGAGCCAGGATTCCATGACCAGCTTGAAGCTCTTTACCAGGCTATCCTTCTCTGTGGCCATGGGGGCTGGGGCAGGGGGCATCTGAGCAGCAGAGGGCAGTGGTGGGGTTGGGAGGGGCACCCCCAGGAGGATGGGGCAGCTGCTCTGCCAGAGTGGGTGGGGGTGAGGCCTTTGCTGGACGCCTAGGCTGTGCCCTCCTTTGAGTAGATCATCTCGTCCACGGAGTCTGGATAGAGGCCTTAGGCTGAAGACAGGGCAGAAATCTAAGCTTTTCGTTTCAGAGAGAAAAGAGAGAGCATGTGAGTTTTGAGTGGAATGTGATCCTGGAGATAGGCAGCCGGTACCCCCGTCATGAGCAGGAATCCTGCAGGCCCAGTGGGAACTTCCCATCCCAAGGGAGTACAGGGACAGGCTGCACCCCCCTGCCCAGCTCCTGACCTCCCCCTGCCTTCCCCGCTTCAGCCACAAACCCCTTGGCCTTGTTGTTTCAACTGTGGAACAGGCTCCCCAGCTATTGTTCTTGGAGACGATTCTGTGATCTTAGGACCTTTGAGAAAAGAACAAACAGCTAGGAAAACACAGGGTGGTTAAAAGATGTTTGTGATTTTTGTGCCATATGGAACAAAAGAGGCATTCGGGAGACTCAGCATTGTTCTGCGGGAGTGAGGATGAAACAGCCCTCAGAGGCCTCCTCTCATCTGGGGGCATCCAGCTCATTGTCGTGGAATGTAGCTCCAGCCAGTCGCTCTAGTGTCAGGCCTTATACTCTGTGCGGGGCCCGGGCTAGGAGTGTGTTTAAACTTGATTCACTTTGAATCCTCTCCTGGTTTCTGATCCATTCTTTCTGTCTTCTTGTTGGGAAAAGTGGCTCATGCTATCACCCCGTCACTGTCATTTCATACCAGCTACCCAGACTCCTTACTGGATACCCTTCATTGCCTGTCCTCAGCAGGACCAATAAAGTCATATTTATATAGCAATCCAAGGTCACGTAGTAATTTTATGCAATTCCCCTTATTGGATTTTTATATCAGCTTCAATATAGATGTTATTTCCTTTTTTTTTTTTTTTTTTTTTTGAGATGGACTCTTGCCCAGGCTGGAGTGCAATGGCGCAATCTCAACTCACTGCAGCCTCCACTTCCCAGGTTCAAGTGAGTCTCCTGCCTTAGCCTCCCGAGTAGCTGGGATTACAGGCGTGTACCACCACAACCAGCTATTTTTTTTTTTTTTTTTTTTTTGTATTTTTAGTAGAGACAGGGTTTCACCATGCTGGCCAAGGTGGTCTCGAACTCCTGACCTCATGATCCACCCGCCCTGGCCCCCAGATTGCTGGGATTACAGGCATGAGCCACCGCGCCTGGCCTTATTTCCATTTTTTCAAAGACAAAACTGAGGCTCAAAGCAGAGAGGTGACCTGCTTGCTGATGGACATTTAATGACAGAGCCTCAGAGGAACACGGTGCTCTCAGAACCCCACTGAAGGTTCCTCCTTCAGGGAACTGCATTCCAAAAGCTGCCTCACCTCCTTCGGGAATTCTGAAACGTTGTGTACCTACTCTTACCTTTACCCAGGAAAGCTGTTTCTGGGATTGGGGCTCTCAACTCCAGGCCCAGGTCTCTGTAATTCTGGGTTGGTAGGTTTCACATTAACGAAGTTTAACTCACCATGGTTCATTTCTCCCTTTGCGGTCCCCTGTGTATGCCGCTGGGGCAAGTCTGTGAAGGCTCCATTCTCCCGCAGTTTGGAATGCCCAGTGCCCCTGCCGCAGCCCACAGCCCTTCAGAAGGTGATTGCAAGGAAGCCAAGACGTTCCTTTGCCTTCCTGAGGACACAGAGCCTAGCCTTGTCTTCGTTCCTTCTGCCATGTCCACGCCTGGTGTCTCCTGTGCAGCCTTTCCTGCGTAAGTCACAGCCAGGCAGGCTCGGTGACATGCACTGGGAGCCCGGTGTGGAAGCTGGGAGGTAGTAATCGTGTAGTCGCACTAGTGGTGGCCACAGGCCAGGGGTTCCTAAGGAAATTGGAAGGGCCTCTGGACCTGCCTTCCTCCCCACCCTGCTCTGTATCTCCTTCAGAGTTTTTCTGATAGGGGTAGTGCTGCCTTGTTCCTTGGGAAGGCTTGGAGGTTTGGGGTCCTCGCCTGCATCTTATCGAAATCCCTGTGTCTCGCTGGAGGAGTAAGAACCGGACCTGCCGTCAGGAAATGCCTCAGATGAGTGCTCAGCACCGGTGGCAGGACCAGGGATGTTTAGTTGAGATAAGAGAAAGCCCATGGGGGCATTATCTCTGTCTTCCTGTGGGACAGGAAATGAGCTTGTGCCTTCTGGCTCTCGGGGGCAGGACGTGGAGCAGGGAGCGGAAGCTTTAAGGGGTGAAATTCAGCGTCCTGTGAGAAAGAACCCACTAAAAAGTAGTTTTCAAAAAGCAGAACGTGCTGCCCTGAACAGAGTGAATTTCTTCTTCCCGGAAATTCCCAAGCGTTATTCTGACAGGGAGGCTGTGGCCCGGGGCCCAGGAATGGGAGCTCCAGTGCCGAGTGGCACTGAGATGACCACCTACCTTTACACTTATTGGCATGTAATTAGTCCCCCCCGTAGCGTCCCGTAGTGACAGCTACCCACAAGAGCTGAGCTCCGGGCAGACACCACAAAGGGAACGAGGGCCAGGGACCCCTCATTCTCATTGTTTCCCTGGGTGTGTACACGTGTGTGTGTGAGAGAGACAGCGGATGCGTGGATTTTGTCCCTTTGTTTCCATGCTACCCCGACCCCTACTCCACACCAAATAACTCATTTAATAACTTGGAATCCTCCCATGCGTTTATCTGTGCTTCTAAAAGTCATAGACAGTTACGACACACATCAATGCCTAGATACATGTACAAGTTTTTAAAAATTGTTTTATAAAAATGAGATCATATTAATCAAATGTACTGCATGTTGCTTTTCTCGCTCATCAATACTTCATAGAAAAGTCCCTCGAGTTAACTGGTGTGCCTCTCTTATTTCATTCTGTTAATGGAGTCCGTAGGCTGGATGGCCCGTATCTGATTCAACATTCTTTCTTTGATGTGCATTCATTTTGTCTCTAGTTTTTTCACTTCTAAATAATACTTCCATAAACACTGTCGTTTGTACATATGGACGTGTGCGTGTGTGTGTCCTTCTGAGGAGGAGTGCTTTTATTTCCCAGGCATAGATTCCCAAGAGTAGGAGTGCTGAGCTTAAGGCGGGTGTGTGTGTGTGTGTGTGTATACTATATATATAGGATCTTTCCAGATTGTTTTCCCAATAAACTACAGCAATTCTCACTTCCATTAATAGTACGTGAAGGCACCCGTTACCACATCCCCACAGCATTAATTGTGATTTCCTTGTTTGTGCTGGCTGGGCTGGTGGGTGGGCGGTAACACCTCACTGTTACTTTGTTTCATTTCTCTGACCCCTGGTGTGCCTGAGCATTACTGTATAGGACTATCTGCCATCTAGATTGCTCTTCCACGAATCACCTATGGGACCTTTGCCTGTTTTGCTCCCAGGGTTTTCTGCATCAGGCAGGCAAGCAAGCCTGTGTCTCCATCTCAGCCTTTACCTGGTCCTGGAGATGGTCAGCTCTCAGTGACTTCCCTTCCCTTCCCTTACCCTTCTGCACAGTTTTTAGAGTCCCCAGAAATGGGAAATTAAATCATATTCTCCCAAGTGTCCCAGGGTAAGGGGGAGGGGGAGAGCAGGAAATTAACTCTGTGAGAGCTGGTAAGTTATCCTGGGGGTTGGTTCCACTGTCTGTCTCTTGTGTTTCCTGGGCCAGGTTCTCTCACTTCTTGCCGATGTGAACGCTGCATGTGTGACATAAGGAACAGACACTCAGCAATGCACCTGTAAATAGTTTGGATCCTGACTGGTGTTTCTGAAGCTTAAAGTCTCACTACTCAAAGGGTAGTTCCTGGGCCAGAAACAGAATCTCAGACCCCACCCCAGACCTACTGAATCAGAATCTGCATTTTAACAAGATCCCCAGATGATTCATAGACACATTAAAACTGGAGAAGCATTGGCTTAAAACATTCGGATTAGAATCTGTGAGGGGAACAGAAGCGATGAGAACTTACTTGCCCGGAAATGTTGCTGCCGTTGAGAATGTTTTCGACGTGTCGGTAGATCCAGCATGGTGCAGATTCGACAGCGCAGGGTGGCATGCCTTCTTTCTCTTGCTCTTGAGATCTCATGGTGCCTGCCACCTTCCAGAATACAGCGCCCCTCTGCCTTGGGTGACAGGAAAGCTCAACACACCCCAATCCAGCTGCTTCTCCCTGTCACTGAGTCTTACAGCCCCATCGAGTCCATGCAAACAACCTGTTTCAGATATAGCCCGACTCCGTTTGTGGCAAGTACTGCACGCTTCAGCTGCCTGACTCTAGTTTCCTGCCATCTCCTGTGCTGCCCAGCTCCTTCTCACTGCCCTGTCACCTGTCCTCGGTCTTTGTTTCCTGAGCCTGGGGCAGCCTCAGCACCTCCAGTTTTCATACGGAGCTGCCCCCATCAGATTCTCTCGCCCTCCGACAAAGCACTGTTAGTTACTCTCTAGGTAACTGGGGCCCCGTCCTGGCCTGCACCTGCCGCCCTCCTTCCTCCACCTCAGACGTGAGCACCTCAGCTCAAAGGTGAGAGCACACAGGGTGTGCTGCCAGAGCCAGACGAGGGGGTTACTGCTTTGCACCGGACGAAGCGAGTCGTGCGGTTCTCTCGTAAATAGCTGTGCTTTCCAAAGCGCTTCCACCGTGGTTCCTGTGGCCTTCACACGTCCTTGGTTTGCCAGGCAGGGTTTATCAACCAGGGATCACGTAGGAAGCAGAAACCACTCCAGGTGGTGTAAGCAGAAGGAGTTTCATATTGGAATCGGGTGCTTACAACATCGTTGGAGGGGCTAAAGGGGCAGGGTTCAGGCTGGGCTTTCGGAAGGACTCCCAGCTCGTTCAGAAGCAGCTGCTGCCAGCCCACAGCCGTTTCTGGACTCTCCAGGGGGCTGAAGGGTGGACAGTCTAAGTTGAGGTCTGAGGATTATGGAGTTTGAACAGAAGCCACCACCACTGCCCTGCTTTTCAGGTACTCAGGAAGCGGCAGCGTGACCTGGGTTCAAGGTGACTGGGACTAACCAGCAGTGACAGCCAGAAGCCACATTCTCAACGGGCAGGTCTCATGCAAGCACGCTCGTTCCTGAGTCACAGCACCTGATTGACATCCAGAGCTCTCGCCGCTTGGGCATCTGGGAAGCATAGTTTCCCTCGTTCCAGCCTCTCAAGGGGAGGAGGATCCACGGGAGGTTTGGGAGGAGCCAACTGTGCAACCTCAGCTAGGTCTGATTTTGACGAGTGGAACGGGTGGGGTATTTGGCGTTCACACTTCCAGGAGTGCCTGCACCCAGGCCGACCCCGGTGTCTTCCCAGACTTGGCTTTAGCACCTTCTGCAGGTGGCAGCCTCCTTGCACCAGCAAGGAGACCACGGTGTGGCTTCACTTCTCCCTGCGGTTCTAAGCACGTAAGACTGCTACCTTCCTGTGTGCTCCAAAAGCGATTTCTTTTTCACTTAGTGTCGTCTGATTGAGAGTGACAAGCTTGACAGAGGTTCAGGCAATGTGGGCAAAGCCGCGCTGCCTTCTACATCAAGTGCTGTTCATTTGGATCATAAGAATTTCACGTCCAGTCCTGGAATTAAACGTGTCAAGGGATGTTCTCCCAGCACTGTCATTAGCAGGAACTTTTTAGTAGGAATGTTCTTGTTGATGACATGGTTGTATAACGTGATTGTGGGCGTAGGGGGACAGATGTGTTTCAAGTGCTAGAAAAATGACAATGATCTGGTCTCATGGGACCCAGGCACAGGACCGTACACACAGCAGGCGCTCGAAATGGCTTATTTGGTACATGGAATGAAATAAGAAGCTCAATGCAGGTGGAAGGACATTGGTGATGCTCCGTGTCTCGCAGCTCTCCAGGCAGTAGTCATTCCTTGGCCCCTCAGATCCTCCATTTTGGGGGAACAGTATGGCTCTACTTTGTGGAGAAACAAATTTGGGCAGCTGAGTTCAGGGCTCCATGTGGAGGAGCGAGAAGGGGGCCACCCAATGCAGCTTTCCCAGGGAGCATGTGGACTGGGCACAGTTTTTGCAGGATGAGTGGCTGCCACCATGAATGGGCAGAATCATGGGCAGATCATGCTGCTTCCTTAACTGAATCTTGGAATGCATTCAGAATCTTCATCCTGGGGCCTGGCACTCAAGGTGTTCATGACCTGGCGCTGACTCGGTGCGCTCTGGCCAGATGGGGCACTCATGGCTCCCAGATGCTGTGCCAAGCTTTCACCTGCTTATCTTTGCTTACACTGTTCCTGCCACCTGGAGGGACTTCTCTTCACCCATCTCTACCTTGAGAAATCCTGTCATTCATGGCCAACTCGGACACCCCTTCTTCATAGCCTTCTTTGCCCGCCAGCCTCAGGAGCACCCTCTGGCGCTGTCAGAATGCCCAGGACTCCTTTCCACCCCTTTCTCCTGGCCACACCCCTTTCTCCTGGCCACACCCCCTCCTGGCCACACCCCTTTCTGCCTCTTTGCCTGGTCCTGTGGGTGCTGTGCAGGCTCCCTCAGCCAAGCTCTGCATTCTCAGGCCTGGCTCCGAGTAGGTGTTTGTGGAGTGAATGGCTAAAAAGTAAAGCAAAAAGCTCATGAAACAGAGGGGAAATCCAAAAGTGATTACAGAGAAAAAGGATTCTAACAAAAAAGACCGTGAGTGCCGAGTTCGCACTGCCTGGGTTCAGGTCCTGGCTCCACTATTTAATAGCTCTGTGACCTTGGACAAACCACTAAACCTCAGTTTCCCCCTATGTTAAGGATCAGCATGCTACCTACTCACAGGGACTTTCTGAGAATTAAGATTCTTTAAAATATGTCAGCTTTTTGGAACGGTGCCTTCCTCACAGTAAGTGTTAATATACGTTAGTACACCACTCCCCTCCCAAGCTTTCCCAGATCCCTGGCTTGTCGAAGATAGTGTCAGAAACTGGGGTTTTTTCAAGCTCCCGCTAAATGTTCACCTCCGTTTCAATCCTGCACTTGTGGCCAAATCAGTTGGAGATGTTTTCCGGAGACGGCTCCAGCCTTACTGTGGAAGGGAGAAAGGACAGGAAGTTCCCCTGACCAAGGAGTGGCTCTTGCCAGGCTCTGTGCAAGGGCTCCTCATATGAAATGCTGTTTAATCTTCACACAGCCTGTAGGTATGGATTAATATTCCCATCTTGGAGGAAGCTGAAGCTCAAAGAAGAGCAGCAGCTTGCCTAGGAGGACATGGCAAGTGAGGGGCACGGCTGGAGTTGAAGCCCAGATTGGATTTTGAAACCCATGTTCTCTTGACTGCTTCTTCCAGCTGTTCCCACCACCCGGGGCTGGGAGCTGGGGGCTGCGTGTGTGTGTGCACGCATGTGTGCATGTGTGTGGGCGTGTGCGCATGTGTGCGTGTGTGTGTGTGCGCGCGTGCACTGCTTCATCTAGCTGTTCCCACCCCCCTGGGCTGGGAGCTGCGTGTGTGCGTGTGTGTGTGCGTGTGTGCATGTGTGTGGGGGGTGTGTGCATGTGTGTGGGTGTGTGCGCATGTGTGCGTGTGTGTGTGCGCGTGCACTGCTTCATCCAGCTGTTCCCACCCCCGGGGCTGGGAGCTGCGTGTGTGCGTGTGTGTGTGTGTGTGTGCATGTGGGGGTGTGTGCATGTGTGTGGGGGTGTGTGCATGTGTGTGGGTGTGTGCGCATGTGTGCGTGTGTGTGTGCGTGTGTGCGTGTGTGCGTGTGCACTGCTTCATCCAGTTGTTCCCACCCCCCGGGGCTGGGAGCTGCATGTGTGCATGCGTGTGTGTGTGTGCACGCACACACGCGTGTGCAGTCCTCACTGGGGTGGGTGGGCTCGATGGCCCTGCTCTGAGTTGCCTCAGAACTGAGCAGAGTGGATCAGTGTGGATAGATCTTCTGGGGCCTGGGAACCCCAAAGCATCCAGCAAAACCCGTGTTTGTCCAGGGTTCAGCCATGGCAGCTCACAGAACCCGACCTAGATTCCAGTAGCCTTTTGCCCAGGTGTGGCTGAGATGTCGGCAAGCCTCAGTTTCCTAGCTCATGGGTCCCCCTGACGCCTAGAAATGGTCTCGTGGGTTTTAAGAATAATTATAACAATCTTGTCCTCACTTCAGCTGATTTGGTATATACCAATTTACTGATTGATATCAGCACCCGCATCGTTTGCACATTTCTGCAGTGACAGTAATGCCAAGTAAACTGTAGAAGAAATGAGTTCCTGAAGCATTTACAGGCAATCAGGATGTTCACTTTGCATGGAGAGCAGGCACGCGCTATTTGAATCAAGCTTCCACGATTGGGGCGAGCAAATGATCTTATATTTACATATTTTTCCGAAGGCCACTTTACCTCAATTTTAAATCTTTGAGTTCCAATTTTTGAAAATTCGATTTTGTTGTAACTGAGGTAATACAGCCTCAAGGCCCTGTGAAGACAGCTTATATTAGAAGTCTGTCTGTTCATCTTACCAGCTTGAAGACAGCAGAATTCTGTGAGAAAAGATAGGCTTCAGGAGTCAGTACCAGTGACAGTGGGTGGACCAGTGATAGTGTAATACTCGTTCAGCTTCGTCACAATCGGCGTGTCCTTTACACGTCAGCTTGCAGACGTTCACAGTGACAGATGCTCCCGTCATGAGAGACACTGGGCACCGTCAGACACCTGCCCCTGGAGCGCCATCCTAGCCAGAGAGATACACACAGGCCCAGCACACTCAGCTCAGCCAGACCCTCTCCGCCACCGCCTTTCCCCCTGCTCCCCATCCAGCCTCTCTCCCCACCTCCCCTCTCTGTTATGGATTGAATTGTGTTCCTCAAGCGTTCATATGCTGAAGCCCTAACCACCACTCCCTCAGAATGTGACCTTACTTGGAATAGGGTCGTTGAAGATGTCATTTGTTAAGATGAGGTCCTCACGGTCGACCCTAATCCAGTATGACTGGTGTTTTTATAAAAAGAGGAATTTGGGCACAGGCACACTCACACAGGGAGAACATCACGTAAAGGAGAAGGCAGATCACGGCTTTGCTTCTGCGTGCTAAGGAATGGCAAAGACTTCCAGCAAACCACCAGAAGCTAGGGGAGCGGCCTGGAACAGGCTCTGCCTCGCAGCCCTCAGAGGGATCCAGCCCTGCCGACCCGTGATCTCAGACTTCCAGCCTCCAGGACTGCGGACAATCAGTGTCTGCGGTTTAAGCAAACCAGTTTGTGCTACTTTGTCGTGGCAGCCCTAGAAAATAAATATACATCTTGCCCCATCCACATACACACACCTCACACAGACACACTCATACACCACACACACCACACAGACACCACACACACTCATACACCACACACACCTCACACACCACACATGCACACATACACCACATACATGCACTCATACGCCACACAACCACACACACAACCATGCACACACACCCCCACCCACACACATACACACAACTCAGACATACACGCACACATACACCACACACACGTATACTCATACACCACACACACACCACATACACATACCACACACACCACACACACGCACACATATACCACACACACGTATACCACACACATACACCACACACACTCATACACCACACATATACCACACACACCCACACACCTCACCCATACACATGCACACTCATACACCAGACACCACACAAACACACACCACACACACATGCACACTCATATGCCACAACCACACACACACACCCCCACCCCACACATAACTCACACATACACGCACACATACACCACACACATGCACGCACACTCATACACCACACACACCACACACACCCTCACACATATACCACACACACACTCGTACACCACACACAGTCACACACACGCACACATATACCATACACACGTATACCACACACACTCATACACCACACACATCACACACACATATACCACACACACATACACCACACACGCACACATACACCACACACACTCATACACCACACACACCACACACACCCCCACACACCTCACCCACACACGCACACATACACCACACACACTCATACACCACACACACCACACCCCCACACATCTCACCCACACACATGCACACATACACCACACACATACACACTCATACACCACACCAGACACCACACACACTCATACATCACGCACACATACAACACACGTGCGCACTCATGTGCCACACAACCCCACACACACCCCCACCCACACACGTACACCTCACACACGCACACACGTACACCACACTCATACACCACACACACACATACACATACCTCACACATGCACACATACCACATATACACACATACCACACACACTCATACACCATACACATGCACCCTCATACACTCCACACACAGACACACCATACACACCCCCCCCCGCTGGCTTGGGAGAGCCAGGCCTGGTTATTTCGCCTCCTGGAGCGTGTGTCTCAGGGTGGGTTCAGCTGTCACGAAAGCGCTGCGGGGCTGTCGGCCTCGGCTGTGGACGTTCCTTGCCTGTGCCCTCCTTCTTAAAGCGATGCTCCTGTTCAAGAATGGAGATCTGCAAGCAATGAAGGGAGAGAATCTGGAGGAATGCTGAGCATGAATTTTGGGGGTAGCTGGTTGGGGCGATTAACAGTCCTGGCTCTGCCCCTTTCGAGTTCACTTTCCTGAGAATTCACTGCCTTATCAATCTACTGGAAATAATGATACCTTTGGGGTTTTTGTAAGAACTAAAGAAAATACAGGTAAAGCTCTGATGTAGTGCTTACCTCACAAGATGACAGCTGCCTTAATTATTATTTCTAGCCACTGTGTGGGACATGACGTTCACAGTAGCGTGTTGTAAGGACATCCTTGGATTTACTTTCTAGCTTCGTGGATGGGGAGAGTGAAATCGAGTTCCAGTCACGTGCTGCATAACATTTTGGTCAATACATGATGGTGGTCCCGTATGATTGTAATACCGTATTATTACTGTACCTTTCCTGTGTTTGGATAGTTTAGAGAGACAGATACCATTGTGTTACAGTCACCTACAGTATTCAGCACAGTCACATGCTGTGCAGGTTTGTAGCCCAGGAGCAACAGGCTGTACCCTACAGCCCAGGTGTGTAGCAGGCAATACCATCTAGGTTTGTGGAAGTCACTCTGTGTGTTCACACAAAGATGAAATCACCTACCAATGCATTTCTCAGAGCAAACTCTGTTGTTAAGCGATGCATGACTGTATCTGTGCTGGTTTTTTCTTTACAATTTGTAAAGTTTTCCAGATTTTTTACTCCGAATGTGTCTTTTACAGAGAGGAAATCAATTTTCTGAAAAACTAGGAAGATGCTACCCAGTCTCGAATACAAGAGTTAGCAGTTTGATAAGAGTTGAAGGTTCCTGAGAATGTTCCTAGTTACACCGCTGGTTCATAGGATTTCTGCATGTTTTTATCAGTATGGTGGTTTGTGTTTCTAATTAATGTTTATGCCTAACTGGTTGTAACATGCAGTTATGTTTAGTAAAGAAAAACAAGAATGGATGGAAGAATATGTGAACATTGCAGGCCAGGCCCGGAACTGGGACTTGCAGCTCAGGTGACCCAGGGTTGCCTCTGCAGGTCACCTAGGTCTCTCTGTAAGATGAAAGGCCAGACCTCCTATGGGGAGTGGTGGGAGAGGCATCAGCTAAAGGGGGGTTTCCAGCCACATCTCATCTGACACGGTTCAACTGCCTGAGAGCCGAATGGCATCAGAGTTGTGTTGGCCAGATAAAATGGGTTGTGTTTGTTGTGTGCGGGGACCCTCCTCAGCACTGGCCAGCAGCTGGCTGGAAGAAGGGCCCCACTGTGCGGAAACCTGGGTAGGTCATGTCTCCACGTGGGAGTCTCCTTTTTCCTCATTTAAGAAACGAGGTGGTGTCTCTACCGAGACTGCCTCATGAGGCCATGGGGATTCCGAACACTGAGGAGCTGGATCCCCACTGGAAGCGCAGGGAGGACGGGGTCGCAGTAGGGAGAATACTGACTGTTCTTGCTAGGTTTGCCCCCTGGCACTTGCGGCCCCCCCCCTTCTTCTTCTTCTTCTTCTTTTTTTAGACGGAGTTTCTCTGTTGTCACCCAGGCTGGAGTACAGTGGCACCATCTCGGCTCACTGCAAGCTCCGCTTCCTGAGTTCAAGCGATTCTCCTGCCTCAGCCTCCTGAGTAGCTGGGACTACAGGCACCTGCCACCACGCCCGGCTAATTTTTGTATTTTTAGTAGAGACGGCGTTTCGCCATATTGGCCAGGCTGGTCTCGAACTCCTGACCTCAGGTGATCTGCCCGCCTCGGCCTCCAAAGTGCTGGATTCCACCGCACCCGGCCACCTCTTTTCTTTATGAAGGGTGTCTGGACTCAGCTTTTCGTCTTGCTGAAGTGAAGCTGTAAATGTGAAGCTGTAAATGAAAGTCGTTCTGGGCAAAACAAAACGAGAGCTCTCTGTTCCACCAGGCAGAGGGCAGGTGCCTTTGTGTGTTTGCGATTTCTTTTTATTTTCTAATCCCGTTACCAACAGAAAAAGACTGCGCAGCCTCTGATTTTATTACCATCCGGGAGCCGTTTATCTGTCGTCTGTGGATGCTTGGCCCGATGTCCAGGGCTCCAAGTGTCGACTCTCCTCCCCTCACCCCACCCCCGCCCCCGCCCCCGCCACCTCTAGGAGGTGTTTTGGAGAATTAGGCCTTGGCCTAGGAGGGTAAGTGCCCGGGCTTCCATTCTGTCTCAGGGTCTTAGGACAGAAGCCAGACAGCTTGACGGTCCTGAGGCGGGCAGAGGTGGCAGCTGAAGACAGTGGTGAGAGAAGTGTGGACGAGGACTTGGCTCTGCGGACCTGATGGGTGGCCAGCCTCCCACCCCAGCTTCTCTGCTGGGGACGCCCCAGGCCCCGCCCGCTCTGCGGCCCTCCGTGCCGCGGCGTGCCTGCAGTTCCGCGCCTGGCCGGCAGGGGTCTCGCCTGTGTCGCGGCCGGATCCGCACGCGGGGCTAAGAACTCGGGGCCCTCCCACCGCAGCCCGGAGTCACTGAGCCCTGGAAGGTTCCAGCGAGCCTGAGCCTGGCGTAGAAACCACCTTGAGGCCCAGGAGGGGGGAAGGGGCGAGTCCAGTGAGAGAGGGTGTGTGCGGGGCCATGCTGGGGCCAGATCGTTTTAAGTTGTTGCGGGGGAGGGTTAGGTGGGAGAGCATCTCCATCAAAAGCAACACAGTCTCCATCCACGACACTCGTGAGTGACAGAATGACAGTGTGTTGGGCTCCCACAAAGAGGTTTTATTGTTTTGTTTTGTTTTTTCAGAGTGATCACATAAAGTAACTTTATATGATTGATAACTTTATTAATCATAACAAATTGGGCACTTTAACATAAGGAGACCACGTTTAATTAAGTATTCTTTTTCCATAGGAAGCAGTACCTGCGGTGTTCAAGTCAATAGTTACATGCTACGCGTCAGTGAAATGCAGCCGAAGTTAACCAGAAGTAAATAATATAGAAAGGGGAAGGCTTTAGGCTTACTAAGAAGTAATGATATGAGAGTAAGGGAAGGTGGGGAATAAGAAGTATGCCATGGAATGCTGGTGACAGCTGGAAATGTCACCAGGAAAGGAGAGAGGGAAGCGCAGGGAGGCCGGGAATCATACCATGGTTTCCTCACAGTTTCACCGACACTGGCAAAATGACCCGGGGGGGCTCAGCCACGGTGAGCCCGGATCCCTGATCTCACTCAGGGATCCCTTGGCCCCCGCTGATAGTTGAAACAGGTCTCCAAATGACTGCTCGGTGGCCCCGTGAGTGGACGCAGAGGCGCAGACTTGGCTGGAGCATTCAAGGATGGACTCTGTTGTTAAACGACGATTTCCTGTTATTAGGTCATTTTCTCTACCATCTGACACACTTTCAACACTCACCTACCTTTGAACAGAAGTTTCAATAAGTCTGTTGACTGCGCGTGAGTCCTACTGTGGACTTCAAGTGGCACTCTGCCGTTGGGCGTAAGTCAAACGAGATGATATGGTCTGTAGATATATCTCTTTCTCTTAAGCTTTGGTGAATATCCTGGGGACAGTTGTACTCTCCAGTCACAGGATCAAAGCTTACTGCATCTTCCTGAAGAGTCAGTTTTACTCAAAGATTTAGTAGAGGGAAAATTTGTCTGTTAAAACATACGTTTATATATGATAGAGTTTTAATTTTTCATAAACCATTTAGATAAGACATACTTTCACACACTTGGCTGTGTCGCAGGTCCCCTTGACATTCACCTCTTTCCTATCCATGGGGTCAGCATGTTTTGTGGTTTTATCATTGGATCATTCTTGTGATGTTATTTGATGATTATGAACTAGAGGTGGGAGACATAAGTGACCAGTTGGTTATATGGATGAAATACAGACCAGCCAGTGGTTTCCACATGCGTCGCAGCCACAGCACCATCCCCAGGGCACCTCAAAAGACAGGCTCTCAGGCCTTGTGCCTGTTGGTCTCCAAAGCTGCATTTTGACCATGTACCCAAAGTGATTCCTGCTTGTAGCTAGACTTGTGAATCAAAGAACCAAATGGTTTATTCTAACTAGACACTGGGAAAGGGACTGCAAACTGATATTCCACAGACCAGACAGAAGAGGGTTTTTTTGGTGTGGGTTTTGTTTTGTTTTGTTTTTTGCCTGTAGCATTTTGTTGTTGTTGTTACCTTGTATTAGTTGCCAACGTTTAAAATTCAGTTGTTCCATAGCGTTCCTTTCAAACTCAGAAGTCAGGATGATACTAGGCCTCCTTTTCTTCAGAACCCCTGGCCTCAGCGGAGCAGCAGCCCTCTCAGGTGGTCACGCCACGCTCTCTGGATCTCCCGGGCCGCCGCTTCGTCCCCACTGCGTCCCCACTGCCTTGCTCTCTGGGAGCTTGAGGTTGTGATCCCTGCTGAGTGAACACGTGGTCGTGCAAGCGGCAGAGTCTCACACACCCTTTCCCAGCAGGCAGTAGAGTCCACTGCTGCCCCACCTCCCCCCAGGGGAACTGCTCACCCGGGCACTGCGGCCTGGGAAGTGAAGTATTGTAGAAAGAAGAGCTTAAGCTGGGGAATGATTGGGACTCAGAATCATCTCCTCCGCTTGGTACTTCTTGTCTTTGAACCGCTTCTTTATACTTCTGTTTCTGTTCCTAGAGCCTCGTTTTCCTCTCACGGCACCCGCCCTCTCATAAAACACACACACACACACACACACACACACACACACGGATCCCTCATCACCGTCACAGTGGTTGTGTGCTCCCAAAGGGCCTCTCTCATAAAATACACACACACACACACACACACACACACACACACACACACGGATCCCTCATCACCGTCACAGTGGGTGTGTGCTCCCAAAGGGCCTCTCTCATAAAATACACACACACACACACACACACACACACACACACACAGAGACATGGATCCCTCAGGGCCTCTCTCATAAAATACACACACACGCACACACACACACAGACACAGATCCCTCAGGGCCTCTCTCATAAAATATACACACACACACACACACACACACACACACACACACAGAGACATGGATCCCTCAGGGCCTCTCTCATAAAATACACACACACAGACACAGATCCCTCAGGGCCTCTCTCATAAAATACACACACACACACACACACACATGGATCCCTCATCACCGTCAGTGGGTGTGTGCTCCCAAAGGGCCTCTGCTCATCAGTCGATTTCATGGGCCTGACCCCCCATTTTCCTTTCCCCATTGCTCCCATTCTACACTCTGGATCCATCTGTATGTAAAGTCTAAAAAGGGGCCCAAACACCAGTAGGAAATAGTGTTTATAAGAAAATGTATTCAGAATTCCAAACAACAGCCTTCAAGTGATGAACTTTTAGTGTGTGGAACCTTTCTCCCCTGGCTGGAGAGGCCACGTGGTTAGGCAGGAGCACAGGGACTCAGCCTGTGCTGGCCGTTCTCGGTAATCAGAAGCGTATGACCCCAGCTAGTATTTTCTGAGTTAAGCCGGGGACTCTCTTTTACTCCATGAGGTCAAAGGACACGCTTGGAACTGGTCACCTGACAAGATTGCATTGTTTCTCTAACTTTTTTTTCCCCTAGTTTCTCGGGGCCTGAATTTCTTTCCTCTTGCCCAGCAACTTCCCCTTGATGGATTGTAAAGGTCTCACAGAACAGCACCTCTCCTGTCATTTATCTGAGTCTAGGGAAAGGCACAGTGACAGGGCTTCCAAAGACAAAGAACATTTTCCTATTTAAAATTAATTTCTCTCTCGTTTTACCTATACTGGTTCTTTTTAGGTTCTGTGTGTGTATGACTTAGGCCCATGCAGCCTCTAACAAATGCAGAAGAGATGGACACAGGCCGCTGGTGTGGGGTGATGGACACAGGCCGCTGGTGTGGGGGTGCATCCCTGCACTCCTGTTTTTCTTGGTGACAGAACCACCGAGGGCCAGCATTAACTAAACTAGGCCCAGCCTTGTGGCCTGGAATTCCAGTCTCTTGTCTGAAGCGAATCAGCATTTCTGTCCAGGGTTCCCAGGCTCCCTTTTATCTGCCCCCCACAGCACTGACTGTTACTAGCATGAGCCGCCACTTCTCCCCGTTCAGTGCAGACTGGCAGTGTGGGGTTAATTCCTTAGACATACACAAACCTGGCAAAATCAGAAAACAGTCATTTTCACTTCACACCTGATAGAATAGCCGTTGTCAAAAATACAAGAGATGGCCACTGTTGGCGAGGGTGTGGAGAAGAGGGAACCCCAGCACACTGCACTGTTGGTAGGAATATAGGTTGGTACAGCCTTGATGGAAAACAATACGGAAATTCCTAAAGAAATAAAACTAGAACTACTGTATGACTCAGCAATCCTTCTTCTGGGCATTGACCCAAAGGAAATGAAATCACTACCTCGTAAAGATAACTGTCCTCCCGTGCTCACGGCAACGTTATTCACAGTACCCAAGATACGGAAGGAACCTACACGTCTGTTGATAGGTGAATAGAGAAAGAAATTGTAACATACCACACACACACACACACACACACACACACACACACACACACACACACACACAGAATATTACTCAGCCTTTAAAAAGGAGTCATACCATTTGCCACAGCATGGATGAACCTGGAGGACATTACTGCTAAGTGAAATAAGCCAGACACAGAAAAAAATATATATTGCATCATCTCACTTATATGTAGAATCTTTTTAAAAAGAGGAAAAGCTGAATACACAGTGGGAGAGAATAAAATGATGGTTACCACGGCGAGGGTGAGGGAGGAAATGGGGAGATGCCAGTCAGAGGATACAGCGTAGCACACGTGTGGGATGAACGGGTCTAGAGGGTTCGTGTGTGACATGAGGGCTATCATTCATAATATTGTATTCAGGAATTTTGCGAAAAGAGTTTGTCTTAGGTGCTCTTGCCACACACACACTAATGAGTAACAGTGTGGATTGATGGATATGTTAATTTGCTTGACTGTTGTAACCATTTCACTACCTGTGTATTTCAAAATATCATGTTGTATACCTTAAACATGTAGAATTCAGAAAAGAAAACATTCATTCTATTCTATCAGAAAATGTAGACTCAGACATACCGGCTAATTTTCTTTTTCTCCCTCCCCTCCCCTCCTTACCTCCCTCCCTTCCCCTCCCTACCTCCCTCCCTTCCTCTTTCTTCCTTTTTTTTTTTCTCTGTTTCTTTACTTTCTTTTTCTTTCTGTCCTCCCTCCCTCCCTCCCCCTTTTTTTTCTTCAATAGAGATAGGGGCTCGCTATGTTTCCCAGGCTGGACATAAAGCTCTGGGCTCCAGCAATCCTTTTGCCTCGGCCTCCCAGGTAGCTGGGATAACAGGCACACACCACAGCGCCCGGCTCAGACATATTTTTTGCTATATCCCAATTTCATATATTTCATATTTAAAAGGGGCCAGTTGTTATTTTCATTCAGGAAATATGTTAATTAGAGCTACATGTGTAACTACCATATTTTATCCAAATCTCACTGAAATATGTAGTATACAAAAGGAATGTCCCTGGGACTTGCTAATGTTTTAAAATATTTATTAAAGTGATAGCGGTTGTATGCATTTCTAGAAAAAGTAGCAAATGGGAAGGAAATGGTTTTGCAAAAGAGGATGTGTTTACCCATTTCATCATCATGATGCCCTGAGAGTAAAGAGACTAACCAGAGAGATTCTGTTTTCTCCTAATGTGATTTAAGAGATTTTGATGAAGGCGACAGTGGGGGTACAGTGTTTAATTAAGTAGTACATGTTCTACTTAATTGCTCCTAATCAATTAAGTAGAACATTCAAGCTGGGGGTACCTGCCCCAGCTCCGTAAGGACGGTACAGCGCTGGCAAGAGGCCTGGCGGCTCTGAAGTTGACATATTATGTACTTGTCATAGCCTCACTGTCACGTGCTGGGAGGTGCTTTGTGGGTTACAGCACGGAGGCTGGGGAGCTGCTGGGATTGCACCAGAAGGCCTTCGCAGGGACTGGCAGAGGCCTTGGCTGTAGGCCGCTCTGTGGAACCTGGCTCTCTTGGAAAAGGCCAGTTATATCCTTGCACTTGGACAGCGAGAGTCTACCTGTCTAGGAGAGAGTCTGCAGGTCTAGGAGCGTCTACCTGTCTAGACTAGTTCCCTTCAGGAAATTTGGACTGAGTCCCTGCTTTGTGCCCGGCACAGGGTTAGGCAGCAGTGATAGCCAATATACAAAGACGCAGTCTCTGTCCCCAAAGAACTCCCAGTTTAATAGGACAGAAAGGGATGCAGGATCAGTATAAACACCACGACCATAGACACAGCCCAAGGCTTGGGGGCGGGGAGGGAGCGCTACAGAGGACGTGGCCTGTGAGCTGGGTTTTCGTGACAAGAAGTTTTCTGGTGGACGAGGAGGGAGAAGGCACCACAGCCTCAGTGAGGGTAGCGTGTGCAGACCCAGGAACTTGGGTCTGGGTGGAGTACAGGGGAGAGTGCCGGGGAGAGAGGAGGAGGAGGCTGGCAGGGGCAGAGGCCACATCGCAGGGAGCCTTATGTGTTTGGCTAAGGTGACGTTAATTCTGTAGGTGCTGAGGAACATGACATCAGCCTGACGCCAGGGCAGAGGACTGCAGACGCCTGCCTTCTGGGGGAGGCGCTGTGATGTGTGTGCTAAATGTGTCCCTCATTGTGCTGGCTAAAGCACACTGTCTGGTGCTCTGATGGGTCAAAACGCCATGCTGTACCTGGCTCCCAAACTGTACAGGCCACACTTTCCAAGACGGGACCCCGCGCTAGGTGTGGAGGCAGGAGATTCGGAGACCAATAGGAAGCCAGCCCTGTCCATCTGGCTGTCAGACATCCACAGAGGATGAGTAAAGGAGGGACAGACATGGCTGGGACACTCCTTGCCTGTGGCATGAAGCAGGAGGAACAGTGGTGGCGGGGAGATTGGTTTCAGGTGCAGGATGTCAGTCAGCTTTATGCAGGGACTGGAAGTTCCGAATTTCCACTACTTTATTCTGTAGATATTTATTGTACTTTATTTCGTCTGTCTTCTTTTTTAAGTCAGACACAGGGAGAATTTTTCTCTTCTCCTTCTATTTTGTGCCTAGTGAGAATCAGATCCCAATTACTGACTAAAGCTACACTCTAAAAACAACTTTGTCTGAAGAACTTTTACACTGAACAAGATTCAGACACAGTTACTGCATTTAATTCTTCGTCAGATGGTTCTGTCTTTGCTCACTTGCCCAGGGAACGGGGCTTATGAACACTTTTATTCTGGAGAATGGATTTTACTTTCAGCTGACTTGACTGCGTCCAGGCTGACAGCACGGGCCCCAGATGGTGGCGCTGGGTTGGGCGGTGCTGTAATATGTGTGCTAACTGTGGCTCTCTGTGGTCATGATGCCTGGGTGGTGATGGACACAGACCGTGGCTGTCCAGCTGCTACCCCACACGTGAGTCCACGCACCTGCACCAGGGTCGACCTCGTACGTGTGAAGCCGAGCACGTTTGTTTATTTCTCAGAGTTTATTATTTTAATCTCTTGGGAAGGGAGAGGGAGAGGAGAAAACAGACCCTCTTCAACAGCAAGTGGTTGTTTGAGAACCCGATGTCCGTCTGCCATGTCCTCGGTTCCCCCGGTGCATTCCACGTTAATTACACCGTACTCTGCTACCACAGTTTTTCCTTTGGTATCCACAGCTTTGGAAAATAAATACATTGTGATTGTGGAATGGTCTGTGCTTGAAGCAGTGAGATGGAAAGGGAGAAGCAGCAGCCCTGCCAAGCCAAGGGGCACATGTCCCAAGTCAACAGGGCTGCTCAGGGCTCGGGCAGAACATGGGACAGAAGGCCCAGTGGCAGCTTGAAGACGCCAGGCTGCAGGCCAGGAGGCCCAGGGAGGGTCCCACACGTAGGTAGTGTTGGGAACGAAGGCAGAGAGTGAGTTTTCCAGTCCCTCTGATTGCCATCAAGAGGCACCAGGGCCTTAACTGTCAGAGCCCAAAGGAAAAAAATCACTTTCTTCTGATGACGGGCTCCACAGCGGGGGCCAGCGCAACGAGGAGGGCTCCCGAGACCTTGGCAGCACCAGGGCCCCGTGGCTTCACCTCCTCTGCCACTGCGAAAAGAAATTATAGTCAAATAGATATAGAACACAGAATTTGCCATTTTAACCATTTTGAAGGGTACAGTCACCAGCATTAATTCACAATGTTGTACAACTGTCACCACCATTTCTCATATATGTGCATCATCCCAAACAAACTCTGCCCATTAAGTCATAACTCCCCATTTCCTGCCTCTCCCCAGCCCTAACCTTCTGCCTGTGAGTGTGCCTGTTCTTGGTATTTCCTATGCGTGGAATCATGCACGTTTGTCTCCTCCGCCACTCTCTGCTGCCCCCAGGCCCAGAAGCACACTGTTCCCCTCCCCACCCGCCCCACTGCTGGGCCCAGGACTCGGGGGGCCCTTCCTCATTCACCACCACGGTACCCTCAGTGAGCCTTTCTCGGTTCCCCTTCACCAGCCGAGTCTTTGTCCAGACATTTGGTTTGAAGCGTCTTTCTTGCCTAGCCTGACTTCTTTGTGTGTGTGTGGTGGGGGGTGGGGGCATTTGTGTGAGGGTCTTTTCTCCACTCACACTCCCCCGGCGAATCAGAAGCAGCTGTGCGGTCCCGGCAGCGGTGCTCAGAGCTGGGTTTTGTCTTAGTGACTGTTCACAGGGCGCTCGCCATGCACTGAGAGGCAGCCAGGACAGTCTCATCAGCTGCCTGGGTTCAGATCCAGACCTCACCACTTACTGGCTGGGGGGCTTTGACTCAATTCCTTAACCTTTGTAAGCCTTGGTTTCCTCGTCTATAAAATGGGGATCATGATAACAACCTCATAAGTTTATGAAAGGTGAATGAGGTCACAGATATAAACACAATAGTGCTTGCATGTGCTGGCATGTGGTGCTAGATTCGTGTTGATACGCGCTTGCCACTGTTGTAACCCACACGGGGTGCTAGATTCGTGTTGATTCGCGTTTGCCCCTGTTGTAACCCACACGTGGTGCTAGATTCGTGTTGATACGCGTTTGCCGCTGTTGTAACTCACACGTGGTGCTAGATTCATGTTGATACGCGTTTGCCCCTGTTGTAACCCACACGTGGTGCTAGATTCCCCATTGATTCGCGTTTGCCCCTGTTGTAACCCACATGTGGTGCTAGATTCGTGTTGATATGCGTTTGCCGCTGTTGTAACTCACACGTGGTGCTAGATTCGTGTTGATACACATTTGCCACTGTTGTAACCCACACGTGGTGCTAGATTCCCGTTGATTCGCGTTTGCCCCTGTTGTAACCCACACGTGGTGCTAGATTCGTGTTAATACGCGTTTGCCCCTGTTGTAACCCACACGTGGTGCTAGATTCGTGTTGATACGCGTTTGCCGCTGTTGTAACTCACACGTGGTGCTAGATTCATGTTGATACGCGTTTGCCCCTGTTGTAACCCACACGGGGTGCTAGATTCGTGTTGATACACATTTGCCACTGTTGTAACCCACACGTGGTGCTAGATTCCCGTTGATTCGCGTTTGCCCCTGTTGTAACCCACACGTGGTGCTAGATTCGTGTTAATACGCGTTTGCCCCTGTTGTAACCCACACGTGGTGCTAGATTCGTGTTGATACGCGTTTGCCGCTGTTGTAACTCACACGTGGTGCTAGATTCGTGTTGATACGCGTTTGCCGCTGTTGTAACTCACACGTGGTGCTAGATTCGTGTTAATACGCGTTTGCCCCTGTTGTAACCCACACGTGGTGCTAGATTCGTGTTGATACGCGTTTGCCGCTGTTGTAACTCACACGTGGTGCTAGATTCGTGTTGATACGCGTTTGCTGCTGTTGTGACCCACGTTACAAAGTTTTAGTGAGGATGACATAATTGATTTAAATGGTTTAAAAAGTGACTGGCATTTAGTAAATGTCAGCTACAGTACATCTCTCTGTCTGGATATGTATTCTTATGTCAAAAGCAACTCAACACAGCCTGCTTCCAGGAACTGTCTCCAACTTAAAGTTGCCACCAGTCTGGTTGAGGGGACTGGGCCACACCAGCAGCAGATGAAAAATGAACTGGCCTGTATGTCTTGTTCCTTTCTTCAAGACAACAGGGACATGGGAAGTCCCTGCAGATGGACACCAGGGGAGCCCGTCCAAGGGGTCTGCAGTGTGAGAATCAGAACAGCCTCTGCCTTTGCCCAGCGTACACATCGCAGCCTGAGCATTTGCACCCCTGTTGTTTTTCTTATTAAATTTGGAAACAAATTATACAAATTTGAACTATTTCTAACCTCCATCAAAAGACAGTCACATTCTATCTCAATTTGGAAGACTGAGTGGGCGTTACTGTTTACGTGAGTACCTACAGTTTCAATCAAGATTCTCATTTTTTTAAACCCATGGAAGAAAATTATCCTCTATGGAAACCAAGCTTTGCAAAGCTTGTCTCTGTGTTCTGATTTTAATTGCCAGTTGAAAGGAAACTTCAGCCTTGCTTGTTAAATAACTGTGTAAATATTACCAGGGCACGGAGAAGGCCTGGGGAGGAGAAGGAACGGTTGGTTTCCTTGCACATCTGTGCCTCTTTCTGAAGAAATGAAGACTCAGATCATTTCCAAAGAAACAAGTTCAACTTCAGATGGGAGGTTGAACTCGTTTCCTGAAGGCCGAGGAAATGTATGTGTGTGTGTGCGTGTATCATGTGTGCGCGTGTATCGTGTGTGTGCGTGTATCGTGTGTGTCAGCATGTGTGTCTGTTATGTACACGTGTGCATATGTGCGTGTGTGCATGTGTCAGCATGTGTGTCTGTTATGTACACGTGTGTGTGCGTATGTGCGTGTGTGTGTGTCGTGTGTGTCAGCATGTGCATCTGTTATGTACATGTGTGCATATGTGCGTGTGCGTGTGTGTGTGTGTGTGTGTCAGCATGTGTGTTATGTACACGTGTGCATATGTGCGTGTGTTATATAAATGCACATGGGCATGGTCGTGTATGTGTGCGTGTGTGTGTTGGGGACTCACTGGGAACAGAGCATGGTCGTGTATGTGCGTGTGTGTGTTGGGGACACACTGGGAACAGAGCATGGTCGTGTATGTGTGCGTGCGTGTGTTGGGGACGCACTGGGAACAGAGCATGGTGTCTGGGTCACATGTTGTTTCTCCACACCCGGAGGCCTCTGAGTGTTGTGTCTGCGCCACTGTCACTGGCCTCCCCGTCTGGCCACACAGATCCTCCTGCTGTGCATGGGCTGGGACCATGCTAGAGGGACCCTCCAGTCTCCCCTCGGTGGTCCCAGGCTTAGCAGGTGCGCTGTAAATGGGTGTTGAGACAATGTAATTTTCTGCTTAAGGTCAGAGGGCTTTGTTTTTGTCTGTGTGTAGACAGCCGCGGCGGCTCGGAGAAGGCTGGATGTCCATAAACGCGTGCTAAGCATAGAGCCATCCGTCAGCCTTATTTCTCCTCTTGCCTTTGCTTCAGACCCTAGAGTGGACAGTGCTATGTATTACATATTGAATTGGGTTCCCTGAGCCTCTGGCCTCTCCCTGGAAACGAGTAAGACCTTCTCTGAAGCTGCTTGAGTTCCTGTGGGCCAGGAACAGGGCAGGGAAGGAGGGGTTTACTGACTGGTTCTTCCCAGCCAGCTGTGGTTAACGTGGCCTCTGAAAACACCTTACTCCTCCCCGTTGAGCTGCTGACCTGCAGCTCAACATGTTCCCACTCTGATTCACTGAGACTCACTCCCCCTCTGGTGAAGGCTGCCCCACCCGCGGATCAGGAGGCTGCAGTGTTAGGGCCTTACCTCAGGTTTCCCTGGCCACTGCCGCCTGCAGGCCCTCGTTCTGCTGTGGCTCTTCCCAAGAGTCATCAGGCGCTGTTGCTCACGGATAAGCACCCAGGTGACAAAGTCCCCTGGAGAATTGCCCACCAGTGTGACCCAAACAACCCCTTTCCCCAACACCACACATGAGCACTCAAACTGGATGTGGAGGCCCAGCTCTAAGAGCGCTCATCTCTAAGGCTCAGCTCTAGGAGTGGGGCCTTCAGGCCTCCCGCTCTCCCCCTGCCTTCCCTGACCATATGGGGCACAGGTTCTGGGCTGGCCCCAGTCCTAGGTGGTGGAAGGCAAGGAAGGAGAACCCACATCACCCACCTGCCGTGGACCCGGGAGTTCAGGTATTGCTTTGTTTAATGCCTGGCAGTCTTCTGAGGCATTACACTCCCCACTGCCACAGGGAGAGGACTGGAGCAAGAGGAAGAGAATTTGCATTTGCGAGTGCACACTGCGTTTCAGCGACAGCCAGACACTGCATTACCTCATGCAGCCCTCATGGCAGTCTCATGAGATGTAATGCTTAGTTTTGGTGGAGCTGGGGCCAGAACACACTTTCCCTGACTCAGAGTCCTCACCTCTTACCTCCATCTCCTCACTAGTCAAAAGTGTGGCCTGCATTGGTATCACCTGGGGGCTTGTCAGCGATAAGGAATCCCAGTCTGCATTTTAACCAGATCCCAGACACACATTTCCCACGCACAATAAGGTCTGGGAAGCACTGCCCTGCGTCTTGTAACTCTTATGTGAGAGAACCCTGGGAGGGGAGGTGGAGGTGAGTGGGGTTAGCCGAGAAGACCTTCTGGAGGGCCAGTGGCAGAGCTGAGCCACAGAACAGGCACATGGTGAGAAGGAGGCAGCACTTACTAATCAGAAGGGCATTGGACTTCCTGATCGGACTCCCATGTCAGCGTTTGTGTCTGGACAGAACAAGGGGCGAGAAAGCCTGGTCTGGCCCCTCTGGGCCTGCATGTGTGTGGGCAGGTATCTGGTTGGGCCCCTCTGGGGCTGCATGCATGTGGGCAGGTGTCTGGTTGGGCCCCTCTGGGCCTGCATGCCTGTGGGCAGGTGTCTGGTTGGGCCCCTCTGGGCCTGCATGCGTGTGGGCAGGTGTCTGTTGGTCTTGGGCAAAGGACGATGTGACACTGAGGGGGTGAGGGAGGAGGCCCCAAGAGAACAGAGAAGTGTAGAAGATGCCAGCTGGCCTGGGGGCATGGATGTGGGTTTCAGCAGAGTGCAGACAGGCAGTGGGGCATGGGGCCTCCATGGAGCCTCGCTGGGCTGCGTTGGGTGCTTGCTTTCTTTTCTCCTTTGCCCTCTTCCAAGGTGTGTCCACAGCCAGCGTTTCTTTATGCTTTTCCCTCAGTCTGAGACCTAGGAGCAGGAGAGGCCGGTACTGGAAATTTCATGTTTCATGGCCTCCCCCGCAAGCCAGCCCCACCAAATTCCATGCAGGGAGGAAGAAGAGGAGGAGGAGGAGGCGGCTGTGTCCCTTTGACTGCCCCAGGCCTTGGGGTATGGGCGTGGGCTGGGGGAAGATAGGCTCCTAATTAGTTTGGATGTGCTTGGAGTCAGGGCACTTTTTCCCCAGTGGGCAGTTCTGCAGCCTGAACAGCCATGGGGAGAAGAGCAGGGGGAGGATGGCCGGATAATTCCAGAAGAAAGGCTCCAGGGGTAACCAGCAGAACTGCTGTTATTTTGGGGGATTCTCATTACTTTCCCCAGGTAGTGGCTTGAAGTAGCATCTAATTTTAATGCCCACTTTGATCTGGGTTTTAAAAATTCCACTCTTTATGTTCATTCAAATCCCAGTTGGCTGTTCCGGGTAAGCCCAGGCCCTAGCGCCCTATCCGGAGAGAGCTGAGAAGTTGCAGGCTCTGCGTGCAGGAGGCCTGACTGCCTTGTCCTCATGCTCTGCCAGCTCCAGGCAGCCCCAGGCATACCTGTGTTGACACCTGAATAGAGCGCGCAGTGGGGACACCTGAATAGAGCGCGCAGTGGGGAGAGACAGGGAGGGTAGCTCAGATGCTTTTCGGCTTTCACAGGGAGCACCCCAGGCACAGCAGAGATTCAGGAGAATTATCTGGAAGGCCTGGAGAAGCAACTCAAGCACAAGGGATCTGAGGAGGAGCCAGGGAGCACATTTCCAGTTTAAAGGGGAAAAATGCCTCCCTGGAAAGTGGGCACAAACGGGAAGAGGGCGGAAGAGGAGCTCCGGGGCCACGCGCAGCCTGGCAAGGGCGAGGCTGGCTGCATCCAGAGGAGCAGGAAAGGCGGGTTTGCCGCCGGCCACCTGGAGAGACGGTGGTGTGTCAATGGGCCACACGGGCAGTGCCTCCCAGCCCCCGTACTGCTCCCTGCGGCCTGCCCTGAGTTTGGAGAAGCTGCACTGAGGCAGGAGGAGGTGACCACGGTGCTGCCACTGAGGCGGCCTGCAGCCGGAAAGGCCCAAGAGGCCAGTCTCCCTCCTTGTGGTACATGTGGGAGGTATCGGGGAGTGGCCTGGCCAGTGTCATCTTGAAAGTCAGTGATCATGATTAGAACAGCCACTGCCACTGACCCCATAGCCAGAATGCCCAAGGTAGAAGCCAGGACCCGGAGCTCCTTGTCCCCCTTCATCACCTACATGCATCCATTCTCACAGCTAGTCAAGCATCTGCTAAATAGGTCCTAAACCCTTCGCTTCTCTCCATCCTTGGCACTGCCACCCTCCCCCCCATCACCAAAGCATCCTCCTGCCTGGTCTTGCCGCTTCCAGCCCTTCCTCCTGCATGCCAGTGCCCACCCAGCCAGAGCGACCTTCCTCATACACAAGCTGCCTTGCTTCAAACCTTTTGTTCCCTTCAGTGGCAAGGTCAGCTTCCCTGACCTTCCTCACAGGGCTCATCCTAAACTGGTCCTGGCTTGCAGTCAGGCCTCTGACCCCACAGCCCCTGCCCCAACCACTGTGCTTGTTGAATACAACTGGATAGACTCGTCCCCTACAGGTCTGTGGTTTCTGCTGAAATGCATTGACATTTGCATGGAGACGGGGAAACAGCCTCTGTTCCAGGGAAGCAGGGGTGGGGGAGCGGCCGAGACTCCAGACCTGCCCCACCTTTGATGAGTTGTTTAAGCAGACAGTTCGGATAAAGCCCTAGTAATGACGCTCCTTGATCCAGCCTAGCACAAATAGGAATCTGAGCTGGCCTGTCAGAAGGACAGATTGTTTTGTGGATTTTCTTCCCTTAAAAAAAAGAAAGAAAAATTTAAAAGCAAAGACGGCCGTAGAGTGCCGAGCTGTAAGGCTTCAAGGCACACAGTGCAGCCAGCTATGTGGCAGGCTCGGGGCAAGCCGGATGTTTGGGGTTGCTGGAAACCAGGTCTGTTTTGCCCGGGTGTGCCCTGTCTGTACAAATGGCCTTTAATGCAGCTGCCCCTGCGCACAGGCCCCAGGCAGGCCTTGAAAGAGGAGAGGTTTGAAAACTCAAGTTTGGGTCTTCTGCAGCTCAGGCACCGCCAAGCCACAGTGAGTGCTGGCCTCTGCAAGGCCTGACAGCACAGAGGACAGAGGCGAGTGGAGGCAGGGGCTAGCCTTGGGGTGGGGGAGGAGGCTAGCCCAGCAAGCTTTTGAGGTACCTCTTTCCTGTGTTGGGCATGAGGTGAGAGCTCAGAGCAGCGGTGCCATCACCACAGTCAAAGGGCAGTGAGGCCAGTAGCGACCTGACAGTTTTTAACCAAACTCTGGGCCAGCCCCCGGTGGAATGGAGTGGTCTCACCACGTCAGTCCTGCCCTCTGCTGGGATTGTCAACCATACGCAGGTTGTGGCTCGCGACTGCCCACCGCGGCCTGCAGGATGACTGGGCTCTTGGAGCTGCGAGGGAGCACAGGAGCTAAGCTCCTTTCTCTCTGACCGCACCGCTGTGCTTCTTGAGTAGAACTGGATGGACTCCCCCACAGGTCTGCGGTCTGTGGTGAAATGCGCTGGCACGCTTAGACATGGGGAAGGAGGCTCCATTCTGGGGAACCAGGGATGGGAGGATGGCAGAGATGTCAGACCTGGGCACCTGGGGTGCGTTGTGTATTTTCTGAACCAGCTTGGAGCTGGAGCAGCAGGGCCAGGGGTGGGGACCAGGATTGTGACACTGGTACCAAGTCACCATTCCCAAGAGGTGTGGAGGGGTCGGAAGGGGTGTTGAGCCAAAGGGTAAATGCAGATATTCTCTCTCCAAAGCCCACACTCCTCTGAACTGTTCTCCAGGGACCTCGCTTGGCCCCTTTTGTCCCCACCTTGAGCTTTCATATGGCAACCCTTTCTTTTCCTACTTGACCTCGTGCAAGGAGAGGATTTAGAGCACTGTAACTCCCATGGGGGTCGTCCTTTGCTTGGGAGAAGGTTACGTCCACGTGAAGACTCTGCGGCCGCTCAGATGAAACACACAATCTGGAGGTTTTTGGCATGTCGAGGGTCTCGGAGTGGCTGCCTTGCTGGCCTCCCTTTCCTACCCTCAGCTTCTGCAACTGGCAGGAGCTGCTGTCTTGGGCACCATCAGAGAAGCTCCCCTGCCAAGAGCCAAGGTGTACTGTCCCCAGCAAGGAGAATGGTCCTGCCATCAGAGTGGGCTCTCCAGCATGAGGGTCTCTGTGATTCCCTGTGCTCTTCACATCCTGGACCCTGATGCCTGATTGAATGAATGGATCACTGGGGTTGGGTTTCCGGGGCCGATGGAGTCCTGTGATTGTGTGTAGTGGCGGGAGTTTTGCTGAGAACATTCTTGGGTGGTTAAACTCCCTAAAATACAGCAAGTGAAGAACAGCAGGCTGCAAGGGCTGACCTAAGTATTTGAGGGAAAGAACTGGACCTCTGAAAAGAGTACAGTTTACTTCGCTCCAAATCTGGGATGCATGAAATGAATTGCCCTGAGGCTGCCATCTCCCTGGCGGGAAAGGCTGTAGGCAGTCTTGTGGTGCCCTGGCGAGGATGGACCTTATGTCCTAGCTGGGCGGCCTTGCCCAGGTGGCTTCCACACTCCATTTTCCTGCGTGATCTCTATAGGTTTTCTTCAGCTAGATTTTGGGTCTAGGGCCAGGGCCCTGACTAGAATCGGGCTTCCTGCCTCTAGGTGCCCCTGCAGCGGGGAGCATGCTAGCTGGTCCCTGCCACCTTCCCATCCTCACCCACAGCCTGCTCTGTGCTTGGAACTGGCCTGATGCAATTCAGACCTCATAGCCTGTTTTCTGCTTTTCTGCTTACCAGCCGGACCTTCCCAAAGAACCGAAGCCCTCTAGAAAATCCTTTCTCTGATGTTATTTCTCACTCCAGCTCGGAACTTGGTGAGGGCACAGGAGGGGAGCCCCTCCCCACCGCAGGCTTTGAATTAATGGAGCAAAAGTCAGAATGTGTGACCATGAGCACATCACTTTTTTTTTTTGGTTTTTTTTTTGAGACCGATTTTCACTCACTGACACCCAGGCTAGAATGCTGTGGTGCAGTCTCGGCTCGCTGCAACCTCTGCCACCTGGGTTCAAACCATTCTCCTGCCTCAGCACCCTGAGAAGCTGGGACTACAGGTGCGTGCCACTGCACCTGGATAATTTTTGTATTTTTAGTAGAGATGGAGTTTTGCCGTGGTGGCCGGGCTGGTCACAAACTCCTGACCACAAGTGATCCGCCCACCTCGGCCTCCCACAATGCTGGGACTACCGGCGTGAGCCACTGTGCCCGGCCAGGCGCAGTACCCTCTCTGGGCCTCCGTTTCCTGGTCTGTAAAATGGAGATTGTACTGACAGTAGGTAGTTGTTGTGAGGAATTGAGAGAATGTCCATATAGCTGGTGACTTCTGCGAGTGGGGAAAGGTCTTCTCCTCCTCCTCATTTTTCTGGGCATGGTGCTTGCCCATAATAGGCTGGAACAAATATTTGTTGCCAGCTCGGATGTAGGGAGGATCCTGACTTCTGAGGAGGAGTAGATGAGGAGAAGGACCTCTGGTATTGGGAAAGCCTAAGGAGGGGCCCCAGGGATCATCTCAGCAGGGAGGGGTGTTGGCCAAAGGAAAAAATCAAGCTTTCAGAGAATTAAAGTTCGTTTTATTCAGAAGTTTCCTGAGGTCTCCAGCCTGGGAGAAGTCTTTCGAGAGGTTCTGTCAGGCTGCCCCGAGACTGTTTCAGCTCACAGTTTACACGCAGGTAGAGAGGCTCAGTTCACGCAGGGGCCATTAAGGCTTAAGTGCAAGGGTACACCTGGTTAGAGACTCCAGAAGCGACATCACCAGCCCCTTCAGACGCGATCTTAGGCGTAGGAAAAGGCAAGGACCAGGGTCATGGATCTTTTAAGGAATATAGTGACTCAGGAAGAGACGCTGGGGGCGGGGTGCTCTGTCCTGTTTTGTCTTCGCTTCATCCTCCGGAGGGCTGCACGTTGTCACAGAGTCAGGGGCTTTGTGGAATTTGGCTGGCACGCAGAAATGTGCAGACATGGCTTCTTACGTTTGCGACTTTATCTCATGGGCTGAGTGGGGCTTCCTGGCTGGGGCCATGTCGGTGCCACCTGTGACCTGGCACCTCACTGTAGCTCTTGGCAGGGGGGTGCCCTATGGCTGAGGGTAGGTTTAGGAGAGGTTCTTCCTTTTTTTGAGTTGGAGTTTCACTCTGTTGCCCAGTGATCTCGGCTTACTGCAGCCTCCGCCCCCTGGGGTTCAAGCCATTGTCATGTCTCAGCCTCTCGAGTGGTTGGGATTACAGGCACGCACCACCACACTCGGCTAATTTTTGTGGAGTTGAGATGGAGTTTCGCCATGCTGGCCAGGATGGCTTCAAACTCCTGACCTCAGGTGATCCACCCGCCTCAGCCTCCGTAAGTGCTGGGATGACAGGTGTGAGCCACGGTGCCCAGCGGAGAGGTCCTTCCTCGGGGTTCCTCACTTTCTTTCTTCCTGCTGGACTGCCACAAGGTTCTGTGTGTTTATGCTGAAATGCCTGAGGGAAGGAAGTCCCAGGGACACAGGGAACTTTCTGGCCCTGCCTGTTCCTCCTTCCTGCGCCTGCGCAGCTGCTCAGACAGTAGCACCAGAGGGAGAGAAGACGGGCAGGTGCCAGCAGCCCTCCAGGACGACCACTAGGGAGGGGGGCAGACGGGGAGGCAAACGCCTGAGACTGATCGCCCCTATTTCCTAAAAACTGAATCTGCAGACACCCAAATAGGACAAACCTAAGGACTCTGCAAAAACAAGTAAATATAGTGGTTGCCTTACGTGCCCGCCACCCTTGGCATACATAGCACACTGCTGAGGTCCCATAATTGGAACCACCCAGATGCCCCACACTGGATCAATGGTGAGGCTTTGTCAATACTAAAAGTGAGTTTTTGAAACAAAAGCAAGTAACAACAACAACAAATCCGTGTTGTATTCAGGCACTTGTGATGCAGTTAAAGGGAGATCAATTGTTGGAGTTCAGTGATCGCGAGGTTCCCTTGACGCTCCCCCTGAAAACTTCATAGACTTCTAGTCCCGGCCTAGAACTGTCGGCTTTCAGGACTGAAGAATCCTCTAGCTGATTCGTCCATTTAATAGGTATAGGAACCGAACGCCCAGGAGGGGAAGTGATTTGCCCAGGGCCACCCTGCTGGTGGGTGCACAGCCAGGTAGACCAGGTGCAGGGCCTCGTGGCTGCTGCAGACGACCGGGGAAGCCGGTGTGTTTGGCATTGAGAATCCGCACTGCTGCTCGCTGAAGTTGACATTGTGGCTTTCCTTATCTCATCTGAATGTATTGAGCATTTTAGTTGCATTATCTCATAACATTTTCTCGGCAGCCCTATTTATATTTGGGAAGCCTGCAGTACAGTTTGAGTGCCTTCTCCAGGGTAGATGCAGAGGACCAGGATTAAGGCCCCAGACTGGGACCGTTTGCCCCCAGAACCTACATTCTTAACCCGTATGTGCACTGGTACATTGTTTTTTAAGGCAGTGGAAATCTGATTTATAGCTGCCTCCTGGCCCTCCCTCCACCCCAGACTGATGGAAGGTGGCGGAGCTGGGCCTCCCTCCTGGCACCTGTACACATTACTGTGCTGCTTCCAGGAAGCCTGTCCCGGGGCCCTGCCCAGCGCTGTGACAGAGGGAGACAGGACCAGTATTAGCATAGAACCTGTGTATACTTCGCACATGGCTATGCCACCTGTTGTGTGGCCATTTTCAGGATAAAATAACTGAGTGGCTTTCATCTCTTTATAAAAATAATAAAAACGCTTTTTTAAAATGTGATCCTTGGGCCAGCAGCGTTAGCATTCCCTGGGAGCTTGTCAGCAATGCAGTGACTGACAGCTCCCAGGTGAGCCCAGGCTCAGTGACATCTGAGAAGGGCTGCCCACCCCAACATGACAGGCTCCTGCAGGCAGGGCCTGGGCCTGGCCCATCACACTGTCACTGTGCCAGTTACTGTTTTTGCCTTGGCCAAGATCCATGCCACAGATGTGTAGGACAGTGATCAGGGACAGCCAAAGGTGAGGGTCCCCTTAGATGGAATGGGAGGGCACCCCACTTCTTCTGATCTTGAGAAGTAACAGTTTGCAGCCGGGGCTCATACTGCCCAGCACCTTCATGCCTGGGTGAGCCACGTCCACGGAGTCTCCACCACCTCTGGCTCCTGGGTTGGAATACCCCCTCCCATGAGGGTGAAGGGCGCTGGTGAGGATTGATGTGGTCTAACTGGGGACACAAGGTTAAATTCCACACATACCCTCCCTACCGCCTTTCCCGCACATGCCTGCACTCTGCTGGCTGTCCCGGAAAACACCCCACCATGTGTCCTGGCACTCTGTCCTGTGACCTCCAGCGCCATGAGGCTGTCGGGGACAGTGAGCCGACTCTGAAGGTGACCCTCTGTGGCTTTGTCTTCACTCTGACAAACCCTCCCCCACCCCCCCACCCCCCACCCCCGGCTCCCTTAAACTCAGGCAAAGAGCAGGGTTGTGGAGCTGAGCTGGGGCCTGGCTGCCCAGCTGGGCCAGGTGCATGCGGGTCCTCACCAGCTTTGGCTGCCGGCTCTGTGGTCTCCTGGTTGGGTCCTGGGGCTCTCACCAGAGTTGAGCTGCTCCCTGTGACAAGTACTGGGACTTGAACAGCTGCTCCCGGTACAAGCCCCAGTACTGGAGGCTGGGTGCCTTCCCGGCCAGTGCTAGGAAGGGCGTTGCCCAGAGGGCTGTGGGCGTCCCCGGGTAAAGTCACCATCTGGGCCCCTTCATTCCTGGTCTCTGTCACACTGAGCACCTCATCACACATGTGGATTCCTGGGCTGGGGGAGCCAACTTCTCTGCCTTGCCTTCTCTGTGTTCTCTTCCCTCTTGTGAACTGGGCCCAGGCACGTTCTCCTCCCGCCCCTGCCTGTCTGAACAATTGTGCCACTGCCTTCATCCAGCATTCTCCTCCTAAATTCCTGCCATCTAGCTTTAGAATCTCTTGGCATTTGGCCGGGTGCAGCGGCTCAAGCCTGTAATCCCAGCACTTTGGGAGGCCGAGACGGGCGGATCACGAGGTCAGGAGATCGAGACCATCCTGGCTAACACGGTGAAACCCCGTCTCTACTAAAATACAAAAAAAAATTAGCCAGGCGTGGTGGCGGGCGCCTGTAGTCCCAGCTACTCGGGAGGCTGAGGCAGGAGAATGGCCTGAGCCCGGGAGGTGGAGCTTGCAGTGAGCTGAGATCTGGCCACTGCACTCCAGCCTGGGCGACAGAGCGAGACTCCGTCTCAAAAAAAAAAAAAAAAAAAAAAAGAATCTCTTATGCCTTCCTTTATTCATTAATCCACCCATTTGAAAGTAACAGTTCTGAGGGCCCTTCTGTGAATCAAATGCCCACGCCAGGCCCTCCAGACATAAAGATGAGCGGGACACATCCCCTTATCAGTCCCAGAGTCGCCTGCCTCTGCCCACCCTCACCCTTTATTTGCCTGTTACTCATTCCTGATTGTATTATGCAGAGCCCCTTGGAAACGAATTCTCTTTCTCCAGCCCTTCTCACACCCAGCCCCTCCTCCTCCGTGGATGACTTCATGTCTTCCTTCCCTGACCTCTCGGAACTGCCGTTGTCCTCCCTTCTGTCCCTCTCTGCTCCCAGCTGCATCCTGGGATTTCTCTTCCCGGACAGCTCTTCTGCCTGGCAATTCTCCCCTTCCTGACCCGGGGCAAGCGTTTCAGAGCTCTCTGCCGCAGGTTCCTCGTCTAGGACATGGAAATCATCGTACTTACCTTGTTCGCTTATTACAAACATTATATCGAATACATTTAAGAACTTAAAAGAGGGCCTGGCACATAGGAAGTCCTCAGTAAATATTAGCCATTATCGTGATTCTCATTTCTGAAAGAAGCCGCCCTGCCCTTTCCTCTGTATTTCTTCTCTGCAGCCTGTCTTTCCCTCACGTTTGCATCCCTTCCCCCTGGCATACAGAACGCTCAGCTCTCCCTCTGTACAATATCCTCCCTCTGTCCTCTCTCTGCCTCTAGGTGCCATCTGCCTCCCCGGCGTCTGTTCCTTCCTGTTCACACGCTCCCCAGTGCTAAGGGTCCAGCTTCCCGGCCTCCATCCCTCTCCTCCAAGGTTACTGTCGCCTCTTGTGGTGCTTCCAAGTCCTTGCCCTCTACAGCTTTCCATGCCGCTGTATTCCCACGTGCAGTGAGGTACTGGGGGCAGGTGACCCTGGGTAAGGGGCCAGGAGATGCAAGTTGAGGCTGCCAATCTGGCAGCAGGGGTCAGAGCTTCCCAAGGGTCTGATGAGCAGGTTCTGTGTGGGGTAGGTCAGGACGTTGCCGCCAGAGAGGGCTGTCAGTTCCCATCACTGGAGCAGAGTGCCTCTGGCGGCAAAAGGTTCCTGGAGAGCCGCGTGGGCAGCTTAGCTGGGGTTTGAGGACACTGTGGTCAAGGTGAAGGGGAGGGCCGTCAGCACTTGGAATTCTTGAGGGTGTCCCTAGGGATGGAGCAGAGAGGAAGGGGATCCCAGGTGGCGAGCAAGGAGCTGCCAGCCAGATGGCGCAGGGCTGCGATGGGAGGTGGGGAGGACAGCTCTGGAAGTGTGGGGGGCCGTGTGCAGCCCTGGGGACTGGGGAGAGTGGCAGTAGGATGTGTCTCTACTTTGTGGAGGGGGTACTGAGGTACTGTCTGGGTGTCATTCTGCCCAGATCCAAGTGTTTGAGTGAGAGGCAGCGAATGGGCAGTTGATAGCAGTAGGAGGCTTGGAGGGCGGCACTGAGGAGAAGGACCAGCTTGGATGGGGATGAGGAAGCGGGGGAGGTAGGTTGGAGGGAACTTGGTGGGGCATCTGGGTCAGAGGGCTAGGGCACGAGAGGCTGGAGGAGGCACAGTGGGCCTGCAGAACTAGCTGGAAGGCCCGAGCGGCTCAGTGGCTCTGCAGGAGCTCCCACGGCAGAACAGGCCCCCATGGCCTGAGTCGCTACCGGCCTCTCGGCTGTCAGTGTGGGAACAGGTGGCTGGGGTCCTCCAATGCCCTGCATCTTCCTGGCTCCTCTTCTTCCACCCCCTAAATGTCAGAACTCTCCAGAATTCTGTGCCGCCTGCTTGGTGCTCTCTGCTTATGGCCGGTACCTCCAGCCACCTGCTGTACTCCTCCACATTGCTGTTCTCTGGGCACCTGTTCAGGACTCGACACGACATTCCCTTTTCCTCCTCCCCGCACCCACTCCTCCCCGCACCCACTCCTCCCCGCACCCACTCCTCCCCGCACCCACTCCTCCCCGCACCCACTCCCCCCCGCACCCACTCCTCCCCGCACCCACTCCTCCCCGCACCCACTCCCCCCCGCACCCACTCCTCCCCGCACCCACTCCTCCCCGCACCCACTCCTCCCCGCATCCACTCCTCCCAGCCCTGCCATGGCTGTTCTTGGCTCCACCCTCTGAGTGGGAATCCAGGCTTAAAACCCCTCCAGTGCCTTTTCCCATCAGCTCTCTCCCTTGCCCCTCCCAGGGCCCAGGCTCCGGGACTGTGTGTGAGTGAGTGAGCCTGAGTTCCCTAGTTCCCGCTCATCTGTTTTTACAGCTCCGGGGCTGCAGGTGTTGGGGGAAGGCCATGTGACTGAGATGCCCAGGCAGGCTGGGTATGGGGAACGGAGGGCCAGGAGAAGCCTTCGAGAAGGGCATGACACATCCTGAGGGTACAGGGCAGCAGCCTTGGGGTCCTGGCAGTGCTGTGCCATGTGGAGGCCTCAGGCCCGCCAGCTGCCCTTCTGCAGGGCTCTGGAGAAACGGAGGCCTGCAGGAGGCTGAAGGGCTGCCTTGCACCAGGTCAGAGGCCTTGCTATCAGGTCTGCTCACCCCCTACGACGTTCAGCCCCAGGCCAAGCTTTCCAGGGCCCCACAGAGATGGGCTGGTCATAGCTGATACAGCTCTGAGAATGAGACCGACTCTGTGGGTCACCTTTATCATTCCAGACTCCAGGAGGCTGGCTGGGTGGGCGAGGGCTGATCGCTGAGGAGCTTCCACACCCTAAGCCTGGGTGGGGAGGAGCGTTTGCAGCAACAGCCTTACAGAGGCTGAGCACCCGCAGGGACAGTCAGGGCTGCTCCTCAGGGCACACTGCTGGGCACGGTCAGCACACCGATCAGAGCAGAGCCAGCCCAGCTCATTGGGGGGATCCTCCCATCCCGTCCATGTTATTGCAGCACTGCCTCTGGTTCGAGATTGCAGGCGCTCCCTCTTCACCTTGTGACTGCCCCCATCGGCAAATTCACGTGGAGGATCTTCTCTTCCCCTTAGCCGGGTTTCCAGAGGGGAGAGCAGGGAGGTTCTACGTGCATCCCCACCTTCAGGTGCAGTAGGTGCTCCTCGCAGCATTTGCTTGACCGCTCACTGCTTTCTTCTGTCAGCTCGGTGTGTTCTCAGGTGTCCCTGCATGTCTCTGTAAGAGCAGGAGACGTTGCAGGGGGAGCTTTTGGACATCTCTCTGCTGGGGCCCCTGTGCCGCCCCCCACATCATCTCCCATCCCTCTGCTTTGCCCTTCCCCAGCCACTGACACCTGCCTCTTCCTGGACAGGGACTGCCCTGCCCACTGTGGGTCATTCTGTCCCCACCCGCTGAGAGCAGTTCTAGTCCCCACAGGTGTCCTCGGAGTCCCTAGATGGTGAGCTGTGGTGTTGTCCTCCGTCTTCATTGCTGGAGAGTGCTGTGGGTTGCAGTGTGTCCCCCAGAATTCCTCTGCAGAAGTCTTACCCTCCAGTACTTCTGAGTATCACCCTTTGTGGGAATGAGGTTATTGCAGATGTAAAGAGTTGAGATGAGGTTCTGCTGGGGTAGGGGAGGCCCCGATCCGTATGACTGGCATCTTGATAGAAAGCGGAAATGTGGACACAGAGGCACGTGTATGCAGGGAGGTAGCATGTGAATATGAAGGCAGAGAGTGGGGTGATGCCTCTCCCAGGATCCCAGACGCCCAGCAAGCCACCAGGAGTGACGGGAGGGCCTGGAGCAGACCCTCCCTCTCAGCCCAGACAGAGCCAGCTGCCGGCACCGTGATCTCGGACCTCCAGCCTGCGGAACTGAGAGGCAGCACCTCTCTGCTGCTGAAGCCGCCCCGTTGGTGGTACTTTGTGATGGCAGCCCTAGCGAACTAACAGAGCCCATTGGCCTTTAGGTAAAAATAGGCCCACCGTGCAGGCTGTAGCAGGGGCACCTCTCCAGAATGCTTGGCTCGTCTACTAGCCACCCCAGTGCCCGCCCTGTCACGACTGTCCCTCCTCCCGCCAAAGGCCCCTGCGTGGCGTAATTCAAAACAACGCAGACTCTGGGAACACGTGTGGTCAAGTTCCAGTGCCTGTGTCGCAGTCGGCCGTGACCCCGTGCAGGCGTCTTCCTCTCCTGGAACGAACAGGTGGGCGTGGGGTGGGTGGTAACACTGTCCTCATTAAGGCTGTGCACATGTGCACATCCGCGCAGCAGATGTCGCCTCCTTTCTCACTTCCCTGCGCCCCCAGACCTTCCTCCGTGCCCTCTCCCTTCCCTGAACCCCTGTTCTCTCAGCAGGCCATGCGGGTAGTACAGAGATGCAAACAGTTGCAAAGCAGGGGCACTGGCAGCCTCCAGCACGCAGGGAGAGGCTCCAGGAGGCGGAGGCCGTGGTGCTGGTTCTTTCTGGAGGGGAGGGGCTGTGGCTCATGTTGGGGGAGGGCTTGGAGCGGAAGCCCTCTGCGGTGCGCCTCCCTCCACGGTCTCTATGGGTCTCAGTGTTCGGAGAGGGTGCCCCTCTCCTGCCAGGCAGCCGGCACCGACCCCAGTGCCCACGCAGCCTGTGAAGCAGCAGCCCTGCCTCGCCCCCGCTTGCCCTGTCCAAGTTCTGGGGATGGTGTGGTTTGGAAACTCCGTTGCTGGCCTTTAAAGAGGGCTGGGGTTTGAAAACAAGCACATGTTTCTTATGAGGTCCCACAGACAAGGGCAAGCACATGCCTGCCACCTGTTTAATGTCCCTCCTGTTGCCCCAGGCAAGGCCCCCCAGCCATCCGGGCACCCAGCTGTCCTCCAAGTGCTAGCGTGGTGAGCTTGGAGGAGGTGGGCCCTGCCAGAGAGGAAAGCACAGCCTCTGCGCCTCCTGGCAGGCTGGCTTTGAGCGCTGCTGCCTTGCCTCACCAGAGGGCTTGTTTTGGGCAAGTGGGAGGCAGCAGTTCCCTTTTCCGGGCAGAGGCATTTGTAGAAAAGCATAAATGATTTGCCTGGAAATGTGAGGTTGCCCTTTCAGCAGTGTGACTCTGGGCAGGGCAGTTTTTGAGCCTCAGCTTCCTCATCTGCGCAATGGGTACACGAACCAGGAGTCCCTAAGAGTTTTCAGGCTCTGGTAGACCGTGTCTCTATGAGGAGCCTCTCTTGGTCCTACTGCAAATGGCCTGTGTGACGTTGGGAATACTTTTTTTTTTTTTTTTCCAAGATGGAGTTTTGCCGCCCAGGCTGGAGTGCAATGGCGCGATCTCTGCTCACCGCAACATCTGCCTCCCAGATTCAAACGATTCTCCTGACTCAGCCTCCTGAGTAGCTGGGATTACAGGCGCGCACCACCACACCTGGCTAATTTTTGTATTTTTAGTAGAGACGGGGTTTTGCCATGTTGGCCAGGCTGGTCTCGAACTCCTGACCTCAGGTGATCCACCTGCCCCCGCCTCCCAAAGTGCTGGGATTACAGGCGTGAGCCACCGCTCCTGGCCTGGGAACACTTCTTACCTTCTCTGTCCAGTAGAGCTGGAGACTTCAGCCTACTTTAGGTCTTGTTATCAAGAGATCCTAGTAAGGGTCAGTTGTGAGCTGGCAGTAAGGACTGCTCTAGGGACACGGGCACTTAGAACTCGGTGGTGGCCCTGCAGCTCCAGGATGTCCGTGTCTCCAGTTCGATACCGCCGGGCAGTGGTTCCCCTAAAGGACCGAAGAGCTCGAGCCTGCCCCACAGAACTTCAGCCTCAGCTCCAGGTAGGACCAAGATGCAGGGACATTGGTCTGAAATTAGCCGGCATCAGCCAGCCAGGGCGCAGGGTGTCCAGAGAGCCTCTGGGCCTGGGTGGACTTGAAACATCCCTGGGTCACCCCAGAGGACCTGGCTGGCGTGGATGAAGCGCTGGGCAGCTGCCAAGTGTCGCTTCCCTCCTGGCCTCTAATCTCAGATGACTGGAAAATAAGGTCCTTCCACGTCAAACGAGAGCTCACTGGGCCTGGTGCGCATGCATGGGTATAAGGGGAATCGCGTTTCCTGGTTCTGGGCCTCACTGACTGCACAGCCTCCAGGCCGGGAGCTTCCTCCGGGAAGAGGCCCAGATGCTGGCCCTTCAGCGACTGCTCTCGAGGCTGAAGGACGCCCCAGAGGTACACCTGGCGAGGCCGCGTGCTGAATCTCAGACCTCAAATGGAGCCTTCTTTGCCTGACAGCCTACAGCCTGAACTTAGCCTGAGTCAGCACAGGCTTCTAGAACCTTCCTGCAGAGTCTTGTGCAGACAGCCCGGGCTCAGTGTGTTCCCATCCTCGCCTCCTCCCTCTTGGAGGTGGTGCTGGTGAACTCGGCCCGAGGAGCTGAGAAAGGGGCAGGAGAAAACAAATCATGAAGAGTCGGAGGCAAAAGGGCCTGTGGTTTGGAGTGGCAGGAGGAGGAGGCGGGAGTGTGGATGGCCACGTGTGTCCTTTACAGGGGAGGATGAGCCTTAGATTCTCCAGCCAGGGTCTCTCGAGAGCCCTTTAGCAGAGCGGCCTTGGTTGTGTTCATCAGGGAAAGACCTGAAGCGAGGAAGTAACTTTGCTTTTCCAAATGACTTCAGAACCCTTTCCATAAAGATGGGCTTTCTTCACGAAAGCTAGTTCACTAGCTTGTAATACTTTTTTATGATTAAGTTACATTCAATATTAAAAATTTAGAAAATATATTTATGACTGGAAGAATGTTCTTAAAGCTTCTTAATTTTTATTTTCCCAATGGGCCTCCTTGACTTCTAGAAAGACCCAGTATTTACCAGGGACTGTCTGCGTGGGGGCTTGTTTTCCAGTTGAAATTATTTCTAAAGGGGCGAAAAAGGCTTATCCCCTCTACCGTGGGTCTCCAGGTAACTATGGAAGATGGGAACAAGACTCTCCACAGGCCAAGTGGTTAGACAATTAGACCAATCCAGACAGAGCAAAGTGCCTGGGTTGTGGGCATGGGGAGGTTAGTCAGAGAAACTTCTGGATGCTCCAGGACTCAGAACCAAATACCTGCATTTATACAAAGGTTTCCTCTGAATATACGTCGTCAGCCCCAGGCCCCTGTGAAGAAGGGCAGGGGTCTGGGACACTCAGTGCCCTGCCTCGAAGAGGCCTCAGGTCTGAGCCCCAAGTTCCTAACGTGCCAGCAGCAGCCGCGTCACCCAATCGCCCTGTCGCCCGTGCCCTGGCCTTGGCCTGTGCCACCCAAATTCAGAACTAAGATTGAAATCCAAGCGCACCTCCTTGGAACCCTAGCCCGTGGAATCCGAGGCAGGCAGATCAAAGGGACCTCAGAGATCAGAAGCCCTGCCTGCGACAAACTGAGGACCTCTGTTCCCGTTCTGCAAAAATGCAGACAGTAATGTCCCTGGGCTGCCAGGGAGAGGGAGCCAAGGTGGAGAGTGTGGGAGGGCTTTGTGACCCACGCCGTGTTGTTGCGTTGGAGGCATTGGCGGTACTGCATGTTTAGGCCACTTCCCGTGGGATAGAAGTTTCTTGCACGAGCTCTGATACTGTCCACACCCCGTATCACTCCTTCTGCCCTAAGGCTCATGTGATTCCTCTATGAGAACCAGCGGACGCAGAGGCCAGAGAAACCTGCCATTCCCCCAGGTGACTGCTCTGTCTGTCTGGGTTCATTTGGGGATGGTAGGGACGCCTTGAACAAGGACTCCCTGAACATCGCTTTGGGTGGAGACAGTCATTGTTCCTTTTCAGGCTGTGTTTCTGCTCCAGCACACACACGGGGCAGCTTGCACGCCCGATTTCCTGTCCCTCCTTTCCTTCTCAGGCTGATGCCCAGACCGGTCCTTTCTGGCTCCTCCTCATCAAATACCTCTTCATCCTGATTGAGTGGCGGTGCTGGGCATTGTCCCCAAAGAACCATTTGTGCCGTGGCCTTCTCCTGGAGGCATATTCCGTCCTCCTGTCTCTGCCTCCGGCCCCATCTCCTGAGCCCAGCGAGCTCAGCGCTGGTTGACTGTTTGTCCTCCTTGCTGCAGACATGGAAGATTTGGGAGCCCTTCCTGCTGAGGTTGGTAAGGATACCTGGGGCTGGGGGCGGCCTCTTTGCTCCCCACTTGCTAGGGAGTAGAAACCATTTAAGACATCTGAGCAGCCTCTCCGTGGTTCCTGCTCCTCACTCAGCCCCACAGTAGATCTGGCGGGGAGGTTGAGGGCTCAGTGAAACTGCAGGTGCCGCAGTGGCAGCATCGTGTCGTCAGTGTCCTGCCCGCTCTGCTCCCACCCGCTATCCGTAGCTGCACGGTTCACCCCACACCAGCCTTTCCATCGTTCCTCATCAGCCCCGTGATCTTTCCTGGGTCCCTGCTGTGCTGGTGCCCTTTGAGGTGTTGTGGACACAAGAGACTGCACGGGCCGCACCCCCAGCTGGGGGAGTCTTCTCCCTCCTGGGTCCTCCGGGGAGTAAGAGAGGAGACGGGGACAGTAAAGATGGATGCGTGGGCTCCGTGGAGCATGAGGTGGTCCAGGACCTCGGCGGGCACAGGCTCTGTCTCCCTGCCTGTCGTGCCCTCCATCCCTTTGGTCTCTGCTCCACCTTGGTAAATGCTTCCGTTCCCAGCCCTCGAAGGGTAAATCGAGCTCCTTGGTGGTAAAGCACCCGCTGCCCCTAGTCACAGGGTTCCTCCTCTATGATGTCGTGGTGCCCTGGTCTGCCTGGTAGAATTTTGGCTGGTTTATAATCTGGTCCTGAAATGAACCACTGGGAAGAAATAGGGAAAAGTAAACACACAGCTGCCACACTGCATCCCAACCCCGTGTGACCCCCTCACCGCGGGCTTTTGTGGCAAGACGACAGCATCTCAGTTTCCTTGAGAAGCTTATTTTTGCCAAGACTGTTATCACCAGGCAGGCACCAGAGCTCCGTTCCACTCACAGGCCAGTCACAGCAAAACACAAGCAGTGAACCTGTGGATTCCCCTGTAAGAATGTCCAAAGGGAACGTTTCCCCCTCTCGGCACTCTCTGTGATATGTGAGACTTTGAGGAAGGTTCCTCTGTTCCCAGACGCGGAGCAATGTGCTGGTGCTGAGAAGTGGCTCAGGGCCATGGGCAGGGTCTCTGGTTTTATTCCCCTGTGCCTTCTGCTTCATCACGCGGATCCTATCCTGGGATTGGGTGGGGAAATCTGTCTGCGGGGGACCGGTGCGGTAGCATCTCCAGGCTGGAAGGCAGAGTTGGTTCTGTCATGATGCGTTCCCCCCGTGAGGACCCACTCCCACGCCTGTCCCTGCCACGGTGGGCCTCCCGATGTTCCTCCTTCCTCCAGGTCACAGGCACGACTGCTGTGGCCCCTTCTCTGTGGGGGTGGGCTTGATGCCTCTCCCCTCCGTCTGCACACCCCTTGCAGCACACACAAGGCTTTGATATTAAGGAGGCTGGAGGACAGGGCAGTGCTTTAACCCTGGCACTCACAGGGAGGTGTCTAGGCCTTTCTTCTCTCCTGCCGATGGAAGCGTTGGGGTAGAGGACCTACAAGAGGCTAACACTCCCTGGACGGTGAACCTAGATTGGTTTCTAAATCTGCTGAGAGAAAAATTGAAGTGACATTCCTTCTAAAGTAGACATCATCCTACTTGGCTCTTCTACAGCTGTCTTTCACCCTAACCCAGGGTGTGCCCTGGGCTGCCACAGGCCTCCCCAGCTCCTGCCCAGCCTTTCTGAAGTGCCAGGCTTGGGGCTCAATGAATGAGCCTTGTTGTAAAGCAGAAAACAGTTTGGTTGCAGTCTGGGTTCAGCTGCCTGCGTCTTGACTAGATGTCTATTCAGGATTGCGTCCCCTCCTTCTCTCTCCCTTCTCCTTTTCAAGATCACAGATGAAGACAAGGGGGTGGAAAGTTCTACCTAGATTGCTGCTATCTTAAGAATGTGGACTTTGGAGCCAGATTGTCTGGGTTTAGTCCCTGCGTCTGCTGCTTACTAGGTGTGTGACTTTGGGCAAATACCTTGACCTCTCTGTGCCTCGGTTTTCTTGGCTGTGAAATGATGTATCATCTCAGCGCGCCCATCCCTTGGGGTTGTGTGGGGAGTAAGTAAGCCGGTCTAGTATGGCGCCTGGTACATCCTCAGTCAATACCAATGTTGGCTGTGGTGAGGACGTAGCAGAGGATGGTAGAAAGAATCTGGGGCTTGGGGTCCAGAGCCCTGGGTTCAGGTCCCAGCTCTACCACGTGCTGGTGTAGTGATGCGGATCCTGCACCCCAGAATGTTGCAGTGTTTGCATGCAGGCTGGCTGTGAAGATCCAGGGCAGCAGCCGCCAGGCTGGTCCCCCTGCACACCGGGCTAACTCTGTCCTCTGTCTCCACAGGCACACGTTCTGGCAGTTCCGCCATGAGAACCCCCAGACCAGGGTTGGGGGCCCACCCCCTGAGGGGCTGCCGGGCTTCAACAGCGGGGTGATGCTGCTGAACCTGGAGGCCATGCGCCAGTCCCCGCTCTACAGCCGCCTGCTGGAGCCGGCGCAGGTGCAGCAGCTGGCCGACAAGTACCACTTCCGCGGCCACCTCGGGGACCAGGACTTCTTCACCATGATTGGCATGGAGCACCCCAGGCTCTTCCATGTGCTGGACTGTACCTGGAACCGGCAGCTGTGCACCTGGTGGAGGGACCATGGCTACAGTGACGTCTTCGAGGCCTATTTCCGGTGTGAAGGCCACGTCAAGATCTACCACGGGAACTGCAACACTCCCATCCCGGAGGACTAGGCGCACCCCCGCCTTGCCCCCGGGGCCTCCAGATCTGGGGGAAGGACAGGGCTCCAGACAGACCTGAGAGCAGTGTCTGACCCACTAGAGAGACACTGCAGGGACGTCCTGTGATTAAGGTGCTGAGACCTCCTGCGGGGCAGGTCACTGTGCTAAGGCCACCCGCCGAGGACTGGCCTGTGCACTGCTGGTGCTTGGGGCCTTATTCCTTCAGGGAGCAGGTGACATGAAGGACACGCATGGGCATCTTCCGGTGGGCTAGGAAGCAAGCGCTTGAAGAGAAGGAAGGGGAGAAGGGGGCCCCCTTGCTGTCCGCCTCTAGGAATGGAAATCCTTTAAGACCTGGCCTCTTCTGGACCAATATAAATTTAATTTAAATTGACAGGCTTCCATTTTTCGAGAAAGGACAAACAGTCCTGCTCTAGCACCCATCGAGCCCCCAATGGGTAAGGTAAGCCAAGGTTTTAATGACCAACCCAGTATCTAAGCTTCCAAACGAATGCCAGCCTAGCGCATACTCACCCTGGGAGGCTGCGCGCGTATTCTCCTGACGACCACGTCACTTGGTGTACGTTTCAAGATCGCCTCTTTGGGGAAGGACGTGAGGACCCACTGGGGCCTGCATAAGAAAACTTAGCTCATTATTAGAGCACTTACGGCTTTTATCTCCCAGCTACATCCCAGAACCCCATTATCCTTTATTTAACCAAACCAGCTCCAGGTGACCAGACTCTACTCAGAAAGCAAATTCATCCTCAAAGAACAGAGACTGGCCACCATAAGGACATGCAGGAGACTGTCTGGACCGGGAAGACTCATTCCAAAAAGGAGCCCAGGCCGGGCACAGTGGTCAAGCCTGTAATCCCAACAGTTTGGGAGACTGAGGTGGGAGGATCGCGTGAGCCGCGGAGGTCGAGATCAGCCTGGGAAACACAGTGAGGCCCCCATCGCTACAAAGAATTTTAAAAATTAGCCAGGTTTGGTAGCTTGTGCTTGTTGTCCTGGCTACTTGGGAGGCTGAGGTGGGAGGGTGGCTTGAGTCCAGAAGTTCACTGCACGGATCTGTAATCACACCACTGCACTCCAGCCTGGACGACAGAGTGAGACGTCCGTCTCAAAAAAGCAAAAAACGAAAAGGAACCCAGCAGTTCACAAGTGTGACCATGTGGGCTTGGAAGAGACATTACTCGTGGGCTAGTAAGCATTCTAGTTTATTTGTTTAAAAATTCCCCTTATCATACCACGTTAGACCGTAGACCTTAGCAGAAATTAAAGCCTCGTTTCTTCTGATGGGTCCTCCTGTAAGTAGGCTGCAGACGTGAAAGCCCCAGGGGTCCATTTGTGTCATCTAGCTGAGGTCCTTGGAGAAATGCTGTGGAATTTTCATCTTGTGTTGTTTCAATTTCATTTACCTTTTTCTATCTTTTTCCCATGAGTGAGGATAGCTAATAAATAATCTTTGAGAACATGGTGATTCATGTTGTTTGTTCTCTGATCACAGTTTTCAGCTGCATGTAGGCTCTGATTCAAGTGTGTAATCAGTGCCATTCAGCTCCCCCCGCCTCCTGTGATGAAGGTGAGTGCCTACAGGAGATCCCTGAGGACCAAGGAGAAGGCACATCTGAGAGGGTATCAGAGAGTGTACTATTGGCATGTTTGCTTCAAACCAAATAATCATTTCATTCTAGGTATTGGCAGGTCCACCTGCACCTGGGAGCAAAAGAATCCTTATTTCTTCTCATCCCTCTTACCCCAGACTGCCCAGTTACATCCTTCCCTGAAGAGGAACAGCAGATTTCTCTCCCAGCCCTCTGCTAGGACAGAATTGGTCTGTTCTCTCACCTACTTGATTTCCTATTTATAGTTAACAATTATTGAATGCCTGCTGCGCACCAGCCATTGTATTGGGGGATCTATTATGCTATTGATAATATTAATGAAAACTTCATGAAGGTCATTATGTCTAAAGCCGATTGTAAGAAAATGTGAGAGATATGGACAGAGTCATATACTATATGTTTATTACAACATTTTTTATAGTAGAAGAACATTGGAAGCAACTTAAAATGTGGAAGAGGGGCTGGGCGTGGTGGCTTACACATGTAATCCCGGCACATTGGGGATCTGAGGCCAGCAGATCTCTTGAGCCCAGGAGTTTAAGACCAGCCTGGGCAACATGGCAAAACCCTGTCTCTACAAAGATACAAAAATTAGCTGGGCATGGTGGTGCACACCGAGCTACTCAGGAGGCTGAGCTGGGAGGATCACTTGAACCCAGGAGGCAGAGGCTGCAGTGGGCTGAGATCACGCCACTACACTCCAACCTGGGCAACAGAGCAAGACTGTCTTAAAAAAAAAAGTGGAATAGGGAAGTAGATGAATAATGTATGCTTCATCCGTATAATGGAATACTTTAGGCATTATTTAAAGAATATGTAATGCCTCAGGAAATGCTTATAATGTGGTATTAAATAAAGAATGCAAAATGTAAGATTATATGTTTAATATGATCTTAATTTTATTTTTAAAATTACATATATAAATGTGTATGTATATCAATGTACACACATATATGTATGTATAGATGTATACCTACACACACATATGTATAAAGAGAGAGTCTATTCTGCTATATTTCAACTTCTAAAAACAGGTGTTTCAAACGCCACATTAAAAAAAACAATTATTTCAATGGGAAAAAAGTGAGCTAAAGGTTAAAGAATTTTAGACTCACAATAATAAAGATATTTTTCCTGCGATCATTTTCATGATTAAACTGTTTCTATAGCTATGTGTGTATTTTGTTATTGCAAGAAAAAATAAGCTGCTTGGTCAAAATGGGCAAAAGCCAAACAACATCCTTCATTTGCTTTTGAGTTCACCTCCCAGGAGCTTCCCTCATCGCCAGTGGCCTTGACCTTCCAACCCCACAGTGCACAACAGACTGTCACTCCACAGGCCCCCCGGCCCGGCAATGGAGCACTGCACAGGCCCCCCGGCCCGCCGACAGAGCGCTGCACAGGCCCCCTGGCCCGCCGACGGAGCAGCCGGGACTTGCCGTGCCTCGCCATTGCCGTGCTTGACACGTCGTGGAGTGCCGGCTCCTGACTGGGGTCCTGTTACAGTCGCTGCCTTGCAAGCCTAGTGCCTTGTGCTGTGCTTAACCTGCGCCATGGAAACCCACTCTTGGGAAAATGCCTGTACCTATGAGGAGAACAGAAATCTGAGAAGGTAACATTTCTGGGCACTAGGATTAAGGTGCTTTTTATTTTCATCTATATTTCTGTATTTTCCACATTGAATATTACTTTTATAATAAGATAATAAATGCTATACATTTTTAGCCACATCCCTTCTCCCCAGTTGCAGGTGAGTGTCAGCCTGGCCAGCTTACAGCTCCTGGCTGGCCAGGGTGGATGTCACCCATAAGAACACATAATCCAGGCTGAGTCGCCTCTGGGTCTTCAACTTTCCCTGTGGATGCCCCAGTTCTCCAAATAAAAGCGATCTAATAATAGCAGCTCCAGACCCTGCTTTCATTTCTCAGCTACTGTCATCTTCTGTGTATACACAAAGTCCACCTTACAAGTGATGATGGCGCAGTCTTGTTGAAGAGATTTGTTTTCTATGTACGTCAAACCAAACAGACTGCAGCCTCTCCTTCAGCAGCGTTTCATCAAGTCAAAGCCTGACATGTTGGTTCACAGCCCCAGCCTAGAGCACACCAGGAGTTTGTAGGTTAAGGTAGTAAGTGCAGCTGTGACTTGGCACCTGCTTTGACTAGAGGCCAAACCTCTGCTAATTTTAACACTTCCTGGCTGGTCTTAATATGGGAGGCCCAGGGGCTGGGCTAAATCTGGAGGTTGGCAGGGAGCAGAAATTTCCAAGCACGCAGGTGGTGTAGTAGAGACACCCTCACACCAGAGGCAAAGGCCTGGCTTTGGGTCCACATCCTGCCCTCACTACCTGGCCATCTTGGACAGGCAAGGCCACCTCTTTCCCTAGTTCTAGACACTCGTAAGAGCTCCTTAAAGGAGTGCGGAAGGAGGAAAAGATGTGTAAGGGCTTGGTAAACTGTGAAATGATACAGATGTAAGGGAATTCTAACCATTATTACTTAGAATATTCTTTTTAAATAATAAATTACAGCCATTTTGGAGCTCATGAAATGTGTCGGTAGCATCTCCGTAACCCCATGGATGAACAGATGCATGCTTGTAAGCTGTCCAGTTTTTGTTAGCTGCACCATCCGCAGAAGCCAGCAGGTCGGGGGCTACCTCAGCTCACAGTGAACCTGTCAGGAGTCCACGGGTAACTTGCTGGGTGTGTCCAGGAGGTGGGGGCAGGGCTGCCTCAGCTCAAAGCTAACCTGTCACGAGTCCTCGGATAAACCTTTTCTGGGCCTCAGTTTCCTCATCTGTAAAAACAAGGAGCTAAGGGATTGAACCAGATCCCTGGGCAGTATCCCTGCCCCTAGCTGTTTGGGGAAACACTTGTTTCAAATGCATCCATTGGGGTTCACAGGTGGGTACAGAAGAGAGTTCAGATCAGATGTGAAACTGCCAGACCTCAACTCATCATTCACCCACTTAGGATTCATGACATGACCATGCAGACTAAAACTCTCTCAAAATACACATTACACACTTCCCTCCTCCCGCATCCTCCATAGGCACAGTGTGGGATGCAGACCAACTCTGGAGGCGCATTTAAAATCCAGAGAGAATCAGCTGTACCCCGGGAGCCCTCACCTCTCTGCTTATGACCCATTGACAGCTATGCCCACTAACATCTTGTTCCGTTCAGCTATGTGACCACCTTCCAAAGGGCCCCCCCCCCCCCAGCAGAAAGTCCCATGTCCCACCGATCTCACCTTGGGAAGTGCCCAGTCTTCAGCCGGGGAGACAAGGTTGAGCTGCCCTGCAGGGCATGTTGAGCGGACTAGCCAGCCACTCCCCAAGGAGCTTGCAAAGAACAAAACACCTTCTAGAGTGAAGGGAAGGCCGGTTTAATTGAGGCTGGCTCAGCTCAGAGCATCTCCACTGGCACCCCCATTCTGAGGGGGAAGAGGTGTCCCACCACGCAGACACACTCAGCAGCCTCGCTGAAGGCCATTCATCCGTGGAGCCTCAGAGCGGAGGGGCCTTTGCACATCTCCAAAGCTGGCTGCCCTCCAGCCTCCCTTCCTGAAATGCAGGGCTTTGCTCCAGCCCGCACCTCAGCCATCTGCCCGCTGCTGCTCAGGCCTGTGCGGGACCACGTGAGCATGGAGCCTGCGGACCTTATGGAGCAAGACAAGTTCCCCCTCACTTCAGGACCCACGCTCGCCACTGTGTTCTGTAGGGGTCTCTCGCTTCATTTTTCATTCCCTTTTATTCCCACGGTCCTCTCCCATCCCCCAAGCAGACAACCATTCCAACGGGCTCACTGTGCACTGATGGATACCTGTGGAGCCTGGGACCACACCCCCACCCCAGTAACTCTGCGTGAGCATCCCTGTCCTTGTTCCTTACAGACCCGATGAGAATTCGTGTTGCATATCCAGGAACAAAACCTCCAGATCATAAGCTATGCAGATACTTCATTTTTGACTAAGTGGTGCCAGCTACTCCCCCGAGACCTGGCCCCCACCCCTACAGTCACCGGCATGAGCCCCCACTTTCTCTCCACCACGGTGCTCTTGTTCACGTGTCTCTTTGCATTGACACGTTGTGATCCAAGATACACTGAAGCCCTCCAGCGCGTGTGGCCCGCGTCAGAGCTGCCTCCGCATGAGTGGCCTACGCCGCTGTGGAAGGAGGCTGGACAGGGAGGCAGGGGCCCTGGCTTCTGGCCTGTCCTCACCGCCTGACTGCGGCCAGCGGGCGCACCTCTGTGAGCGGGGAGAATTTAACCAGCTCCTGATCTGGCCGCCTTCCCAGGACTGCTGTGAGTAGCAGGTGAGATAACTCATAGCAAAGAACTTTCGAGTCCCTAGACATACCTCCCTCCCTCACACCCCAGCCCGACCCGGTGCCGCAGGGAGCTGCCAGGGCAGACACGGCCATGGCTGAGCTTCCTCAGAGCCCTGTGACGTGAAGTCCTGCCAGGGGAGTGCCATGGCCATCCGACCCCACGCTCGAGCCGTCTCATGGATGGAGCCTGGCGTTCGTCCATTAAGCCTCGACCAATCCCACACAGAGCCCCAGAGCTAGGGTGGCCGTGGGGTGAAGGCCAGGAGTGAGGCCTTCAACCCTCACCCATCCTGTCACTGGGCACCGCCACCTTCTCTCAGGAAAAGCCTCTCTCCCTCACCTCAGGCAAAACCAGGAAGCTCTTCTGCCTACCCAGCCCGGCCCTGGCACTTCCCAAGGCCCAGAATGGCTTGACACAGGCACAAGCCTGAGGGCTGAGAGGGCTGAGTGCCTGCTGGGTGTTTGTGAATTTCTGTGCTCTCAAGGCATGTTGTCAGGGAGGCGCATAATCCTCTTCTGTCTGAGCGACAGAGAGCGACACGACCAGCTGTAATCTTCCAAGGCCAGGTGGGCACGTGCACTGAAAACTCCATGAAAAGAATATGGGCTTTCAGGAGGGGACACAAGTTAGTATCTGTGACTTTGTTCATTTGCACCTGTTGTAGGTTTTGTTTGTTTTGTTTTGTTTTGTTTGAGACAGAGTCTTGCTCTGTCACCCAGGCTGGAGTGCAGTGGCACGATCTCGGCTGACCAAGCCCCTGCATGGGCTAGATCCTGGGGTCACAGCAGTGAAGAGGGCAAATCAGTCCTCATCCTGACAGAACTTCCCATGCAGTGAGTCTGTCTCACCGCTGTGGGTAGGTGCCCAGAGAGGAGTCCCCATGGATCCACACTGAGGGTGATGCATGCCCCGGGTGACAAAGCGTGGCTGTGTGGCCTTTAGGAACATACTTGGCCTCTCTGAGCCTCTCTGTGGCACATGCTAGAGTCCCAGCTCTACACAGGGAGCTACCATTTTCTGGGAATGAGGCTATGACCTGAACCCTAGAGAGGAAATGTGGGCTCGGTTCCATCCAGGCCCTGGGTGGACTCTGCCCCTAGGATTATCATCCTCGCCCTGTCACAGACTTGCTGTGTGACCCAGACAAGTTAGTCCCATCTCTAGCCCTCACTTGCCTCCTTTGTAGCAGAAAGGGGTTGTGCCAGAGTCTATACTTCAAGGCCTAGGTGGGGACAAAGTTTTAAAAGCAAAGTGAGCATCCTCACGTTCTAGGGAGTCGTCCCGTGTGGAAAAGGGGAGGGGTCCCGGCACAGTGTGTGGAAAAGGGGAGGGGTCCCGGCACAGTGTGTGGAAAAGGGGAGGGGTCCCGGCACAGTGTGTGGAAAAGGGGAAGGGTCCTGGCACAGTTTGGGTGAGACAGGATGGGGCCTTCTCAGGCTGGGGCTCCTGGCCCATGACTCTCAGGCTTTTAGACCTGCCAGGGGATTGAAGCCTTTGGTTGGAATCTCTTGGTACCAAAAGACAAGAAAGTGGGGATTACACGAAGTACAGAGAGCGCCTCCGGACTCAGGTCTGTGTGAACGAGCTGTCGTGGGAAGAGCTAACTTTGAGTCTGTCTATCCAGCCTATGACCCATGGGGATGAAGCAAGGGATGGCCCAGGCTCTGTGCTTGTGCCCAGAGCCTCCCGTGGCTCTGCTGGAGCACGTGCCCTGCTCCTCACCGCTTTCTTCCTTTCACCTCTGCTCCTCTGTGAGGACGGAGCTCGACGGAGAGGAAGCCTCCCTGCCCCCTCAGCTGGAGCTGGGTGACCCTCCTGTCACCTGTGATACCCTGAGCCTCCCTCTGCAAGTTGGTGGACAATTTTTCTTGTCCAGGGCTTCTTGTAAGAAAAAGCTGTCATCCTGAGCAAGGAGCTGTGGGTCCCCAGGTGGGTGAAGGAGGCGAGGGCCGGGGACAGATGCTGGGGCCTCTGTCTAGGAGCAGCCTGTGTTTTCTGGCTTGGCCTGCGGAAGAAGCAGAAGTCCAGGGCCCTTTTGACAGAAGGCCGTGCGGCTGGATGACACGGGAGAGGAGAAAGGTGCTTAGGGCCTGTTTCACAGGAGTCCTGAGTGAGAGGCTGAGAGTTCGAGAGATGGTGACGCTTGTGACCGGGGTTATGAATAGGACCCTCGCTCTTTTCCAAGGCACACAGATACAGACGGACGTTTTAAATTTCACTTTGCTGGACTCCGTGTCGTTGGATGCCACAAGAGGCTGATGCGGGTCCCGGGGCCTGGCGTTTGAATGGGTTGCACCTCTGGGAGGACTTGGCCTCAGGGCAGACTGCGGGTGGAGGCTCAGAAATGAACACTCCTGGCAGGAAAGGGCCCTCTGTGTCCCCACTGAATTAATATCCTGTGTTTACATTTGTCCTCTTCTCCAGCTTAATAGATTCCTGGGACATGACAGTCTCTGCAGCAATTATTTTGCCATAAAATTCTCTTTATCTGGCCAGGTGCAGTGGCTCGTGCCTGTAATCCCAGCACTTTGGGAAGCCGAGGCAGGTGGATCACGAGGTCAGGAGTTCAAGACCAGCCTGGCCAATATACTAAAACCCTGTCTCTACTAAAAACACAAAAAAAAAATTAGCCGGGCATGGTGGCGGGCGCCTATAGTCCCAGCTACTTGGGAGGCTGAGGCAGGAGAATTGCTTGAACCCGGGAGGCAGAGGTTGCAGTGAGCGGAGATCATGCTGCTGCACCCCAGCCTGGATGACAGAGCGAGACTCCATCTAAAAAAATAAAAAATAAAAAAAATTCCCTTTATCTGATTGGGGACACCCTCAAATGTTCTATTACCCCTGCTCCGCAGAGCCCAGCTGGATGGTCCTGAAGGGCAGGCAGACAGGGCAGGAGATGCTTAGAGAAGGAGTGAGCGCCCTGTCCCTGGGGGTGTGCAAGCAGAGGCCATGCGAGCTCGCGAGGAAAGGAAATGGGATGAAAATTGAGCAACAGACGAGGGCTTGTGGGGCCTGACCTGGGTGTGCTGAGAGCCCTGGGATTCTGGACTTCCAAGCCCATTTCCCTCCTGGTCTCCACAGCTAACTCCATTGAGGAACAGTGACTCTCTGCTCCTGCGCATGTTCAGGTCCCAGCTTCGGAGGCTTGGCCTGCTTCCAGGAAGGAGAGCACCCTCTGAACCCCGGCAGGACTGGGCCCTTAGGAGAATCACCACATTCATCGTTCTCCCTTTTCCCCTTTCCACATGGCAACCTCAGTTTCCTAAAAAAGCACCACAGAAAGCCGCCCTGAGCATCCCAAAGACAAACAGAGACACGGGAGAGTGGGAGGTGCCTCGGGGAAGGGGCACCCACAGCACCTGTCCTGAAGCCGATGTGAAAACATGGCTTGGTGGAAACGCTGGCACCCAGGAAGGGCCCTCTTGGTTTGATGTGCGTGCTGGACAGTTTCCAGATCGAACCACACATTCATGGTTGGGCTAAAACCCTGAGAAGCGAAGGGGATTAATCAAAGGAGCCTTAGCAAGCAAAACACAGCATCCTTTTTTTAAAATTGCAGGTAGCATTTTTAAAAAGGAAGATTGACGGCCTTACCTAAATACTGAAGGAACTGTCCTGACCCAGCTGAGATAACACTGACCTGTGCCAGAAGGTGCTGTGATTTCTTTTTCTAAAAACACACACACACAGACACACATACACACAGGCTGGGTGCAGTGGCTCACGCGTGTAATCCTAGTACTTTGGGGTGCCAAGGTGGGAAAATAGCTTGAGCCCAGGATTTCAAGACCATCCTGGGCAAGATAGCAATGCCCATCTCTACAAAAAGTAAAAAAAAAAAAAGAAACATTAGCCAGGTGTGGTGGCGTGCACCTGTAGCCCCAACTACTCAAGAGGTGGAGGTGGGAGGATCCTTTGAGTCCAGGACTTTGAGGCAGTAGTGAGCTGTGATGGTGCCACTGCACTCCAGCCTGGGCAACAAAGCAAGCTTTGTCTCTGAAATAATGATTTTAAAAAGATGCCATCAACAAGCGCTGCAGCCCTCTTGACTCTGAGTCAGTATAATCTGTGGAGTCCTGAGTCGTGGTCTGACTCCACGTGGGTTCAGGTTGCAGAGCCTGGGCCACCTTGCTGCTCAGCCAGGGCCTGCGCAGGATCTCCCCAGCCTCAGACACGGAGTGCTTGCCTGCCAAGAGCTGCTACTCTCCTGCTTCTTGCTGTGCAAATGGCAGTGGGACTTTCACTCTGAAATAAGGTTATTAATTTCAGGTGCCCTTTCCCCTGGAGTCCTCCTTTCACGCCCAGGTTCCCTTGGGGTAAGTGGGGACTGGGGGGAAAGTGGTAAAGACGGAAGCAACTCTCCTGCCCTCATGAGTCCACAGGCCCTTGCGGTTCACAAACAGGCACTTACGAAGGGTCTTCACTTTCATTTCACAAGGTTCATTTCACCTTACAACCGTGTGCCCAGCAACCCCAGATGGAAAGGAAAGAAACTATTATCCCCATTGTGCATGCAGGGGAAACTGAGGCTCGCAGGTAAAGTTACTTACACTTGCCTAGCTAGCAAGTGGTAAAGCTGGCACTAGAGCAAAAGACTTATGGCTTCCAACTATTCTATCATTCAGGAAGAATAAATACTTCCTGACACTGTGTCTCCAGTACTGTTCTAGGTGCCGGAAATACAAAGGGATCAAGGTGGACATGGTCCTGACCTCGGGGGCTTATCTTCTAGTGGGAAGAGATGGATAACAAATAAGTAAACAAGCTTAAAAGTGAGAAGAAGGGGGCCGGGCGCGGTGGCTCACGCCTGTAATCCCAGCACTTTGGGAGGCCGAGGTGGGCAGATCAACTGAGGTCAGGAGCTCAAGACCAGCCTGGCCAATATGGCAAAACTCTGTCTCTGCTAAAAATACAAAAATTAGCTGTGCATGGTGGCGGGTGCCTGTAATCTCAGCTACTCGGGAGGCTGAGGCAGGAGAATCACTTGAACCAGGAGGTGGAGGTTTCAGTGAGCTGAGATCACGGCCCGTTGCACTCCAGCCTGGGTGACAGAACAAGACTCTGTCTCAAAAAAAAAAAAAAAAAAAAAAAAAAAAGGCGAAGGAAGCAGCCATGTGAGGTCTAGGGGAGAGGATTCCAGGCAGAGGGAACAGCGAGAACAAAGGCACAAGGAAGGAAAAAGTTGGACCTGTTGGAGGGACGGCCAGAAGACCATGGTAGCCCGGGCGTGGGAGGAGAGCAGGCACAGGAAGTGAGGTCAGGGAGGAGAGCAGGCACAGGAAGTGAGGTCAGAGAGAGGTGGCGGGTCACGGAGGGCCTCATTGCCACAGGAAGGAGTTGGGTCTTTCCCAAGTGTGATGGGAAGCCGGGAAGCCACTGGAGAGTTTGAAGCAGGGAAGTGACATTTGTGGTCATTGTACAGAGTAGGCTGGAGGGCGCAAGAGTGTCAGCAGAAAGCCCAGGTAGGGGGTGATAAAATAGTTTAAGCAAAAGGTGATGGAGGCTTGGGTTCGTGACTGATTGAGGTGGACAAAATGAAGAAGCAGGAAGTGTGTGAAGTGGGGGCATCCAGGCCTTGTTGAGGGATAGGGCTGTAGGCAGGCCGGGGATGAGCCAAAGAGGGGAGTCCAAACTTCCGCCAGTGGTTGTGGCTTGAGGAATTTGGGGAATGCTTTTATTGAGATAGGGAAGATGTGGACAGAAGCAATTTGGGGTGAAGGGGAAGACACCAAGTGTCCTGTTGGTGACAAACTTGAGGTGTCTATTCAACAACAAAGTATAGACCTCAAGCAGGCTGTTGGCATTCAGGGGAGGGTCCAGGAGAGGGGCTGGTTATGGGCTACACATCTGGGTGTCAGTTGTATGTTTTCAAGATGATTACGTGAGGGACACATTGCCTTCCACTCTCTTGAAAATCACCCCCAAAATAAAAGAGAAAAAAACCCCTAAAATAAAACTCCAGTCTGATAAAATGGGAAGACGTTTATGACCCCAAATCACAATAGGTGAAGACAGGAGGTAGACAGAGGAGTGAGAAATGACTTGGCAAAGAGGAGAAAGCCCCCATGTAGGTGTCTGCAAGGCACAGCGTGCCCACAGAAAGGAAGCCGAGTCACCTTACAGAAGCCGGGAAGGAAGGGGAGTAGGAGGCACAAGCTGGGAAGAGTGGGAATGAGGCCTGGGAAATGGGGGCTGGAAACAGGGGAGGGGACGGGGGCATTGAAAATCTAAGAAGCAGTCCCCGTGAGGTCCCCACCGATAAGCACCCTCTCCCCAATCCTGCAGGAGATTGGAACTTTATTCTCTGGAGACAATGCACCAGGAGGCCCCGAGAATGGGGGTGGAGGGGCAGTAGTGAAGCCCTGACTAAAAACAACAACCTGAGTGAGGGTCTGCACACTGACTGGAGGCCCCACCCAGCCCCTTCCCTGTCCAGCTCTTGGACCCAGCAGCTGGGCTTCTGTCTTGGAGCAGGCCATTGGAGGAGATGCCTTCTATTCTCTGGAGAAACTGAACTGCCCAGATAATACCTGTAGCTGCGACATTCCAGGGTCCTGAATGGAAATACCAACTGACCACCTGAGCACCCTGCACGGAAGCCCACCCGCCTCCTAATCCCACCTGCACATCCAGAGTTTCCTGTTTGCATTTGGACACAAGGGCACAGATAAAGTCCATCAGATATCTGAGGAAAGCCCTCTGACGCAAAAGATAGAGCTCAAAGCACACAATCAGAGAAAAGGCACTCAGAGAAAAAGAAAATGTCAAAATAAATTAGAAGATCCTCAAAAGATGGGGAGGTACTGCATCTGTGAAACACAAAGAAGGGCTACAGAAAAAGAAACACCCAGGACTAATCAAATGTTCTTGGCAATTAAAAATGATAGATAAAATTTAAAAATTCGGCCGGGCATGGTGGCTCACGCCTGTAATCCCAGCACTTTGGGAGGCCGAGGTGGGTGGATCACGAGGTCAGGAGATGGAGACCATCCTGGCTAACACAGTGAAACCCCATCTCTACTAAAAATACAAAAAATTAGCTGGGCGAGGTGGCGGGCGCCTGTAGTCCCAGCTACTCGGGAGGCTGAGGCAGGAGAATGGCGTGAACCCGGGAGGCGGAGCTTGCAGTGAGCCAAGATCGCGCCACTGCACTCCAGCCTGGGCTACAGAGTGAGACTCCGTCTCAAAAAAAAAAAAAAAAAAAAATCAATAACATGGTTGAACGGTGAATTAGAGGAATTCTGTAAGAAAGGAGAGGGGAAAAGACAAAAGTAAAAAATAGGGGAAAAATATATTTTCAGAAATAAGAAGTTTCAACATCTGCCCAGTATAAGTTCTAAGTAATTTGGAGGATAGTACCAAATAAATCATGTAAGAAAAGTTGCTAGAACTGGAAGACAAAAAAGCTCAGTAAAAGAAGGTAAAAAGGCTGACCTCAATGCAATCAATGTGAAAATTAAGAATATCAGACAGAAAGAAAATCCTAGAAACTCCAGTCAAGTGTGAGATAAGAATGAAGACACTTACAGCACACAAACTCTTAGAACATTTGCCTCCCATTTATCCTTTCTCAGAAAGTTTCAGGAGGAAAGCGTCACCATTGCGAGGAAGTAAACCAAGAAAAAAGAATGCACAGGATCCAGGAAGCAGGGGGCTAATGGAGCCGGGAATTGAAGGGAAGGCTTGGCTGTGCAGCAGCTGGGAAAGCGGCAGTGCAGACGGGAGCGGGAGGTGGGAGGGGTTTGGAGGGAAGTGGAACTGACAAAGTAGTGATATACTTGACCATGCGAATAACTATACTGACAGGACTTAGAGGGTGTAGGGAGAGCTAGCCAGACAGTAAAACAGCAATAACAACAACAACAACAACAACAACAAAAAACTAAGCAAATAAAATAAATGACTCCAGAAAAAAAGGTTTAAAGAAAGAATATGCATTTGCCGGGCCCATCAGTGAAAATATTAACTTAATCCTATCAATGAAATACTACTACAGATTTTTTTTCTTTAAACTCGAAGTGCAAGGAGGGAAAGTGATGATGTAAAATATCTCAAATCATTATTTATTATAATAAGAAGTTAACAGATAATATATTAAATTGAGGCTGGGCACGGTGGCTCACGCCTGTAATCCCAGCACCTTGGGAGGCTGAGGCAGGCAGATCCCTTGAGGCCAGGAGTTTGAGACCTGCCTGACCAACAGGGCAAAACCCGTCTCTACTAAAAATACAAAAATTGGCCGGGCATGGTGGTATTCACCTGTAATCCCAGCTACTTGGGAGGCTGAGGCAGAGAATCAATTGAACCTGGGAGGCAGAGGCTGCAGTGAGCCGAGATCATGCCACTGCACTCCAGCCTGGGCAACAGAACAAGACTCCATCTAAAAAAAGAAAAAAAATATATATATATATGTATACACACACACATGTTTATATAAAATTGATTGTAAAAGGGTAGCAAGAGATGCATACTGTTCAGAAATATGGAGATAAATAGGTAAATCCTGGAAGGAAACACATGAAAAGAGATTGTTTCTGAAGAGGGGTGGGGAGGATAGAGAAGATACTGCTGCTTTTTAAAAATAAGCTTTTTAGCACTGTTTGGGTTTTTAAAAAATTATTTCTATGTGACACTTAGACAAAAAATAAGAAAGCATTGATATATGACATTTAGAGCCTCTGGACTAATTGAAATCCTTAAGAAGAGAGTGTAAATAGTGAGAAGAGGGCCGAGGACCGAACTCTGAACACTCCAACATTCAGACACTGAGCTGAAAAGGAGGAGGAATTAGCAAAGCAGACTGAAGTAAGAGGGGAACAAGCAAGTGAGGGGGCCAGAAGAACCGAGAGAAGAAAGTGGCTCAAGAAGAAGGGGGTGCTTAAATGAATACTGTTGACCCTGGAAAGCAAAATAGGACTGAAATTATTCAGGGTACATGAATGCAACAGAATGAAAGATGTCATGAACTGAAGATAAATCTGCATGATTACCTCCATAGATTAGAAAAGGCTTTCAGAAAAGTCAACATCCCTTCACGTCAGAAACTCACAATAAACTAGTATTGAAGGAACACACCTCAAAATAATAAAAGCCATCTACGTGACAAACCCACAGCCAACATCATACTGAACGGGGAAAAGCTGGAAGCACTTCCCCTGAAAATCTGCAGAGGAGGAGCATGGCCCCTCCCGCCTCTCCTATTCAACACATTGAAAGTCCTGGCCAGGGCAATCAGGCAGGAGAAAGAAATAAAGGGCATCCAAATAGGAAGAGGGGAAGTCAAACCAAACCTGTTTGCAGATGACAGGATTCCACATCTAGAAAACCTTATAGTCTCAGCCCAAAAGCTCATTCCACTGATAAACAACGTCAGCAAAGTTTCAGGATAAAAAATGAACGTACGAAAATCACGAGCATTCCTATACAGCAACAACAGTCAGGCCGAGAGCCAAGTGAGAAAGGCAATCCCATTCACAATCGCCACAAAAAGAATAAAATACCTAGGAATACAGCCAACCAGGGAGGTGAAAGATCTCTACAACGAGAATTACAAAACACTGCTCAAAGAAATCAGAGATGACACAAACAAATGGAAACATATCTTATGTTCATGAATAGAAAGAATCACTATCACTAAAATGGCCATACTTCCCAAAGCAATTTGTAGATTCAATGCGATTCTTATCAAACTACCAACAACATTCTTCACAGAACTAGAAAAAAGTATTTTAAAATTCATATGGAACCAGAAAAAGGGCCCGAATAGTCAAGGCAATCCTAAGCAAAGAGAAGAAAGCTGGAGACATCACAAAACCCAACTTCAAACTATGCTACAGGGCTACAGTCACCAAAACAGCATACTACTGGTACAAAAACCGACACAGACCAATGGAATAGAACAGAGAGCCCAGAAATAAGGCCACACATTTACAACCATCTGATCTTCAACAAAGCTGACAAAAATAAGCAATGGGAAAAGAACTCCCTATTCACTAAATGGTACTGGGATAACTGGCTAGCCATATGCAGAAGACTGAAAGTGGACCCCTCCCTTATACCATATACAAAAATCAGCTCACGATGGATTAAAGACGTAAATGTAAAACCCCAAACTATAAAAACCCTAGAAGACAACCGAGGCAATACCATCCTGGACATAGGAACAGGCAAAGATTTCATGGCGAAGATGCCAAAAGCAATCACAACAAAACAAAATTTGACAAATGGGATCTAGTTAAATGTAAGAGCTTCTGCACGGCAAAAGAAACTATCAACAGAGTAAACAGAGAGTTTACAGAATGAAAGAAAATGTTTGCAAACTATGCATCTGACAAAGGTCTAATATCCAGCATCTATAAGGAACTTAAACGAATTTATAAGAAAAGCACAAACAAAAAAGTGGGCCAACCAGCACTTGAAAAAAGTTCAACATCACTGATCGTTAGAGAAACGCAAATCAAAACCACAGTGAGATACCATCTCACAGCAGTCAGAATGGCTATTATTAAAAAGTCAAAAAAGAACAGATGCTGGCAAGGCTGTGGAGAAAAGGGGACTTTTACACACTGTTGATGGGAGTGTAAAGTAATCCAACCATTGTGGAAAGCAGGGTGACGATTCTTCCAAGTGCTAAAGCAGAGCTTCCATTTGACCCAGCAATCCCATTACTGGGTGTGTACCCAGAACAGAAATCATTCTATTTTAAAGACACACGCACCTGACTGTTCATTGCAGCACTGTTCACAATAGCCAAGACACAGAACCAATCTAAATGCCCATCAGTGACAGATTGGATAAAGCAAATGTGGTACATATACACCATGGAATACTATGCAGCCAAAAAAAACAAAAACAAAAACAAAAGCAGAAGAACGAAACATCTTTTGCAGAAACATGGATGGAGCTGGAGGCCATTATCCTTAGCAAACTAATGCAGGAACAGAAAACCAAATACCGCGAGTTCTCACTTACAAGTGGGAGCTAAATGATGAGAACACGTGGACACAAAGGGAATGACAGACACTGGGGTCTACTTGAGGGTGGAGGGTGGGAGGAGGGAGAGGAGCAGAAAAGATAACTGTTCGATACTGGGCTTAGTACCTGGGTGATGAACTAATGTGTACAGCAAACCCCCGTGACATGAGTCTGTATAACAAAGCTGCACATGTTTCCCGGAACCTCAAATAAAAGTGTTTAAAAAAGAATTAAAGATCATTTTAAACTGTGTGCTTCAGATATAGCTAAGCCAAGCTGGTCTCCTTCCCTAGTATAGATTTATAGGAGTTGACTGTCATTATTTCACTGTGATCCCCTTTCAACTCCTGCTTCCAGTACAGAACGACTTTTTCGTTTGTGTTCCAAATACACCTTGATCTGCAGCCACCTCATACTGGGAAAGCTGATTATTAATTTTTCAAGAATTCTGTGATCCAGTTGTTCAAAACAACTATTATTAAAAATTAAATTGACTGGTTGCGGTGGCTCACGCCTGTAATCCCAGCACTTTGGGAGGTCAAGGCAGGCGGATCACAAGGTCAGGAGTTTGAGGCCAGCCTGGCAAATATGGTGAAACCCCATCTCTACTAAAAATACAAAAATTAGCCAGACATGATGGTGGGCGCCTGCAGTCCCAGCTACTCGGGAGGCTGAGGCAGGAGAATCACTTGAACCCGGGAGGCAGAGGTTGCAGAGAACTGAGGTCGCGCCACTGCACTCCAGCCTGGGAAACAGAGAGAGACTCCATCTCGAAAATAAATAAATAAGTAAATAAAAAATAAATAAATATGAAATAATTAAATTAGATAAACCACCAATTAACTAGATCCTAAAAACAAAGGTAGTCAATATTCAAAATACATCCATTCTTAATTATCATCCTACATTTTACCATTATCTATGCCCTTGAGGTTATCTGTATGTATATGGTAGAAATACTATATAAGACTGTGCTACTATCCATCTTTTCCCCGTCCCACATTGGTAACGTCATGTTGGTAACTTAAAATTGTGGGCACAGTAACATCACGGAAATTGGCAAATGGCACAAGCCCGGGCTCTTTGTTCCGGAGAGCGAGTGGTTAATCAGCATATCACTGCTTACGCAATCCTTTGCATGTTTCTCTCGACTGTATAGATGAGCGGATGGGAAGCTGGCTGGTGTCTGGTTGGTTGATCGGATGACTGGATGGATGGCTGATGGATTGATTGGCCGGAGGCTGCTTCCCTTTCTGACAGTCACTGGACCCTAAAGACCATGTTCCCAGTGCGGGAAACAGCAGAGCAGCATGAGGATGGCCTGACTTTACATGGCCAGCCAAAGGCCTATTCTTAGCTGAAACGCAGTATCAGTCTGCTCACTCTTGCCTAAGTATAGGAAATGGACAGCATGCTTTGAGAAGGGGGCGACATACCCACCTAAACGTTGCTGGAATAAGTAGAGCATTCCCTGCAGAGGAAAGGGATGCCTTGATTCTCTTCGTGTCTGCAGCTGGCTTTGGTGCCAAACTGTCCCCTGCCCACTTCTGTTTTCACCCCTAGCCCCAGCGCTGCAGGCTGATGGGGCTCCTTCTCCACTGACTGGTGTTTCCTCATGTTCATGGAGCTCTGCCGGCAACTAGGTTGAGGGAGGAGCTGGGCATACAGCTCTGGTCATACAGAAGGTGCCGATAAGAAACAGAGGCAGAGAGCAGTGCAACAGGACGCAGAGGGGCCGGCACTATCAGGAATGAGAGAGGTGAGAATGGCGGTGGGGTGGTGTGTGCGACCTACTTCCCCGGGAGCAGCAAGGCAGGGGCACCCGGTATCTGCCGCCTCTTGTCCAAGCAGCTGTTGGAAAACATCTGGCACCATTTTCTAGGACCCTTGAAAGGGAGGAGGGTTGGGTTCCAGCCCCAGCTCTGCCTCTAACTCCCTCTGTGACTCTGAGGATATTAATTCACCACTCTGGGCCTCAGTTTCCCATCTGTAAAGTAATTATGAGCTCAGACCAGTATCCCCATGTTAAAGGATACTTACTGTGTGGTCAAAAAGTTTCCTGGGCAAATGCTTGGGAAACACTCCATTCACACTGGCTCCCCTTCTTGGGGATTCTCAATGCTCCTCAGTGCATTAAAGGCTCTGATCAGTCCTACAGGAGAGGGCCATGCTTATTTTTAACCTAGCACATCCCAAATGTATTTATCCACAGAAACCTTTGAGAGAATTGCTGTTCTGGAGTATCTCAGAATCGAGCTCCCTTTCAATTCTCTCATCTTTTCTGGTTTTATGGACTGTAAGAGAGAAGCATCCTACGTGTGAGGAGTGCCTTGGAGGGAGAGATGGACCTTGTGAAGATGGAGGGAGCAGCCAGGCACGGTGGCTCACGCCTGTAATCCCAGCACTTTGGGAGGCCCAGACGGGCGGATCACGAGGTCGAGATCAAGACCAGCCTGGCCAACGTGGCGAAACCCCATCTCTACCAAAAATACAAAAATTAGCCTGGTGCAGTAGTGGGTGCCTGTAGTCCCGGCTACTCGGGAGGCTGAGGCAGGAGAATCGCTTGAACCCAGGAGGCAGAAGTTGCAGTGAGCCCAGATCGTGCCACTGCACTCCAGCCTGGTGACAGAGCAAGATTCCATCTCCAAAAAAAAAGATGGAGTATCTGGAATGGATCTTCAAGGATGGCCAAGAGCCTTCTACATGGAGGGAGGGTCCACTCAACATAACTTGCCACATTCCAGGAGGAGTGGTGGGCATTTCTGTTCATTTCCCAGTCACTGGCCTTGAAATACAGTGAAACAGGATGGAACAGCCATTGTGAGCCTGCTCAGTCCCACGTGCCAGATACACATCATGTTATTTAAACACGAAAGGAGGAGACATTGTGCCCATTCAATAGATGAGGGACACAAGGCTTCAAGAAATTAAATGGCTGTCTCAGAGCCACATCCCTAGCACGTGGGAGAGCTGAGGGGTGGTCCAGAGCTTTCTGATTGCAAAGTCTCCATTCTTTCCACCCACTGTGCCTCTCCCAGGAAGCGGGGAGGCCTTGGCTTGGCTTGGCTTGGATTCATTCTCCTTTTCCAGGAATGACCTGCAGCTGTTCCTATTGCCTCTGAGCCTGGGCAATTCCTCCCCACCCACAGCGCTCCTCCACTTGGCCACCCTGAGGCTGGGTCCTCAGTCCCTGAGGGACCCAGTCTGTCCCTCACGCAAGCAGAGAGGGAGGCAGGCTCCCTGGGTCAGGAGACAGCCACTTACGCAGCTCTCCACAGGACTCTGTTAGATCATCATTCCCATCTCTGCACATCTGTCCTCGGACATTCTGTGGAGTCCCTGGATTTCCTTGCCCATGTAAGAACAATATCAATCGCATTTTTATGGTGTTTCCATGCAGAGGAAGCGGTGCACGCGGGAAAGAGAGCTAAGGCACAGAGCCTGGGGGCCCAATGCCGGCGAACTTGCATGGGAAGGCAGCACGTTTTCTTCTGCTGAATCCGGGGCACCAGAATCTGGGAGGAAGAGAGATGGCGATGGGAATACGGGTGATTTTGGGAAGCGTTTAGGTCCCATTTCCTCTTCCTTGGCTCAGCCAGCAGGGACAATGAGCGGGTTGGAGGACGTGATTGGCAGCTCTGTGGTGCCTCTGGACTTGGCTGGTCAGGCTGTGGGGGCAGGAACAGAGAGGGGCGAGGGGGCCAGTCTGGCAGCCCAGTCCAGAGTCCATGCCTGTCCTGAGGCTCTGCTCATTTCAAAGAGATGGGCAGGCCGGCCCAGACCTGTAAGCAGAGAACGTTAACACTCACTCACCCTAGGTGGGCCCTTTTTCAGACAGACAAGGCATCTCTGGAATAATAATAATAATAGGCCGGGCGCGGTGGCTCACGCCTGTAATCCCAGCACTTTGGGAGGCCGAGACGGGCGGATCACCAGGCCAGGAGATCGAGACCATCCTGGCCAACACAGTGAAACCCCGTCTCTACTAAAAATACAAAAAACTAGCCGGGCGATGTGACGGGCGCCTGTAGTCCCAGCTACTCAGGAGGCTGAGGCAGGAGAATGGCGTGAACCCGGGAGGCGGAGCTTGCAGTGAGCTGAGATCCGGCCACTGTACTCCAGCCTGGGCGGCAGAGCAAGACTCCGTCTCAAAAAAAAAAAAAAAAATAATAATAATAATAATAACAACAACAGTTGTAACCCTGAAGCCAGCAGAGCGCTGTCTTCTGAGATTTAAATGAACTGGCCTGTGTCTCCTGCCCCACACCCTGTGAGGCCCAGCGCCCTCCCCAAGATACCTCCGAGTCCCCAGGACGTGCAGCTCCGTGAACAAGCCCCTCCCTCAAATGCCACCTCTGGGCCGCTCTTCTTTGAAAGGCCCACAGTCTGCACTCTTCAGATTGAGGAAGAACCTTGATTCAGAATGAACGTTACAGGCAAAAGTTCTACCTGGATGCGGGCGTCTCTGCCTTTGCCTCAGGCGGGAGGAACGTGGAGTAGCCCCACGACCGGTAATGCTGGGTTTAAGAACTTGGTTTCCTGTCGTACAGGTGCCCTTTCCCCTTCGTAAAGCCTCTGAAGCCAGTGCAGAGCCGCTGGGTGAATGTGGGGGTGAGGACGGCTCATTCCCTCCTGAGTTAGACTCGGCAGGTGGCTGTCTCCCTACAGGGGCATTGCACATCTGGGGCAGTGGCTTTTCCTCATAGCTGGGAGGCAAGAATCCACTGCAATTCTCCTTCTTTGGTTCCCATCCCCCATCCCACCGCCACCCCCATCCCTGCCCCCACCCCCATCCCTGCCCCCACCCCCATCCTCACCATCCCCCACCCCCCACCCCCACCCTCACCCCATCCCCCTACCCCACCTCCTCACCCCCATCCCCACCCCCATCCCCCACCCCATCCCTCACCCCCCACCCCATCCCCCACCCCCCATCCCCACCCCCATCCCACATCCCACATCACCATACCCATCCCCCACCCCCACCCCATCTATATCCCCCATCCCCCATCCCCACCCTCACCCCATCCCCCACCCCCCACCCCTACCCCATCCCCTATTCCCACCCCCATTCCCCACCCCCATCCCCCATCCCACATCCCCATCCCCATCCCCCATCCCCCATCAAAAAAATGATGTTGCCTGCCATCCAACCCCAGGGAAATGCTGTGAGATTCAGTGAAGTCACATTTGCAAAACAGCCTGGCTATGAAACCAGCTCTTCTCTTGGCCTCCTTGAAGCTCTTCATGTCTCCCCGACCACTGAGTGGGGCTAGTGGAATCCGCTGGACCTCTGAGCCCCCAGTTTCAGAGGCTCCTCCTGGCTGTAGGGTCCCTTCCACACTTACCTCCTGCGGCCACAGCTCTGGGTTCTCAGCAGTTTGTTGCAGTCTCTGAGGCCTCCAGAGCACTCCCTTCTATACTGCCAAGCCTTGGCTACCTGGCCCTTTGCAGGCCAAGGGTTCACCTGAAAGGACAACTCTTTTCTTTCCTTGCAGTTTTCTCTCTTTTTAAGAGAATATCAAACCAAGAAATGCAGCTTAGAAGAAATCAATCCTTGCTGCAGTTACAACAAATCAATTCAGCACAAATTTACATAGCACCTGCAGTGGGTGGGGCCCTCAGCCCTGGGGAATCAGAGCTGAATCAGCCCCCATTGAGTCTAAGATGCGCTCGCCCAGCTTACAGGGCAGGAAGAGAGATGGACCCAGCCATTCATCATTGAGATTCAAGCTGAAGAGTGTCCAGACCAGAAAACCAGTTACCATTCTTGCTACCATGTCGCTAGTTGGCAATGTGTACTTAGCTTTTTATTATATTATATTTTAATTTGGGGTGACAGGGTCTCACTCTGTCTCCCAGGCAGTGGCACAATTGGTTCACTGCAGCCCCAACCTCCTGGGCTCAAGCTATCCTCCCATCTCAGCCTCCTGTGTAGCTGGGACTACAGATGCACGCCACCACACCTGGATAATTTTGTTTATTTTTTTGTAGAGATAAAGTCTCACTGTGTTGCCCAGGCTGGACTCAAACTCCTGGGCTCAAGCCATCCTCTTGCCTTGACCTCCCAAAGTACTGGGATTATGGGTGAGAGCCACCATGCCCAGCCCCTAACTTTATTATATGCTGACAATAACACCTACTTTGGATCGTTCTGAAAATGAATAAAATACTGCATGTGAGAGCACTCTGTGAGCAGAAGCACTCCATCTGTCCTTGGCTGCACCTAATGGCCACCGCTGTGAGAGCCGTGGAGGCGTGGGAAAGACTGAGTCGGCCTGGAGGGCTCTGGGCGTGTTTCTTGGAGCAGGTTGGATTTGTTCCTTTAAAAATGTGTGTTCTGCTCTGATCTTTGAACACTGGCAAGCCACATGTAGAAAAATGAAACTGGATCTTCATCTCTCACTTTATATAAAAATCAACTCAAGATGGATTAAAGACTTAAATCTAAGGCCTGAAACCATAAAAATTCTAAAAACCTCTAATAACCTTGGATAAACTCTTCTAGACATTGGCTTAGGCGAGTAATTCGTGACTAAGAACCCAAAAGCAAATGCAACAAAAACAAAAATAAATAAATAAATGGAATCTAATTAAACTGAAAAGCTTCTGCACAGCAAAATAAATAATCAGCAGAGTAAACAGACAACCCCAGAGTAGGAGAAAATACTTGCAAACTATGCATCTGACAGAGGCCTAATATCCAGAATCTACAAGGAACTCAAACAAATCAGCAAGAAACAAACAAACAATCCCATCCAAAAGGGGGCAAATGACATGAATAGACAGTTCTCAAAAGAAGATAGACAGACAGCCACCATGATACGAAAAAATGCTGAATATCACTAATCATCATCAGGGAAATGCAAATTTAAACCACTTTGAGACACCACCTCACTCCTGCAAGAATGGCCATAATTAAAAATCCAAAAACAACAGATGTTGGCATGGATGTGGTGAAAAGCGAACACTTTTACACTGCTGGTGGGAAAGTAAACTAGTACAACCACTAGGGAAAACAGATGGAGATTACTTAAAGAACTAAAAGTAGAACTCTCATGAAATCCAGCAATCCCACTACTGGGTATCTATCCAGAGGAAAAGAAGTCATTATATGAAAAAGACACACGCACACACATTTGGAGCAGCACAGTTCACAATTGTAAAGATATGGAACCAACCTGAGTGCCCATCAATCAACGAGTGGATAAGGTATGTATATACCATGGAATACTACACAGCCATAAGAAGGAATGAAATAATGGCATTCACTGCAACCTGGATGGAGTTGAAGACCATTATTCTAAGTGAAGTAATTCAGAAAAATGGAAAACCAAACATCATATGTTCTCACTTATAAGCGGGAGCTAAGCTGTGAGGATGCAAAGGTATAAGGATGATAACATCGACTTCGGGGCTGGGGCAGGGGAAGGTGGAGAAGGGATGATGGATAAAAGACTATATATTGGGTGCAGTGTACACTGCTTGGGTGATGGGTTCACCAGAACCTCAGAAATCACCACTAAAGAACTTACCCATGTAATCCAAAACCACCTTTACCCCCCAAACTATTGAAATGCAAATAAAAATTAATTATTAAAAAAATCAAACAAAAGTTTACTTCAAACAACAAAAGAATGGTGTGTTATTTCGTATTAAGTTTGTCCCAAATAGCAAACAACTTAAACAAAATACAAAGCTATTTTTTTTTTTCATAAAACTTTCAACATGTAGGTGGGCTAGGCCAGTGTGGCAGCTCCATGGGGTCAGAGACACACGGTATGCTTCTGTCTTGTTTCTTTTCTAAACATAGCTTAATTCCCAAGATTACTTCATGGTCAAAAATGGCCGTTTCAGTTCCAGCCATTACACCTGCATTCCAGCCACCAGGAAGGAAGGAAAGGGTATGACCACTTCCTGTAAGAAAAGTCCCTAATGTTGCATTTACCTGTTGACTAGATCCTAGACATGTGGCCATATCTGCTGCAAGAGACGCTGGGAAATGTAGTCTTGAGTATCTATGTGCTTAATATCCTATTAAGTGGGATAGTGGGGAACAAATATCAGGACTAACAAGCAGTGGCTGCCACAGCTGGGTGGGCCTCTGGCTCCCTGCAAACTGTCTCTCCAACTTTTATTCCTTTTTGCTTTAAGGAGGCTTCTCCTCCTGCCCCAGCCATCTGGTATTCAAAGAGTGGACCTGCAGGGGGTGGGCTGACTGGGTCTGATTTCTGACTGTCCTGGGAAAACATGGAGCTGGACTCTCAGCTGCTCCAGAGTGAGCTCTGCCAGGAGGGAAGAGGGTGTAGTTGGGGGCTGTGCACTGAGGTCTGCACAGCCTCAGCGAGAATCAATTCATCTGAAGGTTTCCCCCAGCATGGAAGAGAGTCCCAGGTGTGAAGGAGGAGGATGGGGACGAGGTGCTAGGGAGGACTGTGGGTAACCCCTGCCCTTTGCTAAGTCCACTGGGGGTCTCCTGGCTCAGCCGCTTTCTAGATGTTGTTTTCTCCTGGGATGCACATGCCTCCTCCCGTCAGATGCTAACAGGAAGGAGATCTCAGTTCTTACCTCCTGCCGGTGTTTCTCATCTTGCTGAATAGTGTCACTGCTCCTCAGCCTGCAGGACAGGGAGGGCGGTGGCACCTCTTGCTTTAGACTTTCCCGGAGGGTGAGACACCACCGGGCTCAGGAGCCCAGAAAGCAACCAGCCTGAACAGGGGCGCTGACTCCTTTCTCCCCTGGGTGGGCCCCCCTTTCCGACTCTCCCCGAGTTCTTGGTTCCTTCACCAGGGTGGCTGCTAGATGACACTCAAGTTCCGGACGTTCTTGGGGTGACTGAACAGACCCTCAGGAGGCTCTCATGAGGCCTCCCCACCACATCTTAGCACAGGCTTCCGCCCTGCCCCCTTACTCCCGGGTCCCCTGTTGCATCTCTCCCCTCACCACCTCTCTGACCTCGGACGGCTCAGGACCCCACGCTTGGCCTCAGTCTCCTGTTCCCTTAAAACAGGGTAATCCTGCATGGGCAGCCCCGTGCCCTCGAGAGGAAGCTCCCGAGCCCCAGATGTGGATTCGAGGGGCTCTTCAGACAGTTCTGTGTCCCAGCCGAGGCCACGGGTTTGCTCTACCTCCTCCTTCAGGCTGTGCCCCACCCACCAGCATCGTGTGGATGCTGTGACCACATCTTCAGGGCAGGGCTGGTGCCAGCGGGAGAGGAGGCCTCCATCAGGCCGGGATTAGCCGGCCCCAGTCCTTCTCTGAATGCCCCCATCCCTGCTGCTGAAGGGGGCCTCTGGGCCCGGGTAAGGAGCCAGAAGCCCTGGCGGAATGAGGAGGCCGCAGGAGGTGACACCTGACAAGGACAGGCAGAGTCCACCAACCTCATTTCCCCAGGCGGTTTACGGAAGAGCTTCGCAGCGTCGGGCGCTGTGGGGCGGGGATGCTGCCATTTGGGCCCCAGTTTCTGGCGGGGGGCGGTGGGGAAAGCACAGGAAGCAGAGTCAGCCTGGGAAGCTCGCTGACGCCTCTTGGCTGTGCAGAAGGCCCCGCGTGGCTCTGGGTCCTCAGGGGCAGGCTCCCATAGGGACAGGAGGTGTCAGGGCTGGGCCCTGGGGAAGGAGGGAGCTGCTGGGGGGATGTGGTGGAGGGCGCGTTGCCCTCCCTCTCCGGCCCTCAGCTCCGTGGATGGAGGAGGGCCCAGGTTAGGCCGCCTCTGTGCTTCCTCCTGGATTTGAGTCCAGTTTGTGTGGGGCTGTCTGGGAAGGGCCAGGAGAACCTTTGCGCCTCCACGCACCCCACCTGCAAGGGATTCAAGGGTGTTGGGTGCTTTTTTTTTCACTCCCACAGACATACATGGTTTAACTTAATCTTCACAATGAAGCAAAACAGGTGACTTCATTGCCCTTTAGAGGTGAGGCCGTGGCTGCAGGAAGCTCCTCAGGCCAAGGGCAGCGTTTGCAGGCACTTTCTCTTCGGAGCCTCCGCGTCCTGAGTGGTGTGGAGAGCTTGGGACTCCATCCCCGCTGGATCTAATCACGTGAGATTTTCTGACCCGGGAGAGGGTTTGGGCTGGTTTCTCTGAGGCCCCGGCCAGGAGGCGGTGAGGAGCTGTTGGAGACCCACTCCCTGCTCCTCAGCGCTGCGGAAGGAGACTCTGTGCTTCAGTTCGCCTTTCCCACGGAGCCAGGCCTGCATCCCGCCACGCACAGCGGAGGGGCCTGCGCAGGAGCTGGGGGCCTTCTCCTGCTGCCTCCCTCAGGCGTTCGGAAACCTGGGTGTCCTGTGAGTCTCTTGGAGTTGTGTCCTTCTTCCCTTACCCTCTACTGCCTGGCCTTTTACCAGGATCTTTTGCACAGCACAGGGCCTTGCTGTGGCCTGTGCCTGCCCTTCCTCCCTGGTTCCCCTTCCAAAGCCTGGGGAAAAGGAAATTGCTCACACCTCTCCTCAGCCTCAGATGCCCTCCCCTCCCTGCCTTTCAAAGTCCCGCCCATCCTCCCAAGTTTCTCTTCAGTTCCCTGCTTCCACCCCACGTGGATGTGACCTCCCCACCTTGAAATCCCCTCTCCATGCATTATCTACCTCTCCTAATAGGACCGTTTTTGGTCTTGGGTGTAGGTATTTGGAACCTGTCCTGAATTCTGCCCTAAACTGAGACCTTTGAGGTATAGGAGGCAACCCTCTCTGTTTCCCTAAATAAGGACCTGGCCCCGAGCAGGCACTCAGTGGCTATATGCTGAGGGAACACTGGTGGACACAGGGTCCCCACCTCCCCACTGTCCACCAAATGAGAAGTTCAGATCCAGAGTGTGTGCTCGTGGCAACGCGGTGGTAGGTCCACAGAGCTTTCAGGACTCAGGGTAGATGGATGGCCATAGACTTCGTGGATCAGCGCTCCTCTCAGTGCTGTTGGTGGGACACACTCCGAGTTCCAGACGGCCTAGTGTTACATAAGCTCACGGGAACAAGCTGTCTCGGGTGAACTCGGGGACTGGTTGCCTCTCCAAGCCCCAAGCCCAGGTGCCCGTCTGAAGACAGGCAAGTTGGGAAGCCCAGGAACACTCCCGAAGTGGGAAGCAGCAGGTGTGAAACGGAAAGGCGTCCAGCCCCTGCTCCTTGTCCTTTTAAATTAGAAAGGCCTGAAGCCATCTCCCCACTCCACCCCTCCCTTGCCTGCCCCAGAAGGGCAGAGGACACTAGAAATTCCACTGTGGCTTGGACCGCAGCTGTCTGTTTCACTGTGTGTCCTAAACACTCTTCTCTGAACCTTGAAGGTCAATATCACACCGCTTCCTGGATCAGAAATAAAACAATCAATTGTTAGATCCACTTAGCCAAGGCCAACCTCTGAGCATGCAGTGAGGCAGCTCTCCCTTTCTCTTTCAAGCCGGAATCAATCTCTGCATAATTAACCCAGAGTCTGACTCAGTGTTTAATCTGCAGGTGTGTCTGCCCAAGGCGTGTGGCCTGTGGCCTGCGACCTCCTGGCTTGCTGACCGCTGTCTGCCTGCTGCTTCTACTGATGTATTTTTCCAGCTCTGCTGGTGCCAAAACGCACCAGTTAAACACTGAGCTTCAGGAGGAAACGTGTATCAAGGACTGTTTTGATATCCTCCCAGCCCCCGCTGACAGGAAACTCAGGATTGAAACAGACCTGTCTCAGGAACTTTCTCTAGGACTCAAATTCTAGATTTTGCTCAGCCATTCTTTTTTAGCACCTTAACTTATTGATAATACTTTTGGTGCCTAAGACTATTTATTTGGTGTTTAAGCATTAGAGCATCGTCTACTCTACATACAGAATTGTATACGTGAGCATACGGCTTGATGCATCTGCACAGACAGAACACACCTGCTTAGCCGCTTGGTCGTTGTTAAGGTCCTGATTTATCCAAATACGATTTCGTCAGGAGGGCAAGCCCTACCTGTGGGTACAGATCAGAGCCCGTGTTAGACACAAGTCCTCATGCAAACTGGAAAGTAGGTTTAACTGTCTCGTGTACAGAAGAGGAAACGCAGGTTTAGACAGGCGGGGTCGCCGGGCTCGTAAGTCCGAGGGGCTGAGTTTCAGCCCGTTCCTTTGCCTGCAGGTGTCGTCGGAGGTCCTGGTGCTGTCCAGCCAGGGATCTGGGCATATGTCTTCTCGGGTCACACACTGCCCGCTTCTTTGCTGGGAGCATTCTCAGTCCACTGGGAAAGCAGAGCCTGCATATAGCTATTCCCGGGTGACAGGTGGCACTTCCCAGTCCTGTGTCCCCCCCTGCCACCTGCATTGCGCTGGTCCACCACTCAACATTTAACGACAGTATAGCAAGGACTCTGGCCAATCAGAATGACACCAGGCATGCATAGTGCTGGAGCAGAGTCCGACAGCCCTGCTACATCAGGCACCACCCTTCAGTGGCTGGATCGTGGGGAGGAAGCCTTGGGGTAGATGTTGGGCTTGGCGGCGGGGGAGGGGAGAGATTCTCTCAGGCTCAGCAACTGTACAGAAGTACGTCAATATCTCAACAACCAGCCTGGGCACCCCGATGCTTCCTGACCCACCGCAGCTCTGATTGGAGATTCTATGTGGAACACATCTGTTCCTTGCTCCCCGAGGAGCTTGCAGCCCAGCGGAGGAGACAGGCTACAGGATTACAATCAGAGAGGCTTGCACTTTGGTCTCAGCTGGTCATTTGTTTGTCTGTCCAAACATCATGTACCGCAGGCCAGCCACCTGTCAGCTACTGGGTGATGAGTATCAGAGGGCCTCTGTCATTGGGAGTGCACTGTTTACAAGAAGAAAGAGGTATTTGAACAAGTAACCACAGTGTTGTCTTTTGTTTGGGTTGACATGCTGGACTGGAGATCCCTTTAGAGCGTGTCTGTGGGGATTACAGAGCCTTCGAGCCTCACAAAATCATCTTCTCTAATTCCCCGTGTTTTGGGTGAGGAGACCCAAGCTCCCAGAAGAGCAGTTGCACGCTCGAGGCTGGAGGACGGGAACAGAACCAGACCTCCTTGCCTCCCTCCCACCCCCCCACCCAAGTACCACATTCCTGATCCTATCCTGGAAGCAGCTTGGAGGAAATGCACAGACCCCTGGGGGGTGATGTGGTGGCAAGGTGACAAAGGGACAGGTCACAACGCTGTCACAAGCTGATATGCAAGAACTCACAGGCGTGACCCCCAGGGGCTGTGGGTGTAGGGGCATCTGCCCTGCCCTTTCCAGCAGCCCTAGTTCTGGTGGCCTCTTCATTTATTTGCTTAACACAAAGCTGAATGCACTGTTTTTAGGAAGTTGTATGTCTAAGTCACCTAAGTTAGTAAAATAAATAAAATCTTTGGAGTTTTGGAATGGTCTTCAGGTGCCCGCCACACCCATTTCCTTGGAAGTCCCTGTTTCCGGTCGGTATCTGATAAGGGATTTTTCAGGAATTGAGCAGAGCTTTTCCGGGAGATGTCACATAAGAAACCTCAGCCTGGGTTCCCAAGGTCCAGTTACATTGTAGCTAAATCACAGAGTTACCAAAGTACACAGGGTCTCCTTTCTTTACCTCCACCTGCACACTTTTTTGAAGGAAAATGGGTTTTGGATGTAAGGGTCTCCCTGATTGTTCTACGCTCCGGGGGTCATAAGACTCTTTGAAAGCATAGGTTCAGCAACCTCTAGTCAGGTTCCCCACACGGCTCGGGGGCTCTTCCCACCCTAACGGGTGACCCACTTGCCAGGGAGTCCCGGGACTGGCTCAGCCCCTGCCTTTTTCTGCCGCGCTTGTGCTTCCGGGGAAATTCCAGGCTTCTCCGGAAACCATCTTAACTGCCTGGAATCCTCCTCTTGGACTTGTCCGGGCTGGCTCATTCCTGGGAGGAAAGGAAAGTAAATACATGTAAATCTGTTTGATCACAGACAGATTTATCTTTCAGCAGGAAGCTTCCTGAGGAAGGACAGCAAAGGGGTTTGGAATGAGTGAGCTCAAAGTATCAGTCCGCGTACGAGATGTCCGGGGGAGTCTGACTGTTGAGGCCGCTGCAGTCACACTGGGCCGGGCCCCTGCTGAGGCCCAGCACTGCACAGGCACCGGAGCCCTGCCCTTCTCCCTCAGGGCACCCCAGCGCAGTACCGCCCTCTGGCCCAGCTGATGGGCCTGGCCAGGCTCCCCTGGCTTCCCGAGTGGAAGAGGAGGAGATGGTCTCTGCCAGCAGGCTGGCCGCCCTCCAGGAGAAGTGGGGTCTTCTCTGGGGCTGGGCAGGCAGTGCTGGAGTGGAGGGAAGGGCTTGGAAGCCAAACTCAGGTGTTCCCTGTGGCTGAGGTCCCTGACAAGGATCCGCAAACAGGGAGAATGCTGGTACCCTTCCAGTCTGGGCCTGGGTGTCACTTACCTGGGACACTTGTCACATCCGCTGTAAATCTCTGTCCTTGTCTGGCTCTGGCTTTTTGATTCTGAAGAACAGCCGGGTTTCCAGGAGTCTTTCCTGAAGCTCGGGGAAATCCAGTGGCTTCGGAGTAAAAGCCCATTTGCTAATCTGCACTGCTTGAGACACGCCATGGCTCTCCCTTAAACCCCACCCAGCAGACGAGGTCTGCTCTGGACGCCCAAAAACACCTTAAACTCACTGCACAGAGAACCATCATCATACTTAGCCCCCCTTTTTCCTGACCCACAGTACCCCACCTTCGACCCACAGTACCCCACCCTTCGACCCACAGTATCCCACCCTTCGACCCACAGTACCCCACCCTTCGACCCACAGTACCCCACCCTTCGACCCACAGTACCCCACCCTTCGACCCACAGTATCCCATCCTTCGACCCACAGTAGCCCACCCTTCAACCCACAGTAGCCCACCCTTCCTTCTGCTGGACGTTGGAGGACTCAAAGTTATTCTAAATCTCTCCAATACTCTTAACATTTTAAATCCAAATCCAGGCAATAATTCGATGTTCCAGCAACGTCCTTTGTGACTTATTCATTTCAGTTGATTTGGTTCTATTGATCCTTTTTTTTTTTTGAGACAGAGTTTCGCTCTCATTGCCCAGGCTGGAGTGCAGTGGCATGATCTCGGCTGACTGCAACCTCTGCCTCCCGGGTTCAAGCGATTCTCCCACCTCAGCTTCCTGAGTAGCAGGGGTTACAGGCGTGCGCCACCATAGCCTGGCTAATTTTTGTATTTTTAGTAGAGACGGGGTTTCACCATGTTGGCCAGGCTGGTCTCAAACTCCTGGCCTCAAGTGATCCACCCGCCTCGGCCTTCCAAAGTTCTGGGATTACAGGCGTGAGCCACCGCGCCCGGCCTGGGTGGACTTTTAAATTGTGGTTCCTTGGAGCGCCCTCTGATTTGCTGAGGAAAATTTATCATTTCCCGTTACTTATAAGAGACAGGCTCTGTGAGAGGGCTCCAATTTGCCAGCTGCTTCCATTTCACAGAACGAAATCATCCCGTTGAACTCATCAATCTAGAACTACTTCCATCTCTGAGCTCTGGGGCCTGAACCAGCCCAGCTTACTTGACTGCCAAGGGCTTTGCTCCGTCTTGGGAGGGCTGGGGCCTCCCTCATCTGACCTGGGGCTTCCGCTGTGACGACTGAGCTAAGCTACCATGAAACTTCCCCAGAGTTGGCGCCCCGCCTCCCCGTCCCTCCAGCTTGCCACACCACTCGGGGTGAAGGATCTGCCTACCCAACCCTGAACATCTCATCTTGGGTTGGTCTGCATAAAAATGGCCTGGGGTAATAGTGATAGCCTCACAAATTATACACAGTAAAATGCCACTGAATTATCTCGCTTGGAGAAAGAAATAATTGATACTGGCCTAAGGCTTTGAATCGGAGTTTTATGGGGAGCTTAGAAGAGGGGTTCTCTGCCTGGCTCCCCTCTCACCTGTGCTCCCCTCTCCATTCTGATGGAATTGTCTGGGGGCTTGGGCATGGGTATTTTTTGAAAGTTCATCAGATGGCTTGAATAAACAGCGCCAGGGTTTGAGAACATCTGGATTGGAGGGAAACAGGAAAAGAACATTGAGGTCAAATGGATGGGATTAATTATTTTTGCTAAATCAGGAAACTCTCTAGAGAGGGAAGTGACTTGCCCACCGTTTTGCATACTGTTGGAAAATTAAATCAAAGTTTCATTTTAACAAGGGCCCTCTACACTGGGCTGGGTGTGAAGGGAAACTGGGATGTCAGGGCTGTAACGAGAAGCAGAAGAGAAGGGCCCAAGTCCCAGCCCACAGCTCCTGGGAGAGAAGTTGTGGGAGGTCAACATGGTGAAACCCTGTCTCTACCAAGAAACAAAAATTAGCCGGGCGTGGTGGCGGGCGCCGGTAATCCCAGCTACTCGGGAGGCTGAGGCAGGAGAATCGCTTCAACCCGAGAGGCGGAGGTTGCAGGGGAGTTGGAGGCTGTGGTGAGCCAAGGTCGTGCCACTGCACTCTAGTCTGGGCAACAAGAGTGAAACTCCATCTCAAAAAAAAAAAAAAAAAAAAAAGAGAAAGATAAAAGTGGCAAGGATGTGGAGAAAAGGGAACCCTTGTACACTGTCGGTGGGAATGTAAATTAGTACAGCCATTGTGGAAAACAGTATGTATATTGTTAAAAAATGGAAAACAAAACTAGCAATCCCACTACTGGGTATGTATCCAAAGGCTATGAAATCAGTATGTGGAAGAGATACCTGCACCCCCATGTCTGTTGCAGCCCTGTTCACAACAACCAAGATACGAAACAACCAAATGTCCATCAACAGATGAATGCAGAAAGAAAATGTGGTACACGTTCACAATTGAATACTATTTGGCTGTAAAAAGAAGGACATTCTGCCATTTGTAACATCGTGGATGAACCTGGAGGACACTATGTTAAGTGAACTAAGCCAGGCACAGAAAGACAAATACTGCACAATTTCACATGTGGAATCTAAAAAAGTGAAACTAATAGAAACAGAGTAAAATGGTGGTTAACAGAGAATGAGTGTGTGTGTGTGTGTGTGTGTGTGTGTGTGTGTGTATGGGGGGAATTGGGGAGATGCTGGTCACAGAACACAACATTTCAGTTAGACAGGAGGAATAAGTTCAAGGAGCCTATTGAATGTCATGGTGATTGTAGTTAATAACAATATGTCGTATACTTGAAAATGGCTAAGAGACTAGATTGTAAGTGTCCTCACCATATAAAATGATAATATGTGAGGTAATACACATCTTAACTTGATTTAGGCATTCCACAATCTATACAGATATCAAAACATCATGCTGTACACCATCAGCATATGCAATTCTTACTTGTCAGTTAAAATAGTTTACTATTAAAAAAATATAAAAACCCTACTGCAATCCACAACAGCAAGCACAACACATTCCAGGAAGTAGAGCAACTATAGACATTCCTCCTTCTCAATGCAACACAAATACAAATGGATAATCCTAGAAAGCAGAAATGCCTATTATTCAAAATTAAAACCAACAAGACCAAATTTTAACTATTCTAACACATTTTGGAAGTTCCAAAGATCATAAGTTATAATAATGAAATATATATAATAAACATAATGAAAACCTTTATATAGGCTTTAATAATATATAAATATGTAAATTTAAGGAAAATCTTACATTTTATAATATATGGGTGATGCAGTTTAAGTTGTGTTTATAGGAAAGTTTATAGTCTTGAATATTTATGTTCATAAAAAACAAAATAGATAAAACAAGTATCATACTCAATAGGTTAAAAAAATATATCCGAGAATGGAAAAAGGAATAAATTGATAAATGAAGAAGTTAAAGATTAGGGAATCTCTAGATTATAAAAATGATAAAATAGGCCGGGCGTGGTGGCTTATGCCTGTAATCCCAGCACTGTGGGAGGCTGAGGCAGGTGGATCACTTGAGGTCAGGAGTTCAAGACCAGCCTAGCCAACATAGTGAAACCCCGTCTCTACTAAAAATACAAAAAATTAGCTGGGCGTGGTGGTGGGCACCTGTAGTCCCAGCTACTTGGGAGGCTGAGGCAGGAGAATCTTTTGAACCCGGGAGGCAGAGGTTGCATCAAGCAGAGTCCACACCGTTGTACTCTAGCCTGGGTGACAAGAGCAAAACTCTGTCTAAAAAAGCAAAACAAAACAAAATGATAAAGGAAGTAATAAATCTGCACTCTGAACATCAGGAGACGGAGCTCTCGGGTAGCGGTGTCAGGAGCTGCCCACCACACCGAATCGTTAGGAAACCACCACACATTTGAAAAGGTAAAAGGCTCGGAGGCCCCTTCTCTAGTTACGAAGCAATGTGGCTAGAAAACAAACCATTTGTCAAGTAAAACCACAGTAACAAGAACCTATATATCCAAACCCAAGGGATACAACCCAAACTGTACTCAGAGGAGATGGTATAGCATTAATTGTTTATATTGTTTGATAAAAAGAATAAAAATTAACCCCAACTTCATCTAAGAAGGTGAATCTTCATCTACCTCCCCAACAAAACAGACTTAAGGAAGGAATTGGCAATGACAAAATGAAGAAATCAATAAGGCAGAAAATATTAGAATTGATAAACGAATCCAAATCCCTTGAAAAAAAAAAAACCAGTGAAACAGATTTCTAATGGGGTTAACTAGGAAAATAAAGGGAGACATATCTAACATTAGACTTGAGAAAGGGGTTATCGCCATATAAGCAAAAGACATCAGTTTCAAATGAATGAATATTATGCACTATATTTGCTAATAGAATAGAAAATCTCTGAAATTAGCAATTACAGATTACAGAAACAAGAGGGAACACAAGCAGTCAAACAGATTTCAAAGAACAGCTGAATGGGTGAATTTGATCAAAACTTCCAATTATAATTCTTGTGCCGTTTAATTTGTCCCAGAGCACAGAGAAAACATCCCATTTGGTTCTGTGATGATAGCATAACCCTGATACTCAAACCTTGATCTTCAGCTCCTCCTCTTGGACAAAGGCTCTCTCCTTAGACTGGTTTCTTCTGCTTGTTGTAGGCATTCACTGATGTCCCCAGGCCTGCCCCTGTTGGAAGGGGACAGTTCCACAGAGCCACAGCTTCAGAATCTGTTCCTTCTTCAGATCTCCTGCCTCTGCCCTGGGGCTCAGCAGGAGAATTTGGAAGGATGGGGCGTGAGCTGAGGGTTTCTGCTGCCTGGGGCACCTTCTTCCACCTTCGCTAACAAGAGTGTGACTTAGTTCAGCCTGGCAGGGATCTGTGGGACCCTTCAGCTCTGCTGGAGAGTTAGGAATGCTGCAGACACATCCCCTCAATCTGGTCAGAAAGGTTGTTTTAATGTTTTTATAGTCCTAGCACTTTCGAAAATAAATGAAAGATCTCAGAAGAAAAGGTACTTTTCAAGTAGGTTGGAGGGGTAAGATGAGACTGAGGAAAAGAGGAAGCAAGTTAGCTGAAATACTAAGTATTCCTGTTAAAACTGATTCTCCAGTTTAGTTCTAAGCTTCTTGGCAAGGCATGCTAAAAAGTGAAATGCAGACCATTATGTAAGAAGCATATTTTCTTAGGAGAGATGGTACTTCTGCCGGCACTAAATTCTAAAATTATTTTTCACCTAGAGTTTGCTGAAGGAAAACAGGGGCATATATATACCAGCTCTTCAACAGAAATCCCATAGCAAATGTGGAAAATGAGTTCTGGTTTCTTGTAGTGACTGTCAAGAAAAGCCCAGAGCAGAACATCAAAGTACAGCCCAGTGGAGGGAAATCTGCAGGAAGCTGAGATCCTGTGGTTCAAGCAGGAAGAGCCAAGACCATAGGGTTCACCACTGGTCAGTGGGACAATGAGCAGTGTCACTAGGGTGTGGGCAGAAGCCAGATTCAGGGGTGAAGGTAGAACTAGGCAGCCAGGACAGCAGACCTTAAATCTGTATCCAGGAAGCTGGTGAAAGTGTGGTAAGAACCTTCCAGTGGATAGTTATTTACTGTTCTTTTCTCCTTTCTGGCACACAGGAGAAGCATTTCTTACCTCCTTGGAGTTAGGAGGGGTTATCGCTTCTCCTATTGCCGTGAGTGTGAGCGGAGGGGTTCTTGCAGTGAGAAGGGAGGATACATCAGATTAAAGCAGTCAGCAGACCAGGCGCAGTGGCTCATGCCTGCAATCCCAGCACTTTGGGAGGCCAAGGCTGGCAGATCACTACCGAAGGTCAGGAGTTTGAGACTAGCCTGGCCAACATGGTGAAACCCTGTCTCTACTAAAAATACAAAAATTAGGCAGGTGTGGTGGTTCACACCTGTAGTCCCAGCTACTCGGGAGGCTGAGGCAGGAGAATCGCTTGAATCTGGGAGGTAGAGGTTGCAGTGAGTTGAGATGGCGCCATTGCACTCCAGCCTGGGCAACAAGAGCGAAACTCTGCCTAAAACAAAACTAAACAAACAAACAAACAAAGCAGCTGGGTCCCTGCATGAAAGGAGACTCTGGAGAGTCACTGTGACCTGCAGCGGACCTTGCCTAAGTGAGGAAAACCAAACCCAACCTTTGTTGTGTTTGATTTGCGACTGTTTGCTATAGCAGTGTAGCCTAGCTTATGTTAACTAAGATTGGATGAATGAGCCCAGATGGAGGCCCGGGAGAGGAACAGCAGGGTGAAGTGAGGCTACGTTTAAGTGTAGGAAAGGCCTGAACGTGTTTCTAGATGAAGGAGAATGATCCAGGAGGGTTGGAGAAGAGGATTTGCCTGGTCATTCAAATTTAACAGATGGCAGCAGGTCTGTGATCCCCAGCAAGAGAGGAAGGTTTACCTTGAGAAAAGAAGAGAGCCACTCTTTCCCTGGGCATAAGGGCAAGTGAAGATGAGTGATGAGAGAGGGCAGGAGGGCAGGGAAGCTGATGGCCTTTGTCTGATGGTCTGGATTTCCTCAGTAAACAGGGAAATAGTGCTGGAGAGAGGTGGGAAGAAAGGATAGGACAGGATTTTAGACAAAGGGAAGAGATTTGGGGTAGTCCCAAGAGGAGGACCATGGGGTGGTGAAGGAGCAGAGGAGTCTGTTGCAAGGGTTCACTATGCATTTGTAGGACACTTGGTTTTTGAAAAGCTGTGGTCTTCCCTAGGAAATCTCCGCCTCTTTGTGGGGAAGGGAGAGTCTCATTATACTTCCTTAGGGAGAAGCGAGCTTCCATCCCTGCAGCTATTGAAGCAGAGTGTGTGTAACATACTGGCAGGGATGTGGTGAAGGAGATCCCTGAATTGGGGAGACAAAACGCCCTTTAAGTTCCCTTCCAACCTTGAGGTTTTATGATTCTATAATTCTATGTATTGTAAAGAACTTAACAAAATCAAATTACTGCCATCCTAGTCAAATTATAGTGACCTGCCTTTTAGCTTCCCCGAGGGAATGAACTTAAAACTGCTGTGCACTCAGAATAGATGATGTGGTTCCCGCACTCTCATTCCAGGTCAGTTCTCCTAAGTATGAGAGTAATTATGAGGGAGCAGATGCACCACGTGCTGACCGGCGAGTTAGCTCAGCACTCATCTCTCTAGAGTAGGCGTGATGGGCCAGCTAAAAACAGTGTCATTTTGACACACACTCTTTTTGTTTGCTGATGACTTTTTAAATTTTTTGTTACTAAGCTCAGCATTGTCCTTGTTGACTCTGGGTTTTGTTCTCTTTAGAGAATTTTATTCAGTTCTTATGTCTTAGAAGTAGCTCCCTAAAGGAGGTAGCAAGAGGGAGAGGAGATGTCCTGTATGATTCTGGCTCCAAAGGCACCACAGATCTCTGACTGATGGCAGGACTGGTACCCACCCCCAGAACCCAACTGAGTCGTGGCTACTCCACATGTCCTGGAATAAAACACAGGAAATAAAGGCTGTTCCAACAGCATGAGGTTTGCATCTTGTTGGGACGGAGCTATGGAAACCCCAGCCTGGCTCAAAAGGTAACCTTTTCAACAAGGCTCATCATAAAATTCACAACCATTGAACATCGCGCAGTTCTATTCTAGTTTTAGTGACTCCCCTCAACCACTTCCATCACCATAACCGTCTCTTTGATGACCAGCAGCAGATGCATTGTCAGGAGAAATGGGAGGCATCAGACGTGACCATGACCTCCAGTCCCAATAAGGATATGTTTGTCCTGGAGTCTCCTTCTACCTTCTAGTTACCTTGTCGCATCTTGTGACATAAATTATCTGCCCAACGCCCTGAAATATTCCCTTATGGAACAGGGCTTTACCACTCTGTGGCATAACAAACTTTGCTCAAGTCCTTCCCAAAGTTCAGCATCAGTAAATTAGGGGAATATCAACAATACGTGAGTCCAACATGTCACAGGGGAGATAGAAGAAAGATGTTCTAAGATCAAAGGCATTATCACCCTATTTAGTTCATAATAAACTCAAGTTGATAAATGGCTTAGTGATGTCTAATGATCAAGAACAGAAGGGCAGAAATACTCCACTCACAGTCAGACACGGTGGCTCACGCCTATAATCCCAGCACTTTTGGAGGCCGAGGAGGGTGGATCACAAGGTCAGGAGTTCAAGACCAGACTGGCCAAGATGGTGAAACCCCGTCTCTACTGAAAATACAAAAATTAGCTGGGCTTGGTGGCGGGCGCCTGTAATCCCAGCTACTGGGGAGACTGGGGCAGGGAATTGCTTGAACCCCGGAAGCAGAGGTTGCAGTGAGCCGAGATGGCCCCACTGCATTCCAGCCTGGGCGACAGGGCGAGACTGCATCTCAAAACAAACAAACAAACAAACATTTCTCATTAAAATGAGAGACTATTGATACCATCCTTGGCTGTTTCTGAATAGATATTAAATAGCTCTGATACAGGATCCATAAATCTATAGCATTCTTTAGCCAGAATAGAATGAGAACCTTTAGCAAGATGGAAAGACAAAAAGGTGGCACCAGAATCCTAGCCTGATTTTTAGCAACTGAAATTTAGCCCTTAAAGAGTTTAGACTCACTGTAAGTTTCTCCACTTAAACTCACCATGACATTTCTAAAATATCATGATTTTAATGAGGAATAGTTACTTGCATCTACCAAACAGGTACGGTGGTAGATGGAGGGTAAATAGTGTTGATGTGAATTACTGTAGAAAGTAGCCTCTGGGAAATGTGGGATACGCATAAACCCTTCTGCCACAAACACCTGGATAAAATGTAACAAAAATTACTGTAAACAGTAGCCAAGCATGCAAGCAAGAAAAGAAAATTACCAGACACCAGAAACAAAGAGGGAAGAAACAGCTACAGTGGAGAGTGAATGAGTTGCTGCTGCTTACTCTTGGGGTAACTGTGGGGAGAGACTGATGGTGGCAAGGGGGTGGTGGTCATGATGTCATCAGTTTCAGCAACCTAAGGCCTTGGGCTTTCATGCTCACACAAGGTCAGGAAATGAGATTTGGAGAAGGAACGGAGCTAGAAGGAAACTTCGGCTGACAACTGGCATTCTTGGATGGCCACACCCTCAGGGAAAGTAGAGATTCGGGAAAAGCCTGTCCACTGGCACAGCAAGATAACAAAAAGCATGTCTGTCTCTGCTTGGGTCCAGAGTGGAAATTTCTCCCCCAAGAAATAAAAACTCAGGGCTTGTGTTTCATATAGATTTACATGTGAATTTATACTATCCAGAAGTCCAGGAAACTCCCAAACCAAAGCCCTTAATATACAGCCAGGCAGGGTGGTGTGGATGCTGGGCAGGAGGACCCCTTGAGCCCAGGAGTTCGAGTTCAGCTTGGGCAACATTGCAAGACCCCACCCCTTAAAAATGGGGTCCTAGGCTGCTTATACTTTTGATTTGCCTAGAGAAATACAGCAACACTTTAGAGGAACTATTCTGTAATCTAGGATGAAAGGGTTTCGCAGAATACACAAGCTGCATTAAAGATGAGAAAAATATCCACCAAGCACAAGAGTCTGATGACGTAATTAACAGAAGGACTAAAGTTCCAGGAACTTGGGATAATAGCCAGATAAAGAAAGTGAGTGTGTCTAAAATTAATAAAGAACTTGCACATGTAAAAAAACAGCCTATGTACAAGATTTCTGCAGTATTACATGTTAAATGAATAAGTTTTATAGTATGCAAATTATATCTCATAAAGCTGTTACTTAAAATGGTCTGAAAATTAATGACTAAGCCTACAATCCAAGAAGCCAGAAAATTACAAAAGAGTAAACTTAAAGAAAATAGAAGGAAGAAAACATAAAGATAAGAGCATAAATAATGAAATAGAGAAACATGAGTGTGATCTCTGCAAAAATTAATAAAATAGATACATCTATGGCCAGACTGTTAAAGAAAACATGAGAGAAGGCTCAAATAACCCAAATCAGGAGTGAAAAAGGAGCCATCAGTAGGGATGCTGCAGATATTACAAAGATAATAAGAAGGTATTATGAACAAATATGCCAATAAATTAGATTATTTAAAAGAAATAGGTAAATCCACTCCCCGGTTCTATTTGTTATCTGAGAGATGATGGGCCTCCCAGGCTTTTTTACATGGATCAGTTTAATTTACAGAGAGGAGGATGCTGAGGGGATGGAAATGGAATTAACTTGGGCGTGGGAAGGCAGGGAAGAGCAGTGGTCCCTGGGGCAGGCCTGGGTAGGGCACCATGGAGAGAGGTAATTGGCACTGAGGGGACACCAAGAGGGCTCTGGAGCCTGGGAGGGAGCCTCAAGAGGGAGAGTGGAGGTCTCCAGTGGCCACTTTCCAGGGTCACAGCATGGCTTCAGCAGGACCTTCCCATCTCTTGGTCAGTGAGGCCACGTCCTCCTTTTCCGCCCTGGGCTGTCATCTTTTTCTGCCACCATCTGCCCTGCAGTCTTATGAGGCTCCTTCTCTAGTTTTTTGGTTTTTTATCTTTTGGTTTTCAGGGTCTCACTCTGTCACCCAGGCTGGAGTGCCATGGCAAGCTCACAGCTCACTGCAGCCTCAACCTCCTGGGCTCAAGCAATCCTCCCACCTCAGCCTCCTGAGTTCCTGGGACTACAAGCGCGTACCACCACTCCTGGTTAATTGTTGTATTTTTTGTCAAGATGGGGTTTTGCAAGAGATGTGCAATAGGGCATGTTTGGTGATTTTGCAGTTCCTCCACAAATCCAAGGCACAGAGCAGGAGCTGAGGTGGTGGGTCCATACCGTGTTTTGTGGAATCCCAGGGTTCTAAGATTCTTGGCGGCCTCTGAGAGGTGAAATTCAGGAGCTTGGCTGCAGGGCTCAGGCCTCCTGCCTCGGTGGCATCCTGTGAAACTCTGCCCACACCTGTTTTATATCCTTGTGAAAGTTCATTTGCAAGACTCAAGTCTAAGCAATTTCCTGAATCCTTCACCATCTAAGTTGCAGTCAGAAAGCAGGCATCAGGTGGTCATTGATTGTTGATGTCTGGATTCCCTGCTGAGGCTCAGGGCCAAGGGGGGTCTGCTATGAGCTGAAATGAGGGTTTCATCTCTCCACTGTGGGTCGTGCAGCTCGGGATTGGCCTGTGTTTGGTCCGTGATTGCTGCACACCCCGGAGGCTTTCAGGGCACTTCATAGATGCCTAAGATGCTGATTAATCTTCCCAACACCTCTTGAAGAGCCTCAGAATAATGTGAGCCAATCTTCGACGTGGCTGTAGGCAGAGGCTTCCGGTTTGGCTGGGTGTCTGCTATGTCTTCAACCCTGTGCTGGGTTTATGATAAGAAAGACAGTGGGAATAGGAAGTAGGGCAGGGGTGGAACTTGAACACAAAGGAAGGAAAAGCCAAGCTAGTAAGGTCCACCTGATCAGAGAACATGGCTGAATAATTAGAAAAGAACCAATGGTATTTTTGGAGGGGAATTATAGAAAGAAAAGGAGCTGTGTGGCCAGGGCTGTGTAAGAGTTGCCAGATGGAAGACGAATAGAATCGAATCATGTGGCTTCCGGAAGTAGAACCATGAGCCATGAGTGGAAGCTCCAGGGAGACATACTTGGGTAGTGTTGTGAAGATGCTCTGAACTGGAAGACCAAGATGGCATGACCTGAGATGAAATGACCTCCCTGCTGAGGCCGTGAGTGCCCCATCTTGACAGGCGTTCAGAGTTTGCACAATTCTTCTTGGCAACATTGAGGAGAGAATGTGTGATGGACGAGTGGGGTGGCGAGGTGAGTTGTGTGATCTCCACAGTGCCTTCAAGCCCTTCTGACTTCCAGTTAGGAGCTACATTTTAAGGTGCAGAGTCAGCTACTGTAAAAGTTTAGAGAAAGAAGCCAGCACAGTCCAGGCTGGTCAAAGGGGTCTTCCTTAGGCCCTTGTAGTCAACCTGGAGACACCAAGTACAACAGCCATGCTCCTGGCATCCCCTCCTGGAGCATTGGTGAGGAAATTATGGTACAGAAGACCGCACTGTTCTCTCAGTGAGTCTGGGTGTGAGATACCATCAGGAGACGAGACAGCACCGAGGTCTGGTGTAACCAGGCACAGGATTGCAATAATTGGAGCCATCACATGGGCCTACTTAGCTTGACTTGTACCTTTTAAGCAGCCCCTGAGTGAAAAGCACATTTATGAAATGTCCCATTCATTTCCTGCCCGAGATCCTATCTTAATCCTGGGCTGTTGCCTCTTGGAGAATTAGCTGTTTCTCAGAAAACATTCCCCCTCCTAAAGATGCTGAGGCTTTAGGAGGCTCCACTTGGCAAAGCAAACTCTGCGATTGTGTGTTTTCCATGTATTTTCTTAAGTATACTTTCTTCTTTGCTTGTTGAAACATCTGGTGTAAAACATAGGACCAATTTGCTGTTGCATCATTTCCTAGCATAGATTTGGGCTGATCTGAGAGAACACACTTAGAAACTCTGAAAATGATCTGAGCCACTGTGAATGCTGCAGCCAGCCATTGTGGAAAGCCGCTGCATTTCAATATTGCAGATGTAAAGCTGTTTAGCCTGCTATGGCTGGGTGTGCCAGCTGAGAGAGGCTGCAAACGTCCAGGGAGGACAGAGACAGGGGACCAGGTGATGCCATGGGTTTTTGTAAGGCAACCCTGCAGGTCACCACTCATGCTCACCAGCCTCCCAGAATGGTGAGTGGTATATAGCACTGTTTTCAGATATCTCTCTTATAATGATAGGAGGAAAAATAAAACCCACGATCATTATCAAAGGGTCAGCTAAATTGTCCCTGGCTTGGGCCTATGGAAATTTCTCACTGTATACATCTGTGAAGAACTGAAATTCCCAGCGTTGAGAAGAGAATCAAGGCATGGACGTAGATTTGATGTATAATCCCACAAGCCCCTGAGTTTTGGTGGCATGAGAGGTGGCTGGCATGACCATGTGCTTAGATTGGGTTGACCGCACCGGCGGGGGAAGACAGATACCTCTCCCCTCCTATGGCTGTCCTGAGGCATGGCACAGGCTGGGAAGGGGCCTGGATTGTGGAGCTGGGGCAGCCAACCCTGGGGACTGCCTGGGATGCCACGTATGAAACGGGGTGGGGTGGAGGGAAGGTGAGTATCTCTGAAATTACAATGTAATTGATGAGAAGATAGGACTGAATTGTTCAGCCTTTCCCCAAAACAGTATCTCCAAGAAAACTGAGGTCAATCTTACTTTTCTGGCTGCCCAATTCTGCCCTGATCTCCTTTGATCCTGAAGCTCTTCCTTGGCTCCATCTCTACCTCCTCAGAACCCCATTAGACTTCGGCTGCCCCCTCCTCCATCCTCTCCCACTGCCCACCTTGTGGTAAAGACAAGTGTCTGGTCCTGCCCAGACTGCAAGCTGCTTGAGGGCGGAGACAGATTGCCTTACACACCTTCATGTTGCCCCAAGTAAGTCCAGGTGTGAGGGTGCGTGTTGAATGTTTGAGCTCTGGAGTAGGGCCTGTGCTGGCTCCATCTGTGTGTTGTTGCACATAGCAGGGCCTCAGTGAGTGTTTGCTAAAGAAAGGACTCACAATCAGGAGGGCAGGGTCTGGGGACCCTCTGGGATGGCCATTTGAGAATGCCCCTATCCCCTTGCATGTAGAGAGGAGACTGCCTTTTTCAGCCTGTGAAGCGGGTGACTCACCTTCTCCAGGTCATTCTCTATGCTGTGGGGAGTCTGGCTCTCGTGTGGTGCCCTGCACCAATGCCCTTGCTTACTCTCCTAGGCTGATGAGGAGAGGCTCATGCCAGGGCTCCTGATGGCTAGATGGAGGCCACGTAGTGTTTGCCTCCCTCTGGAACAGAAGTAGTGACCTAGGAGAACCAGCCAAGCATAAGGACGATGAGGAGTCTAGAGGAAGTACCGGTGGCCATGGCCAGCGGCTGCCCGCTGTGCCCCAGGGTGGAGACAAAGGCACCTATCCAGAAGGGCTGGTTCTGGGACCTGGGGGCAGGGAGCAGGCAGCCGGGCTGGGCCACCTACTGCAGATTCTCCCAGGATATTGTTTCTCCCTCCTGTCCTTGGCCACCCTGTGGGTCACTGTCACCCAGCATTTCCCTGTTCCAACCTGCTGGGTACCCTTCCGGCCCCCCATGCCTTCTCTCTCCCCTCAGCTGCCCAAAGGGTCTCAGCTCATCTGAGAGTAAGTCACAAAGCTGCACTTTCTCACTACTGGACCCCTTCTGCCTGACTCTGCACTGAATTAAAGTCCCTAAAACTACATTTAGCACCTCCAAAAAGCCTTTCTACCGATTGAGGAAATGTTCTCAGATATACAACTGTAGGTGGCCCCGGGAAAGAAAGGAGCTGGTAAAGGCATAGGTTTTACAATTTGTATTGAATATCCATAAGTCCAGTAAAGTGTGCAGATCCTAAGTGTACACCTTGATGAACCTTTACATGTGTGTACGCCCATGGAGCCACCGCCCAGTCAAGACTTAGAACATTTCCAGCACCGTAGAAAGCTCCTTCCAGTCAATAACCACCCCTCACCAAAGGGAACCACTGTCTTGATTCTGTGTGCGCCATCTATTAGTCGGCTTGTCCCTGACCTTCCTGTAAATAGACTCATCCTGTAACAGCCATGAAACTGCGGCGCAGATTCCCTGCCGAGGGGAGCAGAACGGATGGAAGGCTCAGTCAGGAGTCACCCCCAGTTCCCACTGAGGCCCCCTTCCTGAGGGTGCCCCCAGCCAGTGCCTGAGCACAGGGGGTTGTAATGAGCCTATTTTTGCAAGACAAGGACTCCCCCAACAGGTGAGTTTGGCTCCAAGACCCCCTATGGGGGCCCTGAGTCGCTTCCTCCCGCTCTGCCATCTGGCCCACTCTCCTCTACAGGTCAGACCTGCCTTGTGGCCAAGGGCTCTCCTCACTGTCTCTGGCTCTTTCCTTTCTCCTTCACAGGCATTTTCCCAAGACGTCTCTTGCACATCTGAACCCATCTTGGTGTCTACCTCTTTGAGCACCTGAACTAACATACAAAAACTGTGTTCAGGTGCCTGGTGTCTTTCGTGCGTATCTGTCAGTGAGGTCCACACAAGTCACTGCATGGAGCAGGAAGATACTGCCTTGGATGTGGCTGGGGTCCTCCTCCACGAGGTGGGAGACCTTACGACTTCTAGAAGCTTCATATGTCCTCAAGACCCACATGTCACCAGGGCGGGAGCCCCTGACAGCATCCCTGCCAAGCTGTCATCTGGACTCAGCTTGAATGTCTTCAGGGAGGGGCCGCTGTCTCCTCTGTTCATCCATCGGAAGGCAGTGGAGTAGAAAACTCTTCTTTATCTGGGTCAGTGCACACGACGCCTGACTGCCTCCTCCAGTGATGCGACTGACACAAACCATTCATTCCTCTGTTCCTTCTTTGAGGGAGTGTTACCTGTGGCCTGCCGTGCGAGCCCTCACTTCAGACAGGGCGGGGAAGAACAGACCCGTGGTTGATGTAGGCCCAGCCCTGTGCCTTTTCTCTATGCAGGGGTGGCTGGGCAGAGGTGAGTGCAGACTTGGAGGTGCGGAGGTAATGAGAGAGGAAGAGGAGCACCTCCATGAAGCCTTCTACAGCTGCAGGCTGAGTCCCCTCACTTTCTCCTTGCAGATAAAACATCCCCCTTGCTCTAGAGGGAGAAACAAGTTTTGTGCTCTCCTGCCTCATGGGCCTTGGTTGAAGTCTCAGCTCTAATTCCTAGAGGTTGTGTGATCTTGAGTACAACACTCACCCTCTAGGTCTCAGTTTCCTCCTATTTCAAACAGGAAAATAATTCCCTACCTCTGAGACCTCTTTGAGGATTATATAATTTGATGCTTATGAAACGTGCTTTGTGGATGACACCTGGGCAGCAGCCCAACTCAGCTATGAGGTGGTGGTTCTAGGTGTGAGTTTAGGGGTGTATGTGTGTAGGAGGTTATATTATGGCCCCTAAAAAGATGTGTGCATCTCCTAACTCCTGGAACCTGTCAGTGGGAACTTACTTGGAAAAGCGTCTTTAAAGATGTAATTAAATTAAGAATCTCAAAATGAGATCATGCTGGACTATCCAGGTGGGCTGTAAATTCCATAAAGTGTCCTTATAAAAAGCAGAGGAGGAGAAGATGCAGAGAGGAGAAGACAGCCTACATAAAGACAGAGGCAGCTGTGCAGCCACAAGCCAAGGAATGCTAACAGCCATCAGAAATGGGAAGTGGCAAGGAAAATTGTCCCTAGAGCTTTCAGAGGGAGCACAGCCCTGCAGACACTTTCACTGCAGACCTCTCCCTCCAAGGGAGGAGACCACCACTCATATTGTCTTATGCCCCGTTTCTGCCTTCAAAGAAAGAAGAGGTAAAAACTAAAAGGCAGAAATGAAATCCATAGGCAGACAGCTCAGCGCTACGTCCTGGGCCTGGTCAAAGATCGACCCCTGACCTAACCGGTTATGTTATCTATAGATTCCAGACATTGTATGGAAAAGCATTGTGAAAATCCCATCCTGTTCTGTTCCGTTCTGATTACCGGTGCCTGCAGCCCCCAGTCACGTACCCACTGCTTGCTCAATCGATCGTGACCCTCTCACGCGGACTGCCTTAGAGTTGTAAGCCCTTAAAAGGGACAGGAATTGCTCACTCGGGGAGCTTGGCTTTTGGAGACATGAGTCTTGCCGAAGCTCCTGGCAGAATAAAGTCCTTCCTTCTTTAATTCAGTGTCTGAGGGGTTTTATCTGCGGCTTGTCCTACTACACCCCCAGAAATGTGAGAGGATATGTCTGTTGTAAGCCACTTACTTTACAGTCATTTGTTACAGTAGCCATAGGAAATGGATATAGTGTATTACATGCCTTCTTTATTAGAATTTGATGGAAAAGACTACTTGTAATCTTTACTCCATTTCTGCTCTATACTTCCAAGCTTACTGAACCCATTTACATACGGTCACTAAGAAAAATAAGATGCTTAATTTTTTTTTTTTTTGCACATTACAGGTGAGGCATCTGAAGCTCAGAGTTAATGAAATTAAGTCTGCATAGCAAGCTGGCATCAGAACAGCGAGCTGGTGTCAGGAGTGCCCTGGCCTGGTACCTCCCACTACAGTGCTCAGTCTTCAGCCCCTGTAGCCCTTCTCTACGTCCTCTGCCGTGTCCCACTCTGTGCCAGCATCCCACCCTGGGCAGGGCAAATGCTCCAGACACAGGACTGGCAGGGCGAGGTTCATCTTGGGCTCTGTCCAGACTCTCTCCTCTCCTGAGGCTGTGGAGGACAGGTTCCCCGCAGTCCCTGGAAAAGAATGTCACGCACCAGCTTGGGGCAAGCGCCACCTGACGCAGGTGAAACAATGAGCGCAAGTGCAAAGGCTTCTGGAAGAGCTGGAATGCGTCCTGCAGGTGCGGGTTGTGTTTTGATTATCATGAGACAACAGGCAAACCAGAGTCTGCTCTGCCCTAGAAGAAAATGTGGCCTTCCTGAAGTTAGCCCTGCCACCTGCGAGAGGAGGTGCCCGTCCTCCCTGGGAAGGGGAAAAATCCACAGCCCAGGGCTGAGACCAGGATGGCTTCTTTTGTTAACACAGATTTTTTTTTTTAACCAAAATGAAAAGTGAACAAATCATCTCGTGTTCTAATTCAATAAGAAAAGCTTTTGTTTCTAAGAAGCAGATTTTCATGTTCTTGTCAGCTAAAAATGTCTTAGTGGAAATCAATTTCAGGAACCCGTTTCTCCAACTTTCCACCCACACCAGCACTTTCTCTGCAAGGACGGTGGAAAGAGACCACCTCGTCTTACCTGTGATATCCTCGTCTACAAGCTGAGCCCAGCCAGGCTGTCGCCAGGTGACCCCACGGGAGGGGTTTGGGGAAGAGCAGAAGGAGCTGTAAAATCTCTTTTAGGTTCGGGGCTGATTGAGCCACAGCTGAAGTGGATGAGCAAATCTTAATCAAGCTGTCCTCCTTCCTGCCGAGCCCACGGGTGGAAAGACCCGCTCGCTTTTGATATTCATGTCTTCATAACCGTTAAGGCCACATTTTGGAAGCACAGAGAGTTGTAAAGTGAATGAAGCATTATGTAACATCTTGTATGTGTGAAGAACAAAAGAATAGGCTATGTGGAGGGTGACAGAAGTCTGAGTGTGGAGAGGGAGCCCATTCATGCCTGAAGGATCAAGAAAGTCTGCCTGCCCAGCCTTCCTCCTTCCTCCCTTTGAAAAATGTCTGATGAGCTTCGAGTGGGTTCCAGGCATTGTTCTTATTAAGTGCTGAGGACCTGGCTGTGAACACAACAGGTATGCGTTTCTCCTGTTGGGGCACACCACCTATGAAGTGAGACAGGCATTTAACAAATAATTTCCAGCTCTATGATAATGATGTGTTATGATTTGTTTTTCAAAAGTCAGTGACCATATATATCATATGTGTGATATGATGTGTATGTGTGTCTGTTTCTGGGGTCTCTCTTCTGCCCTAGTCGGTCTGAGGCTCTCCTCTCCTCTCACCAATACCTCACTGTCTGCTACAGACAGTCTTTTTTAATTTATGTTTTCTTTTTTGGACAGTGTCTCTCTCTGTTGCCGTGGCTGGAGTACAGTGGTGTGATCATGGTTCACTGGGCTCACTGCAGCCTCAGCCTCTCGGGCTCAAGTACTCCTTCCCCCTCAGTCTCCCACATAGCTAGCACTACAGGCGCATGCCAACACACCTGGCTAATTTTTGTATTTTTTGTAGAGACAGGGTCTCCTTATGCTGCTGATGCTGGTCTTCAACTCCTGGGCTCAAGCAGTCCTCCCGCTTCAGCCTCTCAAAGTGCTGGGATTACAGGTGTGAGCCACTGTGCCTGGCCTGTAATGCTGGAATGATAGGTGTGAGCCACAGTGCCCGGCCTGTAGTGCTGGGATTACAGGTGTGAGCCACGATGCCCGGCCTGTAGGAAGTCTTGAAAGCTGAGGGTCTTCATCCTCTGGCTTTGCTCTTCTTTTTTAAAATTTGCTTTGGCTATTCTGGTTCCTTTGTTTTCCTAAAGAAATTTAAGAGTCAGCTCTTTAGACTTAATGAACTGTGTAAGTCAAGTGTTATGCAGAAGAAGCCCGTGGAGCTAAATATTTCTCATAAATGAAGTATTTGCATCAGTGCAGAGCTGAATGTTAGACAGGCAAATGGGTGAATGAGGGATACGGTAAAAGTTAACTTCCTTTTTACTTTTTTAGGTGTTTGTTGTTGTTCTTGTTGTTTTCAAGGGACTCTGAGATTCTGTGATTCTTTCACAAATGATTTGTGGCTGATGGTTGGATGTGGGTCAGAACTATTTACAGCTACCCAAGCCATCCTTTGTGTATTTTTCACACTTTCTTGGTAACAGACATGTAAGTGAAGCTGGAGACACGATACTGGCCTGTAAAACAGAATGATGGGGAGAGTGGGGAAGACTCATGCTGCAGGGTAACAAGCTCAGAGACCCCAAGCTCATTGCCCAGGAGCCCAAGGCCCCACTCCAGGGCTGGAATGTTCCATCCAGGGATTTAGGGGACTCCAGTTATATCTGGCAGATTCAAAGATGAGAGAGGGTGAGGCAGCCCCAAATACAGCCAGACAGGGAGGCTGCCTTTTGCCTGGGAGACCTACTGGTCCTTGCCATGCTTGGGGCTGGCAGAAACCTGGCTGTGTTGTGATCAGCAGTGTTGCTCTGGGTCCGCCCTGCTCCCTGCTGGGAGTGTGTGGGTGGGCGGTCGGAGACAGGGCTGCCAGTCAGCGGTAGAGCCAGGCTTGGAGGTGGTGCTCATCACTTCCCCCAAATTCCGTGGACCAGAACGTAGTCACCCGGCCACACCTTATTACAAGGGGAGGCTGGAAAGCGTAGTCTCGCTGTCCACCCCAGGAGGAAGAGGCGGACACGGCAGATTCTTCTGCATTAGGGGCCCTCTTCCTCCCGGGAAAGATGGACCAGAACGCAGCCCGGGCTGGCGGAAAGGCCCCGGGAGGAGGCAGCGCTGGCGGTGGGCCGGAAGGATGGCAGGCTTCTCCCGAGATGGGGTGGGGGGGTGTTGTGTTCTGACACACAGAAGTGTTCCACATATTTAAACTCTCCCCTGTCCCACTCTTCCTTCCAGCTGACTCAGGATGGAGCAGTGTAATTCGGGAGGACCGAGGAGAGTAACTCACCCCAAATACCTCCAGCTGCCCAGCGAGTGCCAAGTGAGCACAAATGCCCGGTCTTCTCACAAGGACTTTTGGTGGTCATTTTGTGAGTCAGGAAGGTGCTTTTATAGCTGGCAATTACATGTTCATCGAGGAAGCGTAATAAAAACCATTCCTCCCCTCATTTACCTAAACGTGATTTTCTGCAGTCCTTATGTAATTACTGGTATTTTTCAGTAACATTATTAAGGATAAACGAGCTCCAACTTCTCAACTGTCACACAAATTCTAATGGGAAAACTTCCTCTTGAGACAGGGAGAGTGGGGAGGGAAAGGGAACATTTTCTTGGAGATCACCGATGCTGGTGGGGTTCAGGGCACATTGTCTGGTTATTTGGAACGAATGCTGGCAGGTGCCTTCCGTGCTGGGCTCACTTCTCTGCACCTGCCCTCACAGCACTGCCTGGGAACCGTCTCGGAGAACGCATCCCCCGTGTGTGGCTGATGGCAGACCTGCCCACAGTCTGATGCCCAGAAGGCAGGGTCCCCAGAAAGGGACACACTGAGGGCATAGTTTAGAACTTCTCCTGCTGTGTCCTTTCCCCAGCTCTTCATTCTCCTAGGTGGCTGGGGTGGAGATTGAGATTCTTTTTTCACGAATTTTAAATGGCAGGGACTGTTTCTAAAGAGCAGGTCTGTAACTACTTTAAACTGCCCGTTCCCACTGACTGCAAAGCTGTTCCTAAAGCCCTTACCTTATTCACAGGGAGCATGACATGAATGGCTGTGGGGTCTGGGGACAAGAGCACTGCATACATCTCTCAGGTTGTGTGCTGCACAATTCCAGGGAGGCATCACTCACGTAGGCCACAACGTATTCCACCTGCACTGTGGGTGGGTGGCCCGACTGCAGAATCCTCGACACAGCTAAACAGTACAAGGGGGCCACCAGGAGACCCCAGACTGGTGCTGCCAGGCTTTCTCCAATCTAGGGATGTAAACATTCTCTGCACCTCTGTCAGCTGCCAACATGAAGGCAATGGCATTTGGCTGGGAGGGCCTGGGAGCTGTTAACTGGGTTCTATGGCCTGGGCAAGCCATGCCATTGTTCTGGAGACAAGAGAGAACCCCCACCCCCAACCATCCTGAGACACACGAATCTGAGGGGCTCAGGGAGACAAGAGTTTTTGAGTAGGCCTAGAGGGCCAATGGGAGGAAAAGCCAAAGTGTTAGGTGCAGAGGCCCAGGTTTGGAGCCTGCAAACTGAGCCGGATGCCAGACTCCCAGGTTGGACAGTCTCCAGCAGGCTAGTGGTCAGATTTTATGCTTTCACTTACGATCATTTCACATCCATTGAACCCTTTCTTTGTGCCAGGCCCTGTAGCAATGTATTATATGATCTCATTTAATCCTCAGGGCACCCTTCGAAGGTTCTTTTGCGATCCTTAGTTTAGAAATGAGGAAACAGACACGGGAAGAGGGTCAGTCACTTGCCCGAGATCACACAGCATGTACACAATGGAACGGGGATCTAAACTCAGATTCTCATTTTGAACAATCGTGCTCTTCGCCTTTGCTCAGAATCATCTGAAAATAAGGAACGTTTGCTTTAGGAAAGTAAGATTAGTGGAGGTAGACATGAACTGGGTGCAGAGGTCTGTCCCAAACATTCTGATCATGGCATCTTTCATCTCCTTGATATTTTCCCCTTCTCTCCTCTTCTACCTCTTCTCATGCTTTTTCATGTCATAGTCGTCCCTTCCAACCAGGCTAGTCCTGAATCCCCGCCTCTAGTGAGGGCAGGGAGAAGGTGATTCGCAGACCCTCACTTATATCTCTCCATCAACACTTGGTCTTCCCTCCCAGCTTTGGTGCTACGTTCACAGACTTCAAGAAGGCTGCACAGGTTCATGTCACTCATGTATTCATTCAATACCTGATGAGCACCTGTTTTGTGCCGGGGACCATTCCAAACCCTGGGATGCACAAATGAATGAGCGGCGTGACCTACCATTAAAAAGCTCGCTGTCTAGCTGGGGAGAAGGGAATGGACTAGAGTAGGAGAGCCCAGGTGCCCCTGCAACAGCAGCTCTCAAACTTAAGGACCACCTGGGGGTCTGATTGAAAGCTCCAGGGTGGGGCTTAATGTCCTGCCATTCCAACAAGCTGCTGAGTGCTCTGCGGGGGCTGGGGACCGCTCTATGTGTGCCAGGAACCCTGAGTATTTCAGCTGCTACCATAGGAGTGAACGCCTGGTGCTGGGAGGAGGGGAGCTCAGATAGGGAATAGGGGTTTGGGAAGGAGCTGAGCGAGGCCTGAGCCAAGTCCTGACCCAAGTGGAGGGGGAGTGATCTCGGTTGCCTTTTGGAAGTGAAATGTATTCAAAACCTCACCAAGGGACCTGGGCTGGCTCTGTTTCCATCCCAGAATACATATTCTATTTCTTCTGCCTCGACTTGCTTTGAACAAGTCACTTGCTTCTGGGAAATGAGGAGGTTAGGCACAGAAGTTGAGCTGAGGTTCCCTCCAGCTTAACATTTTTGGGAGTCTGTGGTTCCCACCAAAATCAGCAGATCGACTCCATTTCTTGGCACACTCCTAGAGCTTGGAAGACACAAGGGACCTAAGAAATGATGCAATTCAATCTCTTCATTTTGCAAATGAGGAAGCAGAGCCCAAGACGAGGTAATTTTCCAAGATTACATGGTGGGCCTGAGGCCAGACCCAACCCCAGACTCCCAACTGCCAGGCCTCGTTCCTTCCACTGGGGCCCCCGTGCGGTACAGTCCCAGGAGGCTCCTTTCCCTCATATTTCCTCTCCCATGTGAAACCTCTCCCGCGGACTTGTGCACAGGGGTCCTGCCTGCCATGGTCCCAGACTGTCACTCAGAGTGAGACACATAACTTGCCTGGGAGGAATTAACTGAGCTCTGCCATGAAGGGCTGTCAACCATCAAAAGAAAGTATTCCCAGCCTGCCAGCTTCTCGTGGAGGGAAATTACAGGTCCTAGTAATGATCATCACAGGGAGCTCGGAGTAAACACAAAGTCTCTCTGGTTTTTAATCTCAAGTGATTGATGTGAGCAGTACAGCTTCCCTGGTGCTTTAAGGACAACAAGGAACAAATGGAACTTGGTGTGCCAAGTGCATTCGCTGAGGGTGGCACGTCACCGGGTGTTGAGGGGATGCAGATGTGGTACTCGCACCCACATGAACACAAGGGCTCACACAAAACGCTTCCGTGTGTAGCTCACTCCTGTACACATGCATAGCTGCACCTACCCACATTCATTCCTCAGTACTCAGGAGTGCTCAGCGACAATGCTGTACTTAGCAGAAGGTTCTCAGCACAGTGTGTGCACAACAAATGCCCACTTGGAACTCTGAAAAGCAAACTGATGCACCCTGTAAGCTGAAACTGTGTCCCTTTGAAAAATAAACCCCCCCCCCAGAGGATTAACTGGGTTTACCTCATCCACTGTTTTAATTAACATAGGATACAGCTGGCAGATGGAAGGCTGAAGCTTGAGTTGCATGAATGCAGAATTTCAAATATGTCAACAAGGTTTAATGGGCGTTGTGATCAGAATACGTTGGTTAAATAAACAGGTGCAGCAAGAAAGGCCAATAAGCACACACAGTGTGTCAGGTGTTCACCTGTGGGGAGGCAGCCGCCCTCCCCTCCCACCTTTGGCCACTGTCCAGGCCAGCGCTGCTGTGACAAAGGGATTAGAAGTCCTGCCCCAGCTCGCCCAGCCAGCAAGCCCACCACCTGCTGGGTGTCCGAGGCATCCCCTCCCCTGACACAGCCCCACCACACCCTGCCTTCCTGCAAGTGAATTCTGCAGACATTAGCAGAACTTGCGGGAATGTGGCGGGAGGGCTGAGACCCAGGAGGGCTGGGGCTTGTGAGCCCGGGCTCTTGCCTTCAAGAAGCCCCCTGTCAAGCCGGGAAGACAGATCTAAGCCCAAGAAACTAACTTCTCCTTGTGGGCTGAAGGCTTCTCTGTACTTCATCCTCCATCTTCACCGAGTCAGCTGTGCCCAGCAGAAACAAGAGTTGTGTCAATGGATGTGACATTGGCCAAGTGCTTGGGAGGGAGGGAGATTTCATCTGCTGGGAAAGTAGGGAAGGCTTACCTTTGGTGGTCTTTGGGTTGGACCTTGGAGGATGGGAGGAAGTCAAAAGAGAAACTTGGGAGGGGAGAGAGGCAAAGGGAACTAGAGGCTGGAAGACGTCTGCACAAAAGCAAAGGCGATGGTTTGATTCAGGGGTCAGGGGCTTGATGTTGGGAGGGATGCGGAGGATAGAGAAGCACCCCTGTTGAAGCCAGAGGTGAAGGTGGTGCGGATCACACAGAGACCTGAACAGCCTGCAGAGGAATTTGAGCCTTACTCTGTGGGGCGACTGGGAGCTGAGAAAGGCAGCTTTACACAGACCAAGGCCGGCAAGTCTTGGGTCTGCGGTCGTCACTGAGTAGCAGGGATTGTGGCAGATGGAGGTGCAGGGGGTAGGTGGCAGGGGCAGGCCCACATCACAATCATGCCCCTTTATATTGACTCACACTAAATTAACCCTGTGATGGAGATGGCCCGCTGGCCCAGGTGGCCCTTTGGCAGATCCGTTTCTTTTCTTCTGCTTCTACTGAAATATGCATGAAAGTGATTGAGGATAACTGCTCCCAATCAGCACTGTCTGACTCAAGAACACGTCTGGGGAGCCCCAGGAGCCCTTAGCCCCTCGGTTTGAGAAATACTGTCCTAGCTACTCTGCTGTTCCCCTCGGTTTACAAAGACCACCAGAGAACTTCAGATCTAGATTGCCGTTTTGGTCCAGGTCAAACTGATTTCACCACATTGCTTTTGCAGTTATGTCACTGGCCACATTGAGGGGCCTTATAAAGAGGTGAATGTGTTCCCTGAAAAGATCCTATTGAGAATGTGCTCTTAACATGCCGGCGTTCTTTCTCTTTAAAGACCTAAGTGAGAAATGTCTCAGGCCTTAGAACCAAGAAGAGTTGATCCTTTCCTGGAAACTGGTCGTTTCTTACCATATCTATGCTCTTGGTCTCAAAACTGATCACATGTTCCTCTTTGCATTGGCTGGTAGGAAGCTCAGAAGCAAAAATCTGGCTCACCTTTAACAAAGTGTATAGGACCTTCTCATGCAGCTTAGAGGCTAATTTTCTTTTAGTGTCCCCACTTTACTCTTCTTTCCCATCCGATTTCTTTGTGTACGTCTTTCCTATCCTATGCCAAATTTATTTTTGTGAGCCACCAAGAATCGTATGAAGTGGGGCATAACAAAATCAAAATTAATCAAGAGTCATGGGCATTAAACTGGAAGAAATTTTGAAGAAAATCTAGTCTAACTCCTTACATTACAGACAATGCAATGAAGACTTTGAGAGGAGTAATGTGTCAGGGTGCCGCAGTGAGCCTGGGGTTTTGGGGAGAGCCTGGACTTCCACCTAGGTACCCTGACCACGCCTTTCCTTTCTGTGGTGCCTCCAAACCAAAATATCTAGAAGACTTTTCTAACTCTTGCCTGCAGTCTCACGAAACCATGTCTGTTTGAAATAATCAACCCATCATGTCACTCTAGCTTCCTCCAAGGGATTCTCCTCGCATCACCAGCCAGATTAACACCCCCTACGCTCTCCAGCCAAAGCTAGGGGAAGGCAGCATCTTCTGCGTTGCAGTGGGGCAGGACCTGGACATTGAAAAAATGTCCTGTTTTATGTAAGATCATTCTGATATGTACTCTGGACCTTGAAGTGAGCTGGTTGTCAGTGATTAAAAATCAACGCACAGGATGCTCTAATTTACTCTCCAGAGGAAGGGCGGGAGATAGGTATTTTATAATAAACCTTGAGAGAGAGATTGAGAGACAGATGGGGATGGCAGCTTTTCTCCTATGTTGACTCCCAGGCTGCAGTGAACCAGCCCCTCTGCCTCATTTGGAAACTGTAAACACCCAGTGGCATTATCAGAAATTCACCAGGGATGAGACGTCTGGTGAAGAAGTGGCGGGGTCGGGGGGACAGTCAGTGAATTTTTTCTCTTTTTTTCCCACAGCACTCTTAAAACATGACACAGGCTCTGCCGAATGAGCTAGCTCACAGCCAGCCTTCGGTCGGGGTCTTCTGGGGCTCTGAGGTGAGTGTGTCCGGCTCAGCCCTTTGGCGGGTGAGTGGGCCTAGGCTTGTGTCTGGGGTTCCAGCTCTGGGCAGCCTTGCTGCACTCGGCTCTCCCCGCATTCTCAGAGAGGGCTGGGTGGGCTTGGGGAATGTGGCGATTCCGATGGTGCTGGAAAGCACGCCTCTGCCTCCTCCAGCTCTCAGCTGAATCCTCACCTCCTCGGGAATCCTTCCTCCCCTCCCTGACCAGTTCTTACCATTCTGTCCACCTCCCTCTCTTGGCTTTTGTGATGGTTGCAACTTTACATTAATTTGTGGAGTTGCACATTTAATGTCTGTCTCTTCCAAGGAACTGTGAGCTCCAGGAGGGCCCACAAGTAATGGTTCTCACTCACCAATCTGCTGAGCTCAGTGTCTGGCACATTGATGTTGTTCGATTAATATTTTTTGGTTGAATGAATAAATGATTGAATGAGTTAGTCTCTCGACCTTGTTAAGCATCTACTGTACTTGATCTCTTGAATCAGGCCCCGTGTCCCCTGGAGCTGGGTCGAGGCTGGGAAACTTGATTTCTTGAATGAGGCCCCGTGTGCCCTGGGGCTGGGTCGGGGCTGGGAAGAGCACTCGCTCCCTGTCATTAACTCTTGGGTAGGGAGGATTCCCCGGCAGATGGGCTCAGGATGGCTGTAGTTGTGGGAGGAGAGTGTGAGCTTCAGGGTGGAAGGTCATCCTGGGAGAGGCCTAGAGACTGAGATCAGAGCCAAAGGGCAGACCACGGAACAGGGAGATGTCTGGGTGGCTGGCCACCGTGAGCTCCAGTCCAGGCTTTCATCTCTTAAACAGGATGGTGAGACAAGTGAGTGCGGCTTGAAGTGTATATGTTTTCAAATCTGTTTTTTGTGATTGTAAAATTATTGAAAGAAGAAGAAAACTGAGTGGTTAATATGTACATGAAACATCTTTAAGAATCATGGCAATGCCAATTGAAACAAAAATGAAATAGCATCTCCATCCACCATCTTGGCTAAAAGTAGTCTGGTTGACGGTGCCAGTACTGGAGAAGACGTGGAGAAGCCCCCGTGTGCCATTGGTGGACCCTAAAACGGCAGGCCCCAGGACCTCGTGATTCCATTTCTAGCTACGCTCTCTAATGGTTTTGAGGAATACCCTTTTAATTCGCTATGTAATGCCTCTTATGGTGGTACTTTTATTTAACCAATCCCCTATTGGTCTTTCAGCATTGTTACTGTTATAAATAATGAGGTGATGAATATCTTAGTATAAGAGCTTTGTTGAGGCGACTTCCTTCTGTGCTTGGATGCAGCAGTGTCCTTGGGTTTTGGGTCACAAAGCACGTGATCTTGTCTGTCCCACTGGGTCTGGGATGGGGTGGCTTGGGGGTGTGAATGAAATAGGTCTGTGTGTCCAGTTAAGTTCCAGGAACCTGAGAAGGCCTGGGCAATGGAGCTCGTTGAGTGAGCGTGCAATCCATCCCCCATTCTCTCTCCATTCATTCAGGCCAGACAGGTTTTCAGGACGTTGGGCGACCCTGGGGCAGAGACATAGGGCAGTCAGAGATGATGGGGCCTGGTCTAGATGGGAGACGCAGGAACAACTACCAATCTCGCAGGTTAGGGAGGGAGCCCCAGAGGGCTGCAGGAGCTCTGAGAAGGGCGTGATCAGCTCTGTGCGTGAAGGCAGCTGGGAAGAGTTTGGAGAGGAGGTTATATAAGAATGGGTATTTTGTTTTTGTTTTTGTTTTGTTTTTATGACTAGCTTTATTGAGGTCTATTTTACAGATCATAAAATTCAGTCATTTTAAGTGTATAATTCAATGACTTTTAGTAACTTACTGAGTGGCACAACCACACCAGAAACCAGTTTTAGAGCATTTTCACCCCCCAGTAAGATCCCTCCCACCCATTTACAATTAATCCCCGTTCCTACACCCACCCCTCGCACCCTCATCTACTTTGTGTCTCTACACATTTTCAGGTTTAGGTGACATTTTGAAGGATGGAAACTGATCTTAAATTAAGGCAGTAGCAAGGGAAGTAGAAACCCAGGGGGTACCGGTGGTGCTGCTTCCAGCAGAGAGCAGTTCAAAGCCTTCTGGAGCGAAATTAAAATGCAGAAGCTTCGAATAGTCAAGAGCTCTGCACCTCCTGGAAGCATGTGTTCTACCTTCTGTCAAGTAAAGCACTTCTTTCCTTTCACCTCTTGGACGTCTGGATTCCTTTCTTCCTGCGGTTCCTAAGCTCACTCAAGTGGACGCAGCGCTGTTGTTGGCTTTGAAAACACATTAGGCTGTGGATTCCCTGGCCTGGCACGTGTGGGAAAGCCGGGCTGGGGAGTCCCAGCAGGACCGGGGCGTGAGGGCTGGAGGCCTGGCAGAGGGTGTAGAGGATGCGGTGGCAGACCGATCTCAGGGACGGTTTCGCTCCCTTGGCGTCATCTGACCTGGTCCTGCCGTGAGGTCCTCATGACCTCTGCCCACCTTAGAACCAAGCATGTTTTCACCCTGAAAAGGGGTTGAGCAGAGCATCCGTGTTCCGTCTGCCTGCCTTTATCTAATCAGGTGCCTTTTAGATCCCTTGTACCAGATTCTTTAAACATTACATTACACAATTTCCAGAAATAATGCAAGCTTAGTGCAGAAAAACAGCACAATTAAAAACAATTCAAAGTCAACTCTATGATCTCATCCGAAGGTAACCGCTGCTGCCTTTGTGGGTCTATACTTCCTTTTATTTCTGTTTTAATTTCTGTGGCATTTTGTTGGCTCCCATTAAATCCCCAGGGCGGTGGGAGAAGGTGCCTCAGATCATCAGGGCACAAGCCTGGCTCTCACTGGCCTGGAAGGCCCGCATGCTGGGGCTCTCACGCTGGCTTAGAGATGGGCTGCTCTGGCACTTTGAACCCGTTGTTTAACGTTAAGCTTGGTTTTTCCCTTTGATGTGAGTCAAGTGCTCGGCTCTGGGGACAGAGTCCCTCTGCCTGGGGCATTATCTGCTATGTAGATGAAGAGTCAACCTGAAGCTATTAGCAACTCTAAATTCTCTAAAGACGATCTGGGCAGCAGGTTGCAACACATCTCGGGATCATTCCATTTTTGTAGAAGCCATTCCCATTAATCATTTATTAATTACTCTCCCAACTGAGGCAATTAAGTAGATGTAGGATTGAAAAAGAGCCCCATATTTCTTTCACATCTGAGCACCATGAAGTTGATGGACCCTGGAAATATGTGAAAAATGGACTCCATCTTCTTCTTTGTACTGTGCATTTTTCTCTGGGTTTGGCTTCAGCCCCAGGGGGTTGCTGCGGGGAGGTTGTGCACTGGTGTGTGCAAGAGTGTACACTTGTGTGTGACACCCAGTGCTCCAGGCTCCGAGGGGAAGGACACTGACCCTGTGAAGTCTGAGGAAGGCTTTGGGGCAGGAGCTGGGGCAGGGACTGCCTGCAAAACGGGGAGCCCAGAGAGCTGAATCTGTCTGCTGGGATTGAGGGTTAGAGACAGGAAACAGGGAAGCAGCTCCTTGGGCTTGTCCCAGAGGGCTGGAGGGGTTCTGACTCTGAGCTGGAGAACGAGGGACAGTGGGATGGAAAGGATGTCACAGGGCATCTCCTGACCCCAGGGAACTGTCCTGGGTGCTGTAGGTGTGTGTTCCCATTGAATCCTCTCCCGTACTCTGGGAGCCAGGTATCAACAGTCACATTTTGGGCTTAAATTAGGGCTCAAAGAGGGGGACTGACTTGCTCAAAGTCACACAGTGGATGAGTGTGGGGTTGGGGTTGGAGTCCAGGTGTTCAGACCTCAGCATCTTGGCATTTTCCCTGATCCACGCTGCCATTAACGCAAGCAGCCCAGCCTGGCAAACTCCAAAATTCTGTCTTGGAAGTAAAAAAGCCAAATAATGTTGATTTTCTGCTGTTCTGGGAATAAAGAAAATAAAGAAAGCCTTCTCCCTTTTTTAAGGGACAAAATGCCACCCCTCCTTTTTTTTTTTTTTTTTTTTTTTTTTTTTTTTTTTCAGGGAATAGCGATGGGAGATGGTGACTGAAGAATTTCCAGAGAATCCAGTGAAGGTGGGAAAGGGTCCTTCTGTGGTGGGGGGCGGGGGGTGTCCCAAAGATGGGAATGGATTCCTGCTCTCCAGCGGCCCCTCCTCACCACAGGCCTCAGTGTCCAGGGAGAACATGTTCAACCTTCCTCCATGAGAGGGTTGGGAGGCAGAGAGGGTGATGCTCCGAGGGTAAGTGTGGGGCGGCGGGGGCAGCTGGACTGAGAGTCATTGGAACCTGCAGTGAAGAGAGATTGTGGATGCCGGCGCCCGAGGGCAGTGGTGTTCAGAGCGAGGGCTGCAAACCTCTGCAGGTGGAAGAGGTCAACAAGGGGCCCTGAGCACTGCAGGCTCTGAGGGAATCATGCTCTGATTCTCAGCTTCCCAGGCATGATGATGATCTTTCCTAAACTCATCTCCCTGGGATGTACTTGGGTTTATGCTAACGCTTCCCCTGCCTGGAGAAAGCAAGATACCCACTGCCCTTTGAGGGACAGGGAACCCCCCTGGGGCGTTACACAAAGGGGAGATCTTTTTTTTTTTTTTTGAGGCGGAGTTTCAATCTTGTTGCCCAGGCTGGAGTGCAATGGCTCGATCTCGGCTCACCGCAACCTCTGCCTCCCGGGTTCAAGCGATTCTGCTGCCTCAGCCTCCCGACTAGCTGGGTTTACAGGCCTGTGTCACCACACCCACCTAATTTTGTATTTTTAGTAGAAATGGGGCTTCTCCATGTTGGTGAGGGTGGTCTTGAACTCCCGACCTCAGGTGATCCAGCCACCTCAGCCTCCCAAAGTGCTGGAATTACAGGCGTGAGCCACCGTGCCTGGCTGGGGAGACCTCTTTTAAGGACTAATCAAGCCATTAAAACACCTTGGAGCACAAAACCTTTCCTGGTCTTATGCATATTTCTGTTAGAGGTGAAGTCTTGCTTTAGAAATAGGGAATTGGGGCTCAGGCTGGGATATTCTCAATCCAGAAATACAGTAGAATCAGGCAGAGGGAGTAATAACTATTTTTGTTTAAGAATTTTAACTCTTCTAGCCCCCAAATATGACTGTACTGTTTCCTGAGACTATCATGAAAAGTATACAAATAAAACTTTTATGTGATGTCCTTCCTATTTGTGCTCATTATTTAATAAAGTAGGTAAAAGTTGTTTTATCCAATCACATTATAAATTGCCCTAGAGAGAGTTAATCTTCATCTTATTTCATTTTGTAGAATGTCTTATATTTTCTACTTCCCATTTAAAATATGCTAAGTGTGGACCAATTGTTTTAGTGGAATTTATCTTTCTCTTTTATTAGATACATAGTAAAATATGATCATTATATTCAGTGAAATTAATTGAATTATTTCTGATTCTTATTTAATTAACTCCCCAAGCGAAACACCAGAATTCAAAGAAGTATGGCTTTTATCATATTCCTCGCTTCCTAAAATACTTGCAATTTTGGCTTCACAGTATATTATTATAAACTTTATAAATTAAGTAGTCAGTCATCATATATTGAGCTATTATTTTGTTTTTAAAGCTTATAAAATAGGTTAAATATTACATTGGACAAAAATGATGTAAAGCTTGAACCATTTTTAAAACACTACCTTATGAGTTTTTTAACAAAGTTTGTCTTCTACTAAGTTTTATAGTATTCCATAGAATGCCCGTTAGCACGTTTCTAAAGCTGGACTTTTTCTGACATAAATCCTGATTTGGTTGATAGATTTAATAGTAAGGACTGGTTTGATAATTAAGTTATATGACATATTTTTCATAATTTGAATTAACTATATTTGCAGTTTTAGGTTTTCTGAAAATATATTTAAAGCAAGTGATGATATAAAAGCATTTCGGCAAAATATTGTATTGTCAAAAGTTTAATTAAAGTAATAGATTCAGATTTCCTAAACTTGTCTGACAATAATGGGTTAAGGCAAGTGCCTCTTAGGGAAAGAGTGATGGGTCTGATTAAGAGTCATTTCCTAAGTCTTAACGGAATTTTTTGGTCTTCCTTCCAGAAGATGACAAGGAGAATAACTCTTGAGACTGGTAACAATCCTTTTGCCAAACAAATGGTTTTCAGTTTTTGGTTTTCATCAAAATTAATATTAGTTTACTACATGATTTTCAGGCATATAAGTCAGTAGTTCAGATAACTAAATGACATTTTTAGAACAAAACTCCTTCCACTCCCATCTGCTGATATGACTAGAGTTTCTCAATGCCTACATCTAAAAAACCAGAAAAATAGGTATAAAATTGATGCTCAACTCTGACTCATTAAAACAGTAAGTCATATTCATCAACTGATACATGACCTAGTTGGAAAAAAGCCAGCTCCATTTGTCTCCATTTTATCTCCATTTATCTCATTAAGAAGTGCATTTGTAATAAAAGTTGTTTTTAAAATTTTATAATTATTAAATTTTAATTAGGTTCCTTGCCTCCAGGTCCTATCCTCCTGCCTCAGTTTCACCTAACAGAAGTGTTTTCCACTAAAAGCGAAGATCTAAACTGCCCTAGGGAGCATCACCACTCACAGCTTTTATATATTGGATCACCTGGTAACAATGAATTTAAGGAGCAAAGGAGGGAAGACAGAGACAGAGAAAGGAAGATGAGTAGGAGGAGGAGGAAGAGGAGCAGGAAGAGGAGGAAGAGGAGGAGGGGGAGGAAGAGGAGGAGGAGGAAGAGAAGGAAAAGGAGGAGGAGGAGGAAGAGAAGGAAAAGGAGGAGGAGGAGGAAGAGGAGGAGGAGGAAGAGAAAGAAAAGGAGGAGGAGGAAGAGGAGGACGAGGAGGAGGAGGGAGAGGAGGAGGAGGAAGAGGAGGAAGAGGAGGAGGAGGAAGAGCAGGAAGAGGAGGAGGAGGAAGAGGAGGAAAAGGAGGAGGAAAAGGAGGAGGAGGAGGAAGAGAAGGAAAAGGAGGAGGAGGAAGAGGAGGAGGAAGAGGAGGAAAAGGAGGAGGAGGAAGAGAAAGAAAAGGAGGAGGAGGAAGAGGAGGACGAGGAGGAGGAGGAAGAGGAGGATGAGGAGGAGGAGGAAGAGGAGGAGGAGGAAAAGGAGGAGGAGGAAAAGGAGGAGGAGGAGGAAGAGGAGGAGGAGGAGGAAGAGGAGGAGGAGGAGGAAGAGGAGGAGGAGAAGGATTGCTCTAGAGCACGGCAGGCTTCCGGATAGGGAATAATAACATGACCAAGCATGTTTGACTCTGTCTAATATGTGAATATTTAACTTCTCTGTGTCTCTCTTTTCCGGCTAAACCTGCCGTTTCCATCATCCCCATGACCTGGTTTGCAGACTGCTCTGTGCCCTTCTGTGCTGGTCACTTCCCTTTAGAGCCTTTCTAGTTGGCCAGTGTTCCCAGGGCCAGGAGAGGAAAGGAATTCATCGCAGTCAAACTGGTTAGATCCACGACTCCGAGCATAAGACCAAGCACACTCCTCTCAGTGACCGAGCGCCTGTGCTGGCACGGATGTGTGCTCCAGGGGAGCCTGAGCTAACCTGAAGGATGGGTTCTAAGCTTAGCACACTAGGTTAGAATCCTGTGTAGTCCACCTTACCCTTGAAAATCCCCTAGGAAGGCGTAATACTGGAGTCAGACACATACTCTCTCTGGGAGTGCATCCTGGCCAGATCTTCCTCCGGCACTGGAATTGTTAGTTCTTTGATTGAACACCAGAGGAAGTCGTTGACAGGTATTTGGAGATCATGCACTATGAAAAACATGTCTCTTTAGTCATTAGGATCATACTCTGCTCAACCGAGTGCTCATTCTCTGACAGGCATGTGGTAAATGAGACTGGGGTGGGGGAATCATAGACGTGTCTTCTGTATCACATCATATGCCCATGCTGAGGCATGGAGTCAATGCCTTGGGATCAAATACACCCTTTGTTTATTTATTTGTTTTTTTGAGACGGGGTCTCACCCTGTCTCTAGGCTGGAGTGCAATGGCACCATCTTGGCTCACTGCAACCTCTGCCTCCCGGGTTCAAGCGATTCTCCTGCCTCAGCCTCCCAAGTAACTGGGACTACAGGCATGCACTACCAGGCCTGGCTAATTTTTGTATTTTCAGTAGAGACAGGATTTCACCATCTTGGCCAGGATGCTCTCCATCTCTTGACCTCGTGATCCGCTCACCTCGGCCTCCCAAAGTGCTGGGATTACAGGCGTGAGCCACCACACCCAGCCAAAGACACTTTAAATAATCTCTCTCTCTCCTCCCCTAGTGGATTCGTTGACTCCATGGGTTACATATATGTATGATGCAGCCATACTCCTTTTCAAATGCTGACAACCAGATAGCCATGGCAGAGGACACAGAGTGTCTGCTCTGTGTAAAATACAACCTCTTGTCTTCTGAGGGTGATCCTTCTCCTCCTTCACCCTGTGTGTAGACTGCAAATGGCCACAGATTCATTTGAGAGGTGGAGCCTGTTTCCCTACTCCTCCTAAACCTGGACTTGCCTGGTGACTTGCTTTGACCAGTAGAATGTGGCAGAAGTGATGCTACATGGTTGCCAAATCTAGGCCTTAGGAAGTGTTGTGGTGCCTTGCTCTTGCAGCCTTGGACTTCTGCTGCCATGTGAACGAGCTGCTGGAGAACTGAGACACCCCGGCTGACAGCATGCTCAGGGCTGAACACGCGTGTCAGGCCATCCTAGGCCATGCAGGCCCAGCCGGGCTGTCCGCTTACTGGAGCTGCATAAGTGACCCCAGATGAGACTAGCAGAGAAACCACTGCTGGTTCCAGCCCACATTGTTGACTCAGAGAGTGTGAACCAGTAAGTGTCACGTGAAGCCACTAGGTCAGTAGGGTTTGTTAGTCATTGCAGAGACAGCTGTTTACAAAAATGTGGGCTCCCCTTCCGTATGGTGAGCTTATTATTGGGAGGTGGCCACTCGGCCAGACACTACATCTCCCCACTCCTCTGTGTCGAGTTTGGCCATATGAGTGGAAGCCACGTGCCAGGGAATACCCCTGGGCTGAGGCTTAGGAATTGATGGGAATTCTCCACTCTCTCTTCCACCTTCTGTTGACTGCAAACAGAGGCTTTCTGGGTCCTCGGGGGTGGGGAACCCACAGGAAATGGTAAACCTGAGTTCCTGGTCCGCAGGTGGCGAATAGCCCGCCAGTAAGGAATGCTGGCATTGGATGTTACAGGAGTGATCAACTTCTTTTGCGTTAAGACTTTGAAGGTTTGGGGTGTTTGTTAGAGCACACAGAGCTCACAGTGACGAGTTTCTCTGGCCAGCACTATTCCAGGCACTTCACATTTATTGACCTCCTCCATCCTTCCAACAGCCCCACAGGGAAGGGATTATTTTCACTTTGACAGAGGTGGAAATTGCCACTCGAAGGGGTGAAGTAAATTTCCCAAGGGCACACCTGGAATAAAGTGGATGGGGACTTGATCTAGACAACCTGTGAGCTAGTTCCTCATCCTGCTCTGTCTCTCCCGCCCCTCTGGGGCTGTTTCCTCATCTGGAAAATGGATTGGGAGTGAGGAGGCTAAAATCACGAGCTTTCGTCTACCGCCCTGACTCCCTGGGTTTCTGCGGTTCTCAGGCTTGACATTGGGACACAGGTACAGGAGAGTCAGGGCGTGAAGGGAACTCACAGTCCTGCTTCTTAAGTCCTGGGAGGTCCATCTTGGTCTCTAGACCATTCTGTAATCAGTAGGGTGGCGGAGGGAGCCGGGCTGATTTGGCAAATCCTGGGAGCTGCAGTGTCTACAACTTAGAAGACAGGAGTCAAAATGTGTGGTACCTGCACATTGGTGTCTCTCCAGGGAAACTCAGGCCTGGCACTCCCCATCCACAGCACCTCCACAAAGTTTGTACCCGGTGATAGGCACAGTCCTATTGCTGCCTGGGGAGGCCCTGATCAGGGGGCTGGCAGAGTCAGGGTTGTGCCTTGGCATGAGAGAGTTGGAGACAAAAGCTTTGGACAGGAGGTTGGGTAGGGAATTAGAAGGCCCTCTCCTGCTATGTGGCAGATAGGAAAGCAAAAGCCCAAAGAGGCTGAACGATTTGCCCCAGGTCACCCAGCCAGCTGGGGCCAGGCCCCTTTTCCTGCATCATGCTGCCTGCTGGGCCTGGGCTGGGGTCAGCACACCGAGCCTTTTGGCTGTGTTTTTTCTGAGTGTCTGATGTAGAGAAGAATTTTGAAACTATGCTTGGGAGAAGCTTCTTCTCTTGGGAAGTCCCATACAAAAAACCTCAGCGGAGAGGACGGCCCCGCAGGCCTATTGACTCCAGGGCCTTCAGCTGCCTCTCTCCTTCCCGAAAGGGCCTTGCAGGAAACCTGCTAGACTGATGTCAGAGGGTGGTAGCTGTAAGGCCTCTGCTTTCTGTGCAATTTCAATTCAATCAGACACTAATGTGTTAGAGAGGAAGCCTGGATTCTGCTCCCAGTGTGGCGAGTCACCAACTACATGATTTGGTGGCAAGCCTCGAGTTCCTTATCTGGGAGGAGGGAGGGAAGGGGAGTGGGTTGGACTAAACAGCCTCTGAGGTCCCTGGAGCCTGATTCCTGCCGAAATGGGAAAGATGTTCTGAGGGGTATAGAATTATCTATATGTCTGACACACACGCACATATGCATATGTATATATCTATTTATATTCATATCTATTTATATCTTTTTTTTTTTGAGATGGAGTTTCACTCTTGTCGCTCAGACTGGAATGCAATGGCATGATCGTGGCTTACCACAACCTCCGCCTCCTGGGTTCAAGCAATTCTCCTGACTCAGCCTCCTGAGTAGCTGGGATTACAGGTGCCTGACACCATGCCCAACTAATTTTTGCAGTTTTAGTACAGACGAGGTTTCACCATGTTGGCCGGGCTGGTCTGGAACTCCTGACCTCAGGTGATCCACCCATGTCGGCAGCCCAAAGTGCTGGGATTACGGGTGTGAGCCACTGTGCCCAGCCTATTTATATTCATTCTATTTATATATACTATTATATATATCTCACCTTTGAAGCCTGAGACTTCCAAAAGAAGCCTGGCTCATTAAGGAAGCGGAATGAGTATAATGCTACTGTCACACAACACTTACCATCTGCACACGCCCTCATACAAGTGGGTTGGGGAAGACTGAGGTTCAGCGTCATGCCCAGGGCTCTGGGGTGGGAGGGGCCTGGATTCTTGACTCCTTTGTTGCTTAGTTCCATCTTGGGTTTTGCTTCTTCAACTTGGCCCTGGCTCAGCCAGGCCCGACTGGGTGTCTAGGCCCTTGGCAAGGCCCTTGCCTAAGCAGGAAGCTATAGGCAGCAGCTGTGGCGCGGCGGAGACTGTGTGGTGAGGCTGCAGAGGCAGGCAGGGAGTCTGACTAGACCGGCCCTGACTCAGCTTTTGCTTCCAGACGACCTAGGTGTGGGGGCGTTGCCACGTCAGTCAGGACTCCCTCTGTTGACCATGATAGAAACCCAGCTCACACTTGCCTACACAAAGCGAGGCTTTGGGATCCAGAAATTGGGAAAGACAGGGGTGGAGTGGACCTCAGGCATGACTGGATGGCAGCCTCAATGCAGCCAGCTCTCTCTCTGTGAATGGTCACCATTATTTTCTGCTACACAGAGGATAACCTGGGCTGGGGGCTGGGGGAGGGAGAAGCCCCGCTGCAGACAACCCAGTTTCAATTACCCTAGTTGGTGACTGTGGAAGAGAAAGAGCTCAGAGTACACAGGTTCCAGGGAAGGCTGTGGTCAGCTGCCTTAGGCCACAGGCCCACCTCTGGGACTGACGTCATGTTCAGGCCACGTTAGGGCAGAGGGGACTGCCATGGGCAGTGAAGTCGAATCCTAAGGGATGGGCCATGTGGAGAAACAGATCTATGAATGAGGACTACTGTTATGAGAGAGGGGGCCATTGAGATCCTGAGGATGAGATCAAAGTGCTAGCTATCCACTAACGATCCAGTAGCAGTCAGCATCCAATAAGAAGGGCAGAGATAGTTTTGTATAAAGACCTGAGGTTGAGGCTGGGTGCGGTGGCTCACGCCTGTAATTCCAGCACTTTGGGAGGCTGAGGCGGGCGGATCACGAGGTCAGGAGATGGAGACCATCCTGGCCAACATGGTGAAACACCTTCTCTACTAAAAATACAAAAATTAGCTGGGCGTGGCAGCATGTGCCTGTAGTCCCAGCTACTCAGGAGGCTGAGGCAGGAGAAAAGCTTGAACCCAGGAGGTGGAGGTTGCAGTGAGCTGAGATTGCGCCACTGCACTCCAGCCTGGCGACAGAATTAGACTGCATCTCAAAAAAAAAAAAAAAAACAAACAAAAAACTGAGGTTGGAATGAGGACCAGCCCAGGAGAACCAGGGTATGAAGGGGATTCTCAGCAGAGCAGGAATGAAAGTCTCTGCTCTGTAAGTCCTGGGAGGTCCATCTCGGTCTCCAGACTCTTCTCCGCAGTCATCAGGGTGACAGGGACTGACAGGGTGAGCAGAAGTGGCAACTGCAGAAAGCAGCTACTAGTATTTCTGTGACTGAAGGAGCGAAAGGGGACATTTAGAAACATAGTGGAGGGACCCTGCAGGGCTGACACTCAGACTTGAGGAGGGCTCTCTGCTTGCTGGCGCTGGGGCCCTGAGCTCAGACAAGGGCCTCCTTGCCTGGGACCGCGACCTCTGAGCAGGGGTCTGGGCCAGCTTCTGATAGCGTCTCTTGGGCCGCAGGGGGATGGAACTGGTTCTGCCAGGGTTGGAGAAGCTGCAAGCTGCGTTCTGCGGCAGCTCCAGTTTGGCGCTGCCTGCTGTTGGCTGGGGAGGGAAATAGCTCCCAGGAACAGGAAGCTCGCAGGAAGCGGACAGGGAGCAAACAGGAAGAGCGAGCCCTGCCTCCTGCACCAGCCTAGTGGTGCCGCTCTAGCGCCCGGGCTGCAGATCCTACACGGCCTACACAGAGCTGGCTGGCAGAGCAGAGCCGCGGGCAGAGTCCCAGCTCCAGCATCATCAGTTGGAGCATGGGCCTGGAGCATAGAGGTAATGGCTGAAAAGCGGCCCCAGATGGCTCCCTGCAGGCCTTCTGATGGGTGCAGGAGTCCACGGGACAGCCGTCTCTCTTAGGAGGCTGGGAACTTCTTGAGGTTAGGGACGTGCTGGCTTCGCTGTGCATCCTCCATGGGGCCTGATATCCTTCCCCAGGCAGAGCAGGCCCTCGTAGGCAGGTGTTATGCTGAAATGAGCTGCATGGCAGGAGCCCTTGTCAGGCAAGGTGTCCTGGGCAGCTCTGCAGCCCTCCCTGCCCTGCCCTCAGAGTTCCTGTGTGTTTTCCTGGGGTGTGGTTCCAGGCTCTCGATGGGGTCCTACACGGGGCCAGGGTGGGGGTGTTGAACACTGAACCTTGAACACACCGGGGCAGGCTCTGCCCAGACCTGGCAGATGCACCCTAAACTCCCTTCTCATCCTCGTCCACTTGCCAATAAAGTCAACAGCAGGGTCTTAGCTCCACCAGTTATAGGCTGTCTGGCTTTGGGCAGGTTATCGGGCCATTCCAAGCCTCAGTTTCCCCAGAATGACCTCTTCAGTCCCTTATTCCCTGCACCAGGAGACAGGAAGAGATTGTTGGTCCTCTTCAGCCAGTCCGTTCCTCTCCCCTGTTCCCTGCTTTTTACTGGAGTGAGATTTTAACACAATGTATCATAATTATGCTTTGAAAGGCAGTCAGTATTAGCAAGGCAGATATCTGTTTAGCTCGAAAAAAAGGAAAGATCCAGGTCAGCTGGGACTTGCTGACCAGAGCTCATGGACAGCTGCAGGTGAGGCAGGGGGAGCAAAGGCGGAGAGAAGGTGAGGGAGGACAGGGGCTCTGCACCAACCTGAAGGAAACAGACCAGGTGGGCCCCATGCCCTGGGCTCCTGTGAATTCCAGAGCAGCGAAGCGTTTAGACAGGAGTCCTCAGGAGAAGGCTGGAGCCCCCCAGCCTCCAGCTGCATCAGGGCAGGACGGCAGGGCTACAGGCCCAGTGGAGTAAGGGACCCAAAGATGTTTATGGACCATGTGGGAAATGGGATTAGGCCAGTGCTCAGTAGAGTAAAGGCTCCAATGAGAAATGATAGCTTTCGCGGCACTGTGGCCATATCATGGTCTGCCCCATCCTAAAGGTTTTTCTATAAGTTTTTCTCCCTCTTCCATCTCAAGTTCTTTCAAGGCAGGGCCTGGGTCTGAGTTTTCTCTGATGGTGTCCAGAGAGTATGTTGGGTGTATCTGGGGCCACGGTCAAGTCTGGGTGAGTGTTTCTGGCCGCGTGGCCTACGCTACTGTAGAGCCATGGGTCTGTGAGCTAACACAATGGTGTGAGCAGTGGCAGATGTGACTTTTCCCTGCCAGGAGCCCAGGCAGGCAGAGGGGATCAAAGCATAGAGACCTCGTTTTCAGCCAGAGAAGGGATTAATGAAGAACCCAGTGTCCCAAAGGGAGGCTAATTGGGTTCCGAAGAGTGATAAGTGTTCCTGGGCCCAGCTGGCATGCTCCTACCCTCTGAGCCCTGTTTCCTCAAGAATTTAATTTAACGTCCCTTGTTGAACGCAGCTCTCGGGGGAGGACTGATTTGGGCTGTTTGGGCTGTTTTATTTTCCTCCCTCTGTCCTTCCTTTCTTCTCTTGTGGGAAGATGCCAGTGCTTGGTGAACTGGCTCTTTGGGATGACCAGACCAACCTTCTCTGAGCAGGCCCTGAGCACAGAAAGCCCTGGGCTCCCTCTGTCTGCTCAGCAGCCCAGCCATCTGCCTTGCTCGGTCACCGTGGAGACGTGTGCTGGGGCTGCCTCTCTGGAACTGGTGGGTGGGATCTGGCAGGTGGAGAGATACCTGAGCCCAGGCTTCTAATGCTTTTTCTGGGATCCTGACATACAGCAGAGATTGGACATACCTCCCCTGCTTCCCTGCGTGATAACCATCCCTGCTGGGCCTCCCAACTTGAAACGTGGGACCACGGTATTGTAGAGAAGGATAGCTCTGGTGTTGGCCTGCCTGTGTCTGAATCCTGACTCTGCGTCACCCTGGGCAAGTCATTTAACTTCTTCAAGCCTCAGTTTTTGCTCCTGGGCATCAACTACCCCAGAGATATTGTGAGGCTGACATGAGACAGCCAGGGTGAAAGTTCAGCACAGGGCCTAGGATATGGTAAGCATGGTGTAAGGATTATAAGCTTTTATTAGTAGGAGAGCATGTTAGTTTCCCGTGGCTGTTTTAACAAATTACCCTAAATGGGGTGGCTTAGCAGAAACTTATTCTCTCCCAGTTCTGGAACTCGGAAGTTCAAAATCATAGACAGCCATGCTCCTCTGAAGGCTTTAGGGGATAATCTATTTCTTGTTTCTTCCGGTTTCTGGTGGTTGCGGGCATTCCTTGGTTTGTGGCCTCATCAATCCAATCTTCAAAAGCAGCATCTCTGAATTTCTTGCTGATCCATCTTCACATGACCTTCTCATCTGTGTGTGTGGTCAAATCTCCCTCTGCCTCACTCTTATAAGGATAAATGTATGTGCCTATCCAGATAGGTTATCCAGATAACCCTCCACCCCAAGATCCTTATCTTAATCACATCTGCAAAGACCCCTTTGTTTTGCCACACAATGTAAAATTCACAGGTCACAAGGATTAGAATATTGATTTTGTGTGTGTGTCAGGGGAGGGCAGGAGTCATTTTCCAGCCTACCAAAGATGGATCAGAGAACTGGAGTGAGGGGGAGAGACTTGAGTGCCTTTGGTTCTTGTCTTAGGACAGGCTCCCTAGTAGCAGACCCTGGGATGAGGTTCACTGTGCACACGGTTGATTAGGGAAGCGCTCCCAGGAGAAACTGGCAAGACAATGGGAGAAGCAGGTCAGAGGAGGGGAAGAAACTCAGTAGGGTGAGATTTGAAGTCCCAGCCTGCTCTGGTTTGAATGTGGCCCCCAAAACTTCAAGCGTTAGAAACTTAATTGCCAATGTAACAGTGTTAAGACATGAGACCTTTAAGAGGTCATGGATCACAGGAGTGGAGCCCTCCTGAATGGATTACTGCCATTATCATGGGAGTGAATTAGTTCTCTCGGGAGGGAGTTATTTCTCACGAGAGTGGGTTGTTGTAAAATGAGCTCAGCTCGCTCTCGCGGTCTTTTTCACACGTGCTTGCTTGCTCTCTTGCTGTATGATGCCTTCCCCAGGGTTATTATGAGCAAGAAAACCCTCACCAGGTGCTGGCGCCATGCCCTTGGACTTCCCAGCCTCCAAGACCATGAGCCAAATAACCTTTTGGTCTTTATAGATTGCCCAGTATCAGGCATTCTATTAAAGCAACAGAAAATGGACTAAAACACAGCATCGTATTAATTCCACAGAGAGCTTTAAAAAAGGAAAGTCACTGATGAAATTGAATCTCACGTTTATCACTACCCATTCCTATTTCCCGCCTTTCCTTTCCAGAGGAAGTTATTGTCATAAATTTGGTATGTGCCTTCTTGTCCACTTAAAAAATGCTTATAATATATATTTGTGTCTCTAATCATGTAAAGTATTGTCTTCTGCATTTAAAAAAATTATGTAATAAATTTATATAATAAATATCTTACTGTCTCCTCCCTCCCTCTCTATATCTATGTCTATATCTATATCTATCTATCTGTCTATCTATCTATCTATCTATCTATCTATCTATTTATCTGTCACTTTGATTTTTTCACTCAGTACAGGGTTCGTAAGATCTGTTCATGTCAAGATACGCAGATATAGTTCATTGCTTTTCACTGCTGCTGATTAATATGTACCACTTTTACTTTAGATGAAAATTTAGGTTGTTTAAAAATGTTTTCATTATTGCAAGGCTGAGGTGTCTTCTTACCCTCATAGAAGAATTTCTCTAGGGTTGATGCCTTGGGAATTTTTTCAGTCATAAAATGTGTGCATTTTTCAATGTTAATAATAACTGCAAAGCTGTTCCCCAAATGGCTATGCTAATTTATCCCCCATTAGCAGTGTTTCTGAAAGTTCCCATTTTCTTCATATTTTCACAAAGATTAGTATTGTCAGACTTTTAATTTTTTTCTAAAATATGGGGATTGACATGATATGAGAAGGTTTCAACTTGTTTTCTGTGAGTGCTTCCAAGAGTTGAGCGTCTTTTCATGTATTCATGACCACTTGGATTTCCTCTTCTGTAAATTACCCCTTTAAATCTCTTACCCTCTTTCTGTTGGGTTGAGCACCTTTTTCTTATTGAGTTGTAGAAGGCCTTTATATATTCCAGAGACTACCTTTTTGCTATTTCGTATTGTAAACAACTTCTAATCTGTCATTTTTTGTCATAAAGTATTTTGATTTTGATATAGACAAATCTATTAATTTTTAAATGGTTTTTCTTATATCTTGAAAGCTTTTTATTACCTGACATCATCAAGATATTATCTTTTTTTAATAGCTTAAAAGTTATATTTTTAATATATAGGCTTTAGCCAAACTAGAATTTATTTTTGTGCATGCTATGAGATAGGAACCTAATTTTATTCTTTTATACGGAAAGCCATTGTGCCAACACCATGTATATCTATATATATGTAGTCTCTAAGCTCTCCGGTCTATTAATTTGGTCTGTTTTTTATTGCTCTATAAATATCACCCAGTTTTGTTAGTATAGCTTTATAAGAATTGTTTATATCCTGTTGGTTAAGCCATGTTCCCTCATCTCTTATTGTTCTTTAGAATTGCCTCGAATTTTCTTGATGGGATAGGTGAGATGAAACCTAGAAATCCTGCAGCCAATTTTCTCCCAGAGGGAAGTCAGCCTTAAAATAGATCTGATACCATGGAAGGGAGAGCAGAGATGGGAAGACACTGGGTCCTTAATGAGATTGTTGCTGAATCAAGCTCCTCTGAAGCTGATCCTGCCTCTGCAATGTCTGTTCATCTAAACTAATAAATCTACTTTATTATTAACCAATTTAGTTGATTTTTCTGTGACCAGTAACCAAAGCTTTCTAACGGATATACCTGGTGTATCTTTTTATGTCTATTTTCAAGCTCTGTCATTATGTTTAGTGCCTTTCTTATAAACTGCATAATCTGGACATTTGAAGTGTACTCTGAGTGTCAGTCTTTTAATAGGAAAAATTAATCCACTTAAGATTTATGTGATTACTGTGATTATGTGGATTTTTGTCTATCTTATTTTGCACTCTTCATGTATTATTCTTTTTGCCTTTCTCACTCCTTTTCTATGGCTTTCTGTGGGATTGATTAGATTTTCTTCCCTCTTTTGCCCTCTACTGATTTGAAAATTATGCATGTGTTTCTGGTCTTTCACTATTTTCCTAAAGCTTATAATATGCATACTTCACTTTGTGCTTTTTGAACAAAGCCTGTTCCCCAAATGGTTGTGCTGAAGCCTGAAGTTAATCAACATCTTTATCCTTCTCCTGAATAAAAACAGGAACTTTATACACCCGAAATTTCTTACGACCTTCCACTGCTCATATTTTTACTATTTCTATTATTTTAATTCCTCATGATTTTACATCTCCCAAATTGATGATGATGATGATGAGATGATGGTGATAGTGATGATTCGATACTGATTTAGATCTTACTAATTTCTTTGTATACACTGATTGTTATTAGTTGAATTGTGTTTCTTCAAAATTCATATGTCAAAGCCCCAGTACCTCAGAATGTAACTGTATTGGGAGATAGGGCCTTTAAAATAAAGATGTAATTAAGTTACAGGGAGATGTTTAGAATGAGCCTTAATCCAATATGATGGATGTCTTTGTAAGAAGAAGAAATTTGGACACAGACACATGCGTGCACAGAGAGGAAAGGCCGTGTGAGGACAGAGCAACAAGACCGGAGTCTGCAAGCCAGAAAGAGAGTCCTCAGAAACCAGAGCTGCGGACACCTTGACCCTGGGCATCCAGCCTCCAGAACTGGGGGAAAATAACTGTCTGTGGTTGAAGCCACCTGGTCTGTGGTATTTAGCTATGGCAGCCCTAGCAAATTAATACACTTGCCTTTTTTTTTTTGGTCATGCTTTTCTTCTGGGCTCACTTTCTATTTCCCTTCTGAATTGTTGACTAGTTCAAGTTCTTTCAGAGGGGATCTCTGAGTCTTAAACTATCTTAATATATCTAAACAAATATTTATTTCACCACTGTCTAACAGATCCACCTGGCATATCTTGAATGCCAGTTTACTTGAATATAGAATTCGAGGAGTGAGTCTCGGTCCCTGGGTAATGTGGACTTAGCAAGCCCCATTCCACCAGATTCTACCTCTTTGAGGAATGACTCTCTTTAGTCATTTCTTCAAAGGGACATGCTCAATAAACAAGAGCTTCTTCACAAGTACATTGACATTTTTTTGTTTTTGTTTTTTGTTTTTTTTTTTGAGGTGGAGTCTTCCTCTGTTGCCCAGGCTGGAGTGTGGTGGTGTGATCTCAACCCACTGCAACCTCCGCCACTCGGGTTCAAGCAATTCTCCTGCCTCAGCCTCCCGAGTAGCTGGGATTACAGGTGCCTGCTACCACGGCCGGCTAATTTTTGTATTTTTAGTAGAGACAGGGTTTCACCATGTTGGCCAGGCTAGTCTCGAACTCCTGACCTCAAGAGATTTGCCTGCCTCAGCCTCCCTAAGTGTGGGGATTACGGGGGTAAGACACTGTGCCCAGCCTCTTATCAGTCTAGTCTTTCTTTAAGTTCTTCAACTATTTCAAGTATAGTCATTTTAAAGTCCCTCTCAGACTTCCATACGATTTTTCATTTCTGACATGTTTCCTGGTTGAATCTGCTGGTTACTGCTCAGAACTTTGGATTTCTTTGAGCACTTTGTAATTATGTGGGTGAAGCTGTCTCCTGAGGGGTCCTGCATAGGCCTGGATTGCAGAGATGTTCCTCTGGAATGACATGGTGATTGCATCAACTGCCTCTAAAGGGTAAACAGTAACTAGACCAGTATTTATGTGAGTTTCTAGGCTCGGGACATCCACACCGTGCTGGTAGCGATGAGGATACCTGTCCATAATTTTGTGTCATACAGCCTAGAGGTTCAGATATTGTGTTGGCGACTATTTCCCTCACAGCCCAAGGTAAGTGACCCATTTTTGTGCCTAATATTCAGGCCAGCAAGCAGTTTTCTGACCCCAGTTTCTAAACAGGAGAGCCCTTTCCTGACTCCTGGTTTTCTTTGGGGAACTTGGTTCTAGTATTCCTGCTGTCGGCAAGGCTGGGGAACTCGGTTCTAGTATTCCTGCTGTCGGCGAGGCTGTGGTCTTGGTACCGCTTCCTAGGCGAGAACTAAAGCTGCAGCCTTTCTAAACACCGTATGACTCCATTTCTCTGGAATTCTGGAAAAAGCAGAAATATGAGGGCAAAAATCGACCAGTAGTTTCCAGGGGAGGGGGAAGAGATTGGCTACAAAGGGCAGAAGGGCAGTTGCGGGGTGATGGAACTGTTCTGTGCCTTAACAGGAGTAGTAATTCTATGACTGTATGTATTTGTCAGAACTCACAGTATTCTATCCTAAAAAGGGTGAATTTTACTGTATGTAAATTATATCTTAATCTGATTTTGAAAAGATGCACAATGATAAACTATCTCTATAGCTCAATATGATTTTTGATAACTTGAAAACTAAACCCAGCCTCTAAGGCATACACAGGGTGTAGCTCAATCCTGATTACCACTGCAAGTCTCCTCTTTATTTGAGCATCCACAGATACTCTTTTAGCTTCTGGGCTTCGTTATAGATTTTGAAACTTAATTTTCTGTACTTTACCCAGAATTTCTATGTGTTTGGAGCAGGAGGCCGACCATGTCAGCTCAGACCACTACCTTAACTGAGAACCAGGCCATTGGCACCGCTGGACATAAAGTCTCTGATGGGCCTCAGGACTCTGAAAATGATCACGCATTTTCCAAACAAGCAGCACACACTATTCTGGGTGGCCGGAACTGCCTTGCTTTCCTAATCTAGATGCTGGGTCTTTTATCCTTTCTCCCTCTTCCAGATGTTTCCTTTGGAAGCACCTCCCCAGCCCAGGGTTCCACTTCTGATGTCCCTGAAGTGCAGCCTGCCGCAGTGGCTGGATCCTCCCTGTGGCTGCTGAGGAGTGGATCGCCCCAGAGCATTGTGTCGATGCAGTGGGTGCTGCCTCCATCCTAAGCTAAGGGCCTAAGCCAACCCCTAGAACATCCCTAGGACTTGGCGTCCGGGAAGGCATCTGCTGGCATCTGCTTCCAGTGCATGCTGGTTGCCCGACAATTTGGGTAAATAATGCCGTTGCATTTGGCTGTACCACTGGAAATAGGCCAACTCCAAGAGGTTGCACTGCTTCTGCCTTAATTATTGGCATTGGCTGTTGAAGTGATCTGAAGCTACTAAAGCCCAAAAAGGATTCATTTGAGTGAATCGCTAAGAAGTTACAAATTCTTCTCGATATTATTTTCTGAAAAACTTAAGAGCATGTGAAAAAATGTAAAGCAATCCAGTACTTCTGTAAAACATACCCACCCACAGATGTGTCTGTGTGTGTGTGTCTGTGTGTGTCTGTGTGTCTGTGTGTGTGTGTCTGTGTGTGTGTGTCTGTGTGTGTGTGTGCGTGTGTGGTGTGTGTGTGTGTCTCTGTGTGTGTGTCTGTGTGTGTGTGGTGTGCGTGTGTGGGGTGTGTGTCTGTGTGTGTGTCTGTGTGTGTGTAGTGTGTGTGTCTGTGTCTGTGTCTGTGTGTGTGTGTGGTGTGTGTCTGTGGTGTGTGTGTGTCTGTGTGTGTCTGTGTCTATGTCTGTGTGTGTGTCTGTGTGTGTTTGTGTGTGTGTGTGTCTGTGTGTCTGTGTCTGTGTGTGTGTGTCTGTGTGTGTGTGTCTGTGTGTGTGTGTGTGTGTGTGTCTGTGTGTGTGTGTGTGTGTCTGTGTGTGTGTGTGTGTCTGTGTCTGTGTGTGTGTCTGTGTGTGTGTGTCTGTGTGTGTGTGTGTCTGTGTGTGTGTGTGTGTGTGTCTGTGTCTGTGTGTGTGTGTCTGTGTGTGTGTGTGTGTCTGTGTATGTGTGTCTGTGTGAGAGACAGAGAATGTCAGGGGGGGAAGAACTCTCCAGAGAAGGGCCCTCTGGTTTTACTGCTGTGGAAACTGAGGCTTAGAAAGGGGGAGTGGCCTATTCAGGGTCACACAGCCGGTTAGTAGACAGCAGAGACCAGGTGGTCCCCTGAGTCCTAGTTTAGGACTCGTCCCACCGAGCCTGCCTGCGTGTGAGTCATGTGACATCTGTCAGATCAGCTGTGCAGTTGACTTGCTGATGGAGCCCGGTAGATAGCGGCCCTGAGGCCGAACCCGAGCCTGGAGAAAGGGAGAGCGCCCGAATGAGAGGGGAGGATGGTGAAGGCACAGCAGGCACCAGTCAGCATCTGACCAGCGGAAGCAGAGGCCCTTCCCTTAGCTCCGTTAGTGTAGCCAGAAAACAGAACATGAGTCCTAAGGCTCTGAAGGTCTGAAGCCTTGAGGAGCACCCTCGTCACTGCCGTCATTGTGAAGGCTGCTGTCATGAAGAAGGTGGTGCCGACTGGAGGGAAGGTGGTCACTCTCCCTGCAAATGCATTCATCTCCTTCACTAGTTCCGTAGCTCTTCAGGTCGGGGCTGTGGCACAAGGGGTATAGCACTGACCTTATTTAGAATTGCAGGCACATGGTGAGAAAGAAAAGCAGGTTGACCTTCACACAGATCTATCGCCGTTTTCAACTCGTTACAGATAATGCAGGCTGTCTTTTCGGTGTCTGTGGGGATGACCCTCACTGCCACCATCCCCCTGCATACCACCATCCGGAAGTCCCTAAACAGAGCTCCTCCATGTGGCTATCTGCTAACTGCGGGGCTGGGTTGCAAGGTCACCCTTGCATGAAGGAGCAGCTGGAAAGACGAGTATTTTCCACGTTTCAGCCTCCACCATGGGAGGTAACGAGGGAGGTGTCTGGCAAGCTGCCATGCCTTTCAGTCCCAGTTCCCCCAGAGTTGGCAAGGGGACCCAGCTGTGGCCCAGCATTTTGGGAGTTTTCTCAGCAATCCTTGGAGACCACCAGACCCTAGCAGGGCCAGCTGTGGGGGCTGATACAGCTGTTGCCGTGGCCCACCTTGATAGAGCCCAGGGGCACAGGCACCAGGGAGGCAGATCGCACAGAAATGAGGGCATGTTTTGTGGGTGGGTGTGATTGGAAACTGAATGGTTCTGGAGAGGCCAGGGCCAGGGGCTCACTTACTCCAGTGGATAATAATCCAAATTTAAACCTCAAAGTGTTTTCAGGAAGTCAGCATTAGCCTAAACAATCTCATCCAAAACATCAGTGACAACTGAAAAATTTCATTAGAAAAGCCGGCTGGGCATGGTGGCTCATGCCTGTAATCCCAGTACCTTGGGAGGCCGAGGCAGGTGGATCATCTGAGGTCAGGAGTTCCAGACCAGCCTGGCCAACATGGTGAAACCCCGTCTCTACTAAAAATACAAAATTAGCTGGGTGTGGTGGTGCATGCCTATAAATTCCAGCTACTTGTGAAGCTGAGGCACAAGAATCGCTTGAACCCGGGTGGGAGAGGTTGCAGTGAGCTGAGATCGCGCCACTGCCCTCCAGTCTGGGAGACAGAGTGAGACTCCATCTCAAAAAAAAAAAAAGAAAGAAAAAAAAAATTGGTTGCTGCTGCTGCTGCTGAAATATACTTTTCTATGTATCTCATCATCAGTTACCAAAATTTAATGGTTCCCATTAGTGATGCTGAATAGCCCTGTTGAACATTCTAATAAGTAAATTAGATAAGTTTGGCCGTGTGTTTGCTTGACAAGTTGAGCTCTGCAAATTGTCTCTTGCTGAATTGGTCTCTCAGCTTTCTGTAAACTGGCATTTGCTGGACTGACCTAGACTCGCCCTTCTGGATGGAGACAGGGAGAGCTGGGGTTACTGAGTCAGAGTCCTCAAGGATGAGAGGTCAGCATTGTGTCCAATGAGTCAAGGTGTAACTGGACCCGACTGGTCCTTGTTGAGACTCTGCCTGGCTTCTCTCCAGTGACTGTGAGGGGTACTGGTGTGGCTGAAGTGAACTTGCTGTTTAACTTCCAAAGGATCTTGTTGGAGAAATGCACAACAGGAGACATTTTGGCCATGCTTGTCCTTGATGCATCAGCAGCTCTGGAGGGTTCGGAAGCCCGAGAGTCTCCTCTTTCTCAGGAAGAAAAGGGCTGAGCTTGAGAATCCTGGTGAAGACTATTTGTAAATGTGTTAAGGACCTGACTCTGGGCAAGACAGCTGGGGGTACCTTGAAAAGGTCAGAGTGCCGCCAAATGCGTGAGGCAGCTGTGCCCATTTGCCGAGGCTGGTCCTGGGGGAAAGGCATGAAGCTAGACCACCTTCTGGTTTGCTAAGGGCAACCCTGGGAGCACCTGTGGGTGGAGTGGGATGGGGGAGAGGGTCCTGGAGCAGGAGTCTGGGGCAAAATCCAACATTATGGAGCGTGTCCAAAGGATGCAGCCCATCCAGTCCTTGTTAGAATGAAAGACTCTCAATCCTGTATTCAAAAAAAATTGTGCCATATTTACTTTGCAAACAGTCACAAAGTATTAGGTGTGTATGGGAGTGAGGTAGCTGGGGTGTGGTTGTTGAGTAAAGGAGGATGTTTTGGCAATTTTAGAGCATTGCTAAACTGGTCCATTTCTAAAGACAGATACATATTTGTTGATTGACCTAATTGTTAATTACAGTTCCGCCTGCCAATCGGCACACTACTGGAGTACAACATAAAACATGCTTAATCATGGTTGACATTTTTTTTATACGCAGTGTTGTCAGAGTTTAGAAGTTTTTAAAGTATTTTTTTCTGGGTAAAGAGGCTTCTTCGGCTGGGGATGGTGAATAATTTTCACTGTAAAGCATCTCAGAGCTTTGCACAGCACAGGCTTAAAGTACACTGTGATGGGCTTAAAGAGGATTTGATTAAATTGAGGTGTCTTAGGAATGGGAGCAGATTCAGGGCCCTTGAGAGAGAGACCCATGCTGCTGCCTGGATATCTGGGACCACTTGAGTCCCGGACAGGTCTGCAATCCTGACCATTGAAGCAGTGGCTTCTACATTTGGCATTCCTCCCAGTACCCATCTCTTTTCATAGCATTCCTTATCTCCAGCACTAACCAGGAAGCACTCTCTATACCTCCAACCCTTCTAGAAAGAGAAAAAACTCTCCAGAACATTACCAGCAACATATCTATGGGAAATGAATCTGGTTTTATTTTTAAAACTGCCAGTTCTGCAGAGCAATGCACCACACTTAAAAAACAGCATTCTTAACTATACGAGTTGCTGAATGAGTAGTTTTAGAGTGTTCTCATTGCCCATGCCGTGGGATCTATTGAGTTTTCCCAAAATAGAGAGGGACCGGATGGAAGATTAGTTGGTGTATTATGTATCCATTTCTGCATAACAAATCACCCAACCTTTAGAGGCTGAAAATAACAATAATTCTTTAACACCTCTCACGGTTTTTCTGGATCCAGAAGGCAGAGGCAGCTTGGGCTGGGCAGTTCTTGCTTGGGGTCTCTCTAGAGGTTGCGATTGGATGTCAGGCAGGGCTGCAGTCCTCTACAGGCTTGTCTGATGCTGGAGGACCCATTTCCAGCATGGCTCACTGTCATGGCTGGGGAGGGGACTGGCTGTTGGTGGGAACCTCAGTTCCTCTCCAGCCTGCAGGGCTGCTTGAGTGTCTTCTCAGTATGGTGGCCAGCTTTCCCCATGCTGGGTGAGTCATCCAAAGGCCAAGGAGGAAGCTGCAGTACCTTTTATGACCTAGCCTTGGACGCCATGCACTGTAACTTCTGTCATTTCTGTTTGTCATCCACAGCAGCTCTGATTCAAGGTGAGAAGAGAGACCACATAGGGCTTCAACGCCAGGACATTAGAATCATTAGGTGCTGTCGTGGAGGTTGGCTACCACCTGAGAATCACGTGTTCTGCCTATAATGCACCCGGTCAATACCAGCATTTGGTCCAGCTGGACCGTGAAACTGGTTACTTCCTGATGCTGTAAGGGCCATATTTTGGATTCATACATCTGTACTACCGTAGACAAGACATTCTTTTGCTTCTCTGTGTTTAAACTATTTCTCTGTACAACAGTAAATCATTCTTTCCCAGGTTGTGTCTAGGTTGGAGTGCTTTGGTGCCTGCAGGAGTTACTTTGACCACTAGAATATTTGTTGGGAATCAGTCAAGCCTAGCCTCTGTTTGAGCTTCTCATACTAAATACAGTCCAAAGTGGTTGTTATCTCTTTCGATTCTGAGTGTTCCATTGCACGTGGCATTTCTCAGGAAAAGGAACATCATCTTTGGCTAGTCACCCTTCTTAATTGCAATGGTAAAAAGCAATTATGCTAACTTAAAACAAAAAGAAACTTCCCAATCTCGGATGTTTTACCATATCACTGGGAAAGATGCAGGACTGAGCTTAGAAAATGGGCTGGAGCAGAAAGGCTAGCAGCACACAGGTTCACGCCAAACCACAGCTCAGAACCAGGCTGGCAGGATGCTGCTGTCACATCCACTGGAAAACAGAACCTCAGCTGGCATGGCTGCCACTCCACTGCCACCAGCACCTGTGACGCTGGGTACTCACACTGCTGCCCCTGCTACCCGCCCTCTGAACAGTGTTACTGTCACAGGTCCTGCCATCCTTGCAATGTTTTTCTTGTAGCCCTCCTACCTCCCCTCAGCAGATCCCAGCACACATCTGGGGCAGGTAGGAATCTGACTGGCTGAGTCTAAGCTGTGCTCTCCTGTCCTAGCTGCAGGGGAGACTGGAAAAAACACAAATCTGGCCTTCTTGGCATCCGTCGTGGAGGAAGGGCTCTGCTTCCTGTAAAGACTCGTAAGGTAGTAAATTCACAAACACGAGAAGAGTTCCAGATGCTGGGCCATCAAAACAACAACAAGCACAGAACAGACAAATGTCTGCCACAATTAGTTGCTGCCTAGAGAACAACATTTTGGCTCATGTTTTGTTTCTTAACAAATACCTGGAGAGTGTGTGAGAAGTTGACCTGGGCTCTCTGATTTGTCAAAAAATCAAAAGAATGTCTAAAAAAAAAAAAAGCCCGATAAAAAATAACAACATCAAAGCAAGAAGAAATATTTGCAACTCTATAATAAAATAAAAGGACAAATAGCCCAATTAAAAACAGGCAAATGATCTAAGTGTTTATTCTTTTTCCAAAGGAAATATACAAATTGCCATTGAGAACCTGAAAGATGATCAATGTCATTAACCATCAGGGACATATAAACCAAAACCACAATGAGATACCACTTCATGCCCACTAGGAAGGCTATAATAAAAATGACAGATAATAATAAGAGTTGGGAGGATGTAGAGAAATTGGAACCCTCATAAACTATTGGGGGGAATGTAAAATGGGGGACACACTTTGGAAAACAGTCTGGCCATTCTTCAAAAGAGTAAACAGAGAGAAACCATATGAACTAGCAATTTTATTCCCTAGAGATATGACCAAGAGAAATGAAAATATTTGTCATTTTGGACAAAAACTTGTACATGAATGATTACAGCAGCATTATTCATAATAGACAAAAGGTAGAAATAACCCAAATGCCTATATACTGATGAATGGATAAACAAAATATGGTACATCCATACAATGGAATATTATTTGGCCATAAAAAGGAGTGAAGTGTTAATACGTGCCTCAACATGGATGAACCTTGAAAGAAGAGAAAGAAGCCAGTCACCAAAGGCCACGTATGGTGTGATTCCATTTATACCAAATATCCAGAATAAGAAAATCTATAAAGAAACCCGGAGCTTAGTGGTTGCTTAGGGCCGACGGGGTTGGGGGCTGAGGGTGATAGCTAAAATGTATAGGGTTTCTTTCTGAGATGATGAAAATGTTCTAAAATTGACGGTGGCAGTGGTTGCACAGACTGAATATACTCAAACCACTGGATTTTATACTTTAAGAGGAAATACTTGCTCATTTTAGAAAAGTAGAAAAAGAGAAAAATAAAACTACTCAGTGTTAACATTTTGGGGCAGGTCCTTTCATTCCTTTTCTAGGCAAAGCTTTTCAATGTCTGTGAGGATGGTACATATTTAAGTTTATGCAGCTTTTTTGTTTAATGTGAATATTTCCTGTGTTTTTTATCACATTTGGTAAGCATTGTTTTCAATGATTGTGCAACGTATCTCACCAAATGGATGTATAATAGGCTCCTTAAACATTCCCCACTGTTGGGCATTTCAATTATCTTAACTTTTTTATTATCATAAATATGTTTTGAAGAACATCTTTGTTATGAGGTTTATTTGAGATTTTAAAATTATTCCTTGGGATAGATTCAAATGGTGACATTATTGGGTTAAAGAGTTGGAATACTTTCAAGACTCTTGTTACTTAGTGTCAGCTTGATTTGCAAAGGAGATACACTCTTGCAAAGGAGCTGCACTCCTGCAAAGGAGATACATTCTTACAAAGGAGACACAGCGTCTTAGAAGATGTCATTTAAGAGAAAAAATATCCCATGTTCCCCTCCCCCCACAAAAGCCCCCTATGGCCTAAACCACACTCTCTTTTCCTCTGATCCCCTGCTTTTTTCTTCTCCCTCCTCATTTCTCTTGGTGGTGGATTCGCGTTGTCATGTATACAGTCAATGACGATGGTTTATTTCATCTGGGACCCTTGGTTGATTGCTACTCATAACATTCAAGACTACGTATAGGATTTTTTTCAAGGCATAAATGTACAAGGACAAATCGTGCAGCAGAAGAGACAACAGCAACAAAATTTGGAAGCATGGGTGTCCTCACCATACCCAAGTCTTTTATAGCTCTTTGTAAAGTTTTATGTTTTACCGATTGTTAACTGATTAAAATTAAAATGAACAATTAATGTTAATTTCTACATTTTGGTCTTATTTTCATTGTCACGTGTGAAAGGAAACTTTCTTCCACATATTCCTGAACTGATCACTAGATACGTGTGCATGAAAGTTATTGCTTTTTATGCTTCTTATGTATTCTATTACTTCATCAAGCTCTTTCATTAATTCCAAGAATCTTCCGATGAGTCTTGGGTTTTATGGGATGATGATTATACCATCTGCAAATTACAACTGTGTCTCCTCTTTCTTTTCTATAGCTACATTTTTTATTTCTGGTTTATATGCTTTGGTCTCACATTTTAGAAGAGTGTTAATTAAGAGACATTCTTGCCCGTCCTTGACTTTAATAAGATTGTTTCTAGTAATGGCCATTAGGTGTTATGTTTGAAGTTGGTTTAGAAGAGATATTATCATATAAAGGGAGTATACTTTTCCCTTTTCTTCAGAAATTGATGTAAATTTCATCAAATGTCTTAACAGTCCTTACTGAGATGTGCATGGAGTTTTTTCTTTGACTCACTGATACATTCTGCCGAATACATTAAATTAATAGTATCTTGTCAGTATCCATCCTTTGAATTGATGGAGCAGGCATAGTGGCAGAATCACGAAGAGACACAGGCCTTCTGGGCATCCATCCTCAACAGGCAGCATCCCGCAGGCTGTCTCTCCCCAGCTACTTCTGCCTCTCCTTGTAGCCCCTGCAGATCCCCACAGGACGGGGAGCTCATTCTAATCTCTTGCTACTCAACATGTGACCCATAGACCAGCAGCTTCAGCACCACTGGGAAGCTTATTAGAAATACAGAATTTCAGACCCCACCACGGGCTGAAGCAGAATCGGACATTGAACGAGACCTTCCCCACCACCGTGATTCGTGTGCATGTTAAAGACTTAGAAACATGGTTCTAACACAGTGGTGCAATGGCTTCTCCCCGTTTTTCTTCTGCCAACGGGACAGCCCTCTAGTCCTACCCAAAAGCGGCTGAGAGAAGCTCTAGGTGGTTTTTCTGTGACTATGTGTGTGTATGTATGTCAGAGAGAGAGGAAGAGAGATAGAGACGGACAGACAGACAGACATGGACAGGCAGAGGTAGACAGAGAGAGAGAGAGAGAGCAGATTTGGGATGAGCACGCATTGCATGACCCTTTTCAGGGTCCTTGGGCGATTATCACAAGTGATTAGTACCCATGTGTGAAGCCAGCTCTGTGTCTGTGACTTGGGAAAGAGAGTCTCCCCTGAGTTAGCACGAGGAGGGGAGCAGAGAGAGAGGAAGAGAAAGAGAGGGCAGGAGTCTTCCTAGAAACGGTCACCCGGTGATTTGCTTTCACCAGCTGCAGATGCTGATTCCTGAAGTGCTGGATCATCAGGAAGGGGACGCTGGCTGGTTAACTATCTCCAGACCTGATGCTACCAGCTGCTGGAGACAGGATTTCCTCTCCTTTTCTTGGAACACTGATCTGGTTAAGAAACTGAGGCTCATCAAGATCCTGTGTGTTTCTTCTTTGGAAAGTGTCCCAGCCTCTCTGTAGTTGCTTCCTCATTTGTAAAACAGAAACAGACATCTCTGCCTTGAACCCAAGCTTCAAGCATGGCTGGGGGAGTGTGGACACGTTACAAAGTACAAGAGGAAGTTCGCTGTGAGCTCCGTAAGAGCGAATTGGTACTGAATCAAAGGTGTCCTTAACATGAATTGCAGCCGCAGGACGGTGTCATCTGAGGCGGAATTGATTTCCCATGCTGCTCCAGGGAGCTCGCAGGAAACATGGAACCAGCAGGGCAGAGAGCACAGCTGTCTTTCCGACGGACGCTCCAAATTCCTATGCGGAAGAGCCATGATGCGGAACGTCTTTTTCACTCTGGAATACAGATTGAGTTGACTTCAAAGAAGCTTGAATATCAAAAGCATTTCAGTATTAAATTTTGCAAGTGAGACCAGAAGCCATCATTTAAGACAGTGCTAGAGAGAGCAACATGATGGTACCAGGAGAGGAAAGATCAAAGGGTGTGATCAATAAACTGCTTTACAGATAGGAGAGGAACGAAGGCATTGGAGAAATATTTCTGCTGAAGAGCCACACTCTCTCAGACCTGAGAAAGAATCTTGGAAGAAGTAGCCGAGGGAGGGAAGAATGTTGTTGAGCCTCTGGCAGTGGCAGGCACTGTGCTGAGTGCTCCGTAACCAGTGCTCGTGAATTAGTTAAGTGAGAGTTGGGATTCAAGTTCAGCTCTACCAGGCTCTGGAGATCCCACTTGAAATACACCACACTGCTTTATAACCTCCCATAAAGCAGTGCTTGCCATCTTTAATGTGCCTACCAATCTCTGAGCATCTCTTTTAAATGCAGAGTCTGATTTGGAACGTTGGTCAGGGGAGGTGGCTGAGATTCTGTATGTCAAACACATTCCATGGCCATGCCGACACTGCTGGTCCATGGACCACAGTTACAAAGACCAGGCCTCAGGGAGAGTCTCTTCCAGGGATTCACAGTCTTGAGCATGCACTAGCTTTACCCAGGGATGCCTAGGCGCAGATGCTTTTAAAAATTTCTCTAGTGGATTTCAATGTTCTTTCAGATCACCGATCTGGGCCACTCATTCTCAAAGTGTGCGGATGGAGATGGAGTGTTGGTAGGGGGTAGGGTATGACTTGCAACAGAACCACCTTTGGAGTTTCCTCAAACTGTGGGGTATGTTTATCTCTTCATGGATACGTATAGTTTCCAAACTGTACATGTGCCCCTGTTTTGAAATTCAAGTGTGTTTTCACACCCTTCTGCCTACTTTCTCTTGACATTTGAGGGACAGTAAAATCATTAAAAAAGCCAGCTAGCCCTGGAAGAATCAGACATAATTCAAGAAGCTAGTAAGAACATTTAAAAAAATTGTAAATAGTGTCCTCAGAGAGACCAAGAGGCTGTTGTACCCATAATGAAAGAGTAGTTTACTATGGCCAGGCACGGTGGCTCACACCTGTAATCCCAGCACTCTGGGAGGCTGGGGTGGGTGGATCGCAAGGTCAGGAGTTCGAGACCATCTTGGCCAACATGGTGAAACCCCATCTTTACAAAAAATACAAAATTTAGCTGGGTGTGGTGGCGGGCACCTGTAGTCCCAGCTACTCGGGAGGCTGAGGCAGGAAAATCGCTTGAATCTGGGAGTCAGAGTTTGCAGTGAGCCGAGATTGCACTACTGCACTCCAGTCTGGAGACAGAGCGAGACTCCCTCTGGGAAAAAAAAAAAAAAAAAAAGTAGTCTAGTATGCGAAAAGTTGTCTAAGAACAAGAAACAAAGATCTAGAAATTCAAAGCATGACTGGTGAAATGAAAAATTCAATGGGATAAACTAAATAATGCAACCGACAAGACTGAGAACCAAATTGGTCATTTGGAAAGGAAATTTCCAAAATGTAGAGCAAAAGTACAAAGAGACAAAATATCAGAGAAAAGTCAAGAGAAATAAAAAATAGATTAGAAGGCTCAATATCTGTTTAATAAAAGTTTTAATAGAAAATGGACATAAAACAAATAGAAGAAATATTTCCTGAACTGAAGAAGGCAGGAGTCTTCAGATTGAAACAGTCCACAGATGTCAAGGATTTATGAACTAAAGACACACTGATGGAACAACAGAACTCTAAGGATAAAGATAAAAAGCATGTAAGTTTACAGAGCAGGGAAAAACAGGTATCTTGAAAAATAATAAGATTCAGACTGACATGAGATTTCTTTTCATCTGCTACCCTGGATGCTAGACGTCCACAGTGTAATGTCCTGAAAATTCTAAAGAAAAATGATCTTTAGTATAGGAGATAGAATTTTATACCCTGTCAAATTGGAAATAAGAGGGCAGTGCTCAGAAAGTCATCTTCAGGTGTGTAAGAAATTACAATGTTACTGTGTTTTCTGTGGCTGCTGTAACAAATTATCACAAACCTGGTGGCTTAAAACAATAGAAATGTATTCTCCCATCATCCTGGAGGACAGAAGTCTGAAGTTAGTATTCTTGGGCCAAAATCCAGGCATAGGCAGTGCCAGGCTCCCTCTGGAGGTTCCAGGAGAGAACCCTCCCTTTCCTCTTCCAGCTCTCCTGGGAGCAAGCATTCTTTGGCTTGTGGCTTCACCACTCCGATCTTTAAGGCCAGTATCTTCAAATCTCTTCCTGATCCATTTTCAAATCACCTTCTCGTCTGTGTCTGTGTGAGAAACCACCATCTACCTCTTTCTTATAAAGATATTTGTGATTGTATTTAGGACCCACTTGATTAATGCAAGATCATCTCCCTATCTCAAAATCCTTAACTTAGTCATATCTGCAAAGACTCCTTTTTGCCACATAAACTAATACAGGCTCCAGGGATTAGGGTGTGAATATCTTTTGGGAGCCTAACACAGTTACCAGTAATACCCCTTAAATAAAAACAAATTCTGAGAAAGTACTCTAGCAAAACTAAAAAAGAATTTTAAAGGATGATGACATGAGAGACAACAACAAAAAACAAACAAAAAAAACAAGCCAGGTGCGGTGGCTCACGTCTGTAATCCCAGCACTTTGGCAGGCCAAGGCGGGTGGATCCCCTGAGGTCAGGAGTTCAAGGGCAGCCTGATCAACATGGTGAAACCCCATCTCTACTACCAATACAAAAATTAGCTGGGCATGGCGGCAGGCGCCTATAATCCCAGCTACTGGGGAGGTTGAGGCAGGAGAATCGCTTGAACCTGGGAGGCAGAGGTTGCAGTGAGCAGAGATCATGCCATTGCACTCCAGTCTGGACGACAGAGCAAGACTCCATCTCAGAAAAACAAAAACAAAAGCCGTGCAGCTGGAATTGACCCAGAAGTGGTGAAAAAAGTGGAAAGAAAAATAAGAGTTTCCATGTATTAGTCAGGTTCTCCTGAGAAACACAACCAATGGAATAAAATAGATAGATAGATAGATAGATAGATAGATAGATAGATAGATAGACAGACATAAAAGGAGATTGATTATGAAAATTGGCTCATGTGATTATAGAGGCTGAAGAGTCTCATGAAATGCTATCTCTAAGCTGGAGCACCAGGAAAGCTAGTGGTGTGACTCAGTTGTAGTCTTTTTTTTTTTTTTTTTTTTTTGAGACAGAGTCTCGCTCTGTCGCTGCAAGCTCCGCCTCCCAGGTTCATGCCATTCTCCTGCCTCAGTCTCCCAAGAAGCTGGGACTACAGGCACCTGCCACCACGCCCAGCTAATTTTTTTTATTTTTAGTAGAGATGGGGTTTCACCGTGTTCGCCAGGATGGTCTCCATCTCCTGACCTCGTGATCCACCTACCTCGGCCTCCCAAAGTGCTGGGATTACAGGTGTGAGCCACCGCACCCAGCGACTCAGTTGTAGTCTTAAGGCCTGAGAACCAGGTGATCCGATGGTATAGACTCTCAGTCTGAGGCCATGAGGTCAAATGCCTGGTGGTGCTGCTGGTGCAAATCCTGAATTCCCAAGGCCTGAGATTCAGGGCAGGAGAAGATGGACATCCCAGCTGAAGAAGAGGGAGTCAATTACCCTTCCTCTGCCTTTTTGTTCTATTTGCGCCCTCAATGGATTAAATGATGCCCACCCACGTTGCTCAGGGCCATCTTTACTTCGTCTACCAATTCAAATGCCAATCTCTTCTCTGGAAGCACCCTCACAGACACACTCGGAAATAATGTTTTACCAGCTATCTGGGTAACCCTTAGCCCAGTCAAGTGGACACATAAAATGAACCATCACACTCCACTAGACTCTTCACTCCATAGAAGAGCCTCCTTAGAATGTCAAAGCGATCATGAGAGTGAATTACAGTTTTTCTTCTCTCTACGTCTTCTCTCTCTCTTCTCTCTACGTCTTCTCTCTCTCTTCTCTCTACGTCTTCTCTCTCTCTTCTCTCTACGTCTGATCACATTATTTGACTCTTCAGTAAAAAAGGTTCATATGTTCACAATGCTGTTTATTGGTTTTCAACCTTTAACACTTAAATAGCCACAGAATAAGCGTGCAAATGTTATAAACTTTGAAATTATGAAACATGATTAGACCATCACGAGTTAGTGCAAGAGAGGCAGAAAAAAGAGGGCTTCGCTGATTCCCTCCACTTTCACAGAGGGGAGTTACTGAATGCTGTGTGAAGTGAATAAATCAAGGCAGATTTTTAGGTAGATTACTGAAAGTAATAGGAGTAATCACTAAAAGAACTAAAAAGAGCAATATAAAGGATAACGCTGGGTGGAGACACGGAGAGAAAGAGGTGTTGCGAGGGCGCTGAATTCCTCATCCTCCAGGGGAGTCAAAAGTTACTATCTAAAGATAAACCAAGGCCAGGCCTGGTGGCTCACGCTTGTAATCCCAGCACTTTGGGAGGCTGAGGCAGGCAGATTGCCTGAGATCAGAAGTTCGAGACCAGCCTGACCAACACGGTGAAACCCTGTCTCTACCAAAAATATAAAAATTAGCCTGGCATGGTGGTGTCATGCACCTGTAGTCCCAGCTACTCGGGCGGCTGAGACAGGAGAATCACTTGAACCTGGGAAGTGGAGGCTGCAGTGAGCTGAAATCACACCATTGCACTCCAGCCTGGGTGACAAGAGCAAAAGTCTGTCTGAAAAAATAAAATAAAAATCAAAGATAAGCCAAGAAAATCAAAGTGTACAGTTTTTTTTTTTAAGTATAATAGAAATTACCACAAGAAATAAAAACAAACTTTCAACAGAGGTTTCTTCTGGGGTGTGGTACTGGGTTTGGAAGACAATGAGGGGAGATTTTTACTTTTTCCTCAGATCCACCTGTGCTCTTGGAATATTTTTAACCACGTTCATGGATTACATTTATAGTTAAAAAGTAGGTATAATAATGCAAATAAACATAGCACTGTAAAACATGAAGCAAGCTGCCCGTGAGATTCCCAAGTCTCCCGCGGTAGGATCTGTTCTAGGACCCTCTCTGGAGGGCACAGACAATGATGTCTAGAGGCAACAGATGAGAGTAGTGAGCGGATGTGGATTTCTGTCCTCTGTGGAGCTGGGGACGCAAGGAGGCGGGGCAGCCTCCCGAAGAGCTGTGGGGAACGACAGCCTTCATCACACATTGGAAGGCTGCTAGGAGGCCAGAGGACACAGAGAAGGTTTTGTTTTTTTTTTTTAGAGGGAGTCTCGCTCTGCCGCCCGGGCTGGAGTGCAGTGGAGCGATCTTGGCTCATGGCAAGCTCCGCTTCCCAGGTTCACACCATTCTCCTGCCTCAGCCTCCCGAGTAGCTGGGACTACAGGTGCTGCCACCACGCCCGGCTAATTTTTTGTATTTTTAGTAGAGACAGGGTTTCACTGTGTTAGCCAGGATGGTCTCGATCTCCTGACCTCGTGATCCACCTGCCTGGGCCTCCCAAAGTGCTGGGATTAAGGTTTTGGGGACTTCATAGGAGTTAGAATGAGGACCAGGTGGTAGGACCTTCGGAAAGACTTTAGTATTTTGTAAAGAGCACAGTGACAGAGCGGGTGGCCTCGGGATGCAGTGAGTTCTCCATCAGTGGAAGTATGCTAGACCAGTATGTAAGGGGGGTGCACAGAGAGGTAGCACAAAAAGAGAACGTGAAATTTGGAATCAAATGGCTATGGAATCCGATCCTCGACAATGCTTTGTAGGGGCAGTGTGACACTGAACAAGGCAAAGGCAGTAAGGTCTCCGAGTTCCGTTGTCCTCATCTGAAAACAGGATGGATAACTGCTAGCTTATAATGTTGCTCCAGAGGCTTAAGTGAACTATTCCATGAAAAAATCAGTCCGTAAAGGGCTTGGCACTTAGGAAGTGTTGCATAGAGGGTGGATGTCATGATGGAAGCTTGGCTGGGGTGTGAGAGGCAATAGGCCAGATAACCTGTAAGGTCTCTCCATCCTGATTTTTCTATGTCTTTGGAAGCAGAGAGCGGGCCTGGGCACTGAGCTCTGAGGCCCCATCTGAAAGCTCGGGACTCTGAATGCTGAGCCCTTCTTCTGTTTCTGCTCTGGGGGCCGCAGGATAGAACTAGAGTGGCCTCTTTCCCTTTCTGCCAATGGGAGCCTGAGGAGGTGGGAGACTTAGGAAGTTCTGGCTCACACCTCGAGTCAGGAGAAGGGGCCCATCTGCTGGGGAGATGCTAACAGGATCTGGGGCACCTCTTCAGAGAAGGTAGGCTTGGAAAATAACTGGGACTTGCAACCTTTGAAGCCCTTGGACAAAAGCTGCCCTGCAAGGGGGAGGCCAGTGCACAACCTTGTCTTCCCATACCTCCATCCCCAGACGGGCAGGCTTCCATCGCAGGCTGTGCTGCTCCTGCCTTCCACCCCAGCAGACAGTGCGGAGGGAACTTAGGGTGAGACGGCTCATTCTGAGATGCAGGCATCATGGCACAGCCTGACGGATTCTCCAGACCAGACAGCAGGAAGGCGCCAGGCTCTTCCAGGGCCACGACCATGAGCCATTTATAAAGGCAGCTTCCGCATAAGCATGCCCCTGTTCCCGCAAGGACACAACCTGCCTCAGAGCGAGAAACCTGCACCCCACACCCTTAGCCCCATAGGAAACATCACAGCAGAAAAGAAGGTGACATTTGTTTTCCTCCTAAAACATTTGGCTGTAAGTATCCGTGCTCAACAGAGCTCTTTGTTTCAAACAGTGGAGTGATGGAGTCCTTGTCAAGGCACGACCCTTAGTGCCAGGACACGATGTTCAACCAGGGCCCACCCCATCCTCAGAAACCCTGGGTCTGGTGGCGTCCTGTGTGGGTAGGTCCTGGGCGCATCCCCAGAAGAGGCTGAAGGGGACCAAAGGAGCATGACCGTCCTCCTTTCACCCTGGGAATGGAAAGCATCCCCTCACCTGCCGCCCGTCTCTGGGGGCCAGCAGTGCTTCGGCAGACATTGGGTGACAATTGCCACTTCTGGGAGCCAGCGTGCTTCGGCAGACATTGGGTGACAATGACCACTTCAGGGAAGAGTGCAAGGTGGGTGTCAAGATGTGAAGAAGCTGAGAGGCTTCCTGGTGGCCTTTTCTTCACGATTTTTCCTGAAATGCTCTTCATTTACAGAAGGTCAGACACCCTCGACATTCACATGTTCACTGCGCACGACTGAACTAAATGGAATTTGGGGACTAACACTCGAGGGCTTTTACCACCCCATGGCTCCTTCTCATGAGGACAGCGTGGAGCGCTGCACACCTGGCTTCCGACATCCCCAGCCTGCTCCTTCTCCAGGTCAAGCCCGATGGGATGGCCATGCCCGGGTGGTGGTGGTGGCATGTGTGCACACATTATGACCCCCACCAGATTGACGGAAGGTCCAGGAGGGTGAAGATCTTGTCTCGTTACTGGGTGCCCCTCCCCCCAGTCGCCACACGAACTAAGCCAGCAGCTGGCATTGGCTTACTAAGTTAGGATTAAGAATTAACAAATATGCGGCCATCTTTTCATAGTCCTGCAGAGCCCCGGGCCAGGGAAGTCCAGAGGCTTTCGGATGGCAGGCGTAGAGGCAGTCCTCCCCATGCTGACACTTCTATGTTCTCTCTCTTTCCTTTCCTCTCGTCATTTTCCTAAAAATTAATAAGAACTGGTACAATGTATAGAAACTACATTGCTAAGGGCGTTCTGCTTCTCATCTCATTTAATCCTTGCAGAGCCCTCTCAGGTAAATTTATCTATAAAATTATAGATGAGGAGGCCGGGCATGGTGGCTCACGCCTATAATCCCAGCACTTTGGGAGGCCGAGGCGGGTGGATGACCTGAGGTCAGGAGTTTGAGACCAGCCTGGCCAACGTGGTGAAGCCCCATCATCTCTACTGAAAAGATAAAAGTAGCCAGGTGTGGTGGTGGCTGCCTAAATCCCAGCTACTCTGGAGGCTGAGGCAGGATAATTACTTGAACCCGGGAGGTGGAGGTTGCAGTGAGCCAAGATTGTGCCATTGCACTCAAGCCTGGGCGACAAAAGTGAGACGCCGTCTCAAAAAGAAAAAAAAAAATTATAGATGGGGAAACTGAGGCTTAGTGTTAAATAATTTGACTGAGGCTGCTCCAGCTAGCACCTGGAGGCACCGGGATTCGAACCACGTCTGCCTGACCTCACAGCTCTCCCTTCCTTCTTGCCCTTGCCCTTGCTGCTCATTCTCTCATCTCCTCTGCCCTTTTGGCTCTGCTCACTGCTGCTCACAGGACTCAGGGCTGACCTGAAGGCTGGTCCTTAGTCCCTCGTGGGCATTTTTCTTCATGGGGCAAGGGGATATTTTCTAAAGCTGTCCTCTGGTCTCGTTCTCTCCCAGGGGTCATGATACTCACTGGCTCTTGTTCTCAGCCGAATTATCCGGGGACTGTGGACACTGCAGTGAATTGTGTCTGGTGGAAAGCACTTGGGCTCTTGAATCAGACAGGCTGGCTGCAAATCTCGATTCTTTCATTTCTTAGCTTTGGCAAGTCAACTGCCCTCTCTGGACTTCAGTTTCTCATCAGAAATGAGTTACTGTAAAGGTTCGGTGCAATCACTTGCTAAAGCACTCAGCACAAGGCTTGGCAAGTGAGAGAGGCTCGCTCATGAGAGCTACGAAACGGCCTGCCTGGGTTTCCAAGAAACTCCTGGGAGCCTGCATCCCTTGGCTAGTCAGCTGAGTTATTAATCATTTTCTAGGCTTTTCATTAGTTTGCTGAGTTTCCCCTGTGTTATATGCCTTTTTAAGCTAAAATATTAACAGAGTTTATGGGTAGACTAAAGCATAGCATAAGTTAGAATGTTTTGTTATTTATTTATTTACTTTTGAGATGGAGCCCCGCTCTGTGGCCCAGGCTGGAGTGCAGTGGCGCGATCTTGGCTCACTGCAAGCTCCGCCTCCCGGGTTCAAGCGATTCTCCTGCCTTAGCTTCCTAAGTAGCTGGGACTACAGGCACCTGCCACCACACCTGGCTAATTTTTGTAGTTTTAGTAGAGAGAGGGTTTCACCATGTTGGCCAGGCTGGTCTCGAGCTCCTGACCTCAGGTGATCCACCCGCCTCGACCTTCCAAAGTGCTGGGATTACAGGTGTGAGCCACCATGCCCGGCCTTTTTTGTTTCTTAAAAAAAAGAAAACAAAAACCAAAAAACATGTTTCTCATTTTTGATACTTTTCAAAATACAGATTAAATAAACTGAGTTTTTACATTTTCTAAAAAACACACATTTTTGAAAACACACACACACACGCACACACACACCCCACTCATAGCTTCCAAACGACTGCAGGCGTGCAAAAAGCGTCCTGTGCTCTGGACCCAGCTCCAGAGCGGTGGTGAATGGCACAGGCTCTGGAGTCAAACAGTGAGTTTCAATACTGGCTCCATGCTTAATGCCCATGTGATGCTGGCTATGATACTGAAGAGCCCTGAGCCTCAGTTTCCTCATCTGTAAGGCGTGTCTAGCAACAGACCAGTTCATGGAGTCACTGAAGGGTAGCAGGAAGGACTCATGATAGGAAGCAGAGCCCTGACCATGGAGCCCGGCACCCAGTGAGTGGCAGCCAGCGTCCTAGGGCTGCATGTGGGACCGCAGAGGGACCTGGAGAGATCTTTAAAATCTTTTTGTGTCATTGTTTAAGGTAACCCTGCTCCCCTGCACCGCCCCCCTCTCACCATCTAGATGTGGTTTCAAAATGCCTCAGTAAAGGCATTCGGAAAAATAATAATTACTAAAGGGTATATTTAACGAATTAACTTTCCTATTGTCATTCAAGCGACTGGCCCCTCAAAAGTGGGGTGAGGTGCTGAGGGTTGAGCTGTAGCAGCTGTGAACCCTTATGGTATAAAGCTTATGGCTTCCATCAACCGCAAAGGCAGAGTTTACAGCGTTCCTCTTAGTAAACAGGACAGTGATTTTACTTCAGGGCAGTGAGCTTGGCGTCTGATTTTTGGGATGCCTCTATTTTAAAAAGGATCCGCCCTACTCTAAACGAGAGGAAAGAAAGCAATGCTAAACACAGGTCAAGTGCCCTCCTAGAACAAACTGCTGGGTTTCCACACTTGGCCCACCCTGTTCTCCTTACACCCTGGTGGTCTCCCCATGCACATGCTAAAATGACACATCGAGGCTCACAGTAATGAGAAGTGAGGGTGGACTCACTGAGCGGGTTCTATGTATGCAGCCCAGGGCATATGCAGGGATGAGCTAACCTGCCATAGACCCATTTGGACTTGAGTTGGATTGAGGCCATGAGAAGAGGGAGACTGGCCAAGACCCGGGTTCTGGCTCTGCTATCTGTTGGCCATGGGACACCGGCGAGTCCCAGCATTCCTGCAACTCACTGTTTTGTGAAAAGATAGATTCTGAGCACAGCTATGGCCCAGGCACTGTGATAAGCCATGGGGCCAGAGAAATGAAAAAATCCCACCACTGGCCACACACAGCTGTAGGCCCATCCTCATCCCTGTCCTGCTGTGGTGGTGACATCAGTTCACAGGAGCAGCTAGATTCCTTCTCCCTGGGAGGGAGTCAAAAGTGGTTCGAAAGAGGAGGTGCGGAGGCTTGCTGAGACAGGGCCCAGGTGTCCTGACTCCCAGTGAGCAGCGTTTCCCAGCACCCCACCGCTCTCCTTTTCTCTGTTTCCCCAGGTTGGGGCTGGCGGCCCTCCACTGCTTTCTGTTCCTTCTTCAACGTTGACTCTTGCCTTGGACAGACTGAGCTGCCGACTGGCCCCTTCTCTGCACTCTCTGGCTAGAAGATGACTGAAGCCTCTCCGGGGATCTGCAAAGCCTGCCAGACAGAGGGCCTGGAGCTAAGGTCAGCACACCTGAGGAAGGCTTGTGGTCTTGGTCAACCAGATGCAGGCTCAATCGGCTGTGAGAGGAGCCAGCTGGAGCACCCGGGGCCTAGGAGAGGAATGGCGGCTGTGGAAAAGGGAGCAGCTTGCTCTCTTACGTGCAGACCCGTCCTATCAGGAGGGTCAGGTGAGGCTCCCCGCGTCACTCAGTAGTAGGGACAATGACATGCCAGGTTGCTTCCAGGTGATGACAGGCCGAAGACTGGGCCATGTGAGGAAGGCTGAGGATTCTTGGGGGTTGGAGTGAGGGAGAAATGGCAGAAGCAGCATCCTGGGAAGAGCAAGCTGCTCTGTGCTCTGAGGCCCCGTTCGTCTGCGCTGGGACGGGCAGGCAGAGGTACAAAGATGCAGAACACAAGGCGTGATGAAGTATTTTGCTTTCCCCAGGGTTGCCGACGACGTCTGTGCTCCTTTGGGAGGTGGCAAGAGATCTGTTCCTGGAGGGGCTTGAGCAGAAGACAGAGCCTTTTGGCAAGGATGTGGCGGAAGAGATTCAGACATAATTCAAACATTCTTAGGTAGTGACTGGACCAGGCGCCCTTGACTGTCTCTTTTTAGCTTAAGATTCTCTGATTTTATGTTAAAATAGACTTCATGAAAATGGGGAGGACTCTTGAAAGTGAGACCCTCTATTTCCCTCCCTGTGTTTGGGGGTGACCGCGTTTAAGTCTTCCTTTTCCCACCAAATGGCTCCTTTCTTCTCCCCTTACTCGCTTCTTTAGTCCCCCCTGCCAAGGCCGGATGAGCCTCGAAGCCAGTGTGGCCCAGGACTCACTATTGCGCGTTCCAAAGCCCTTGTCAGCTGGAGCGAGGCAATGGTGCGGCCTCTGGGCAAGCGTCTCAAACTTGGGGGCACAAACCCCGTGTTTAACCTATTTTGCTGCAGCAAGTAATGGTTATTCCAGCACCACACACCTTTGAAACTCTCCTTGTTTTGAGATATTCCCATATTCAATTTCCTTTCTTATCTCAAAAACTGAAAACAGCAAAGTTTATTCATTGCCCATCCCAGCATTTTTTTTCTTATTAAATTCAATACAATTTTTTTTCTAAGAGATGGGGGTCTCACTTTGTTGCCCAGGCTGGCCTTGAACCCATGGGCTCAAGTGATCCTCCCACCTCACCCTCCAGAGTATCTGGGACTACAGGCACATGCTACTGCACCTGGCTTTTAAATTTTCTACCTAGTTTTTTCCTTATTAATTTCAGTTGAAACATTCAGCACCAGCCCGTGTTCTACCTTACAGTGCTCTGCAAATTAGCACACATCTCTTTTATCGATTCAGTAATTGACATTTCCCAATAAAGTGGAGGCTTGTATGGAAAGATGGAGTCAAGACTCTGTTTTGAGACGGAGTCTCACTCTGTCGCCAGGCTGGAGTGTGATGGCACGATCTCAGCTCACTGCAACCTCCGCCTCTTGGGTTCAAGCGATTCTCCTGCCTCAGCCTCCCGAGCAACTGGGATTACAGGCGTGTGCCACCACGCCTGGCTAAATTTTTTTGTATTTTTAGTAGAGATAGGGTTTCACCGTGTTAGCCACGATGGTCTCAATCTCCTGACCTTGTGATCTGCCTGCCTCAGCCTCCCAAAGTGCCAGGATTACAAGCGTGAGCCACCGCGCCCAGACGATGGAGTCAAGATTCTTAAGCCCCAAGAAAGCAATAAAAATAGGGGGTGCAATAAAAATAGGCCAACAAAGGAGACCCTAAAAGCAACCAGTATTACCCAGTTCCAGGATTCTGCAAAATGAATCACTTCCATCCAGGCTTCGGAGGTAGGATTTTTTGTTTGTTTGTTTGTTTTTGTTCGTTTGTTTGTTTGTTTTTTGAGACGGAGTCTCGCTCTGTCACCCAGGCTTCTGAGTGCAGTGGCCGGATCTCAGCTCACTGCAAGCTCCGCCTCCCGGGTTCCCGCCATTCTCCTGCCTCAGCCTCCCGAGTAGATGGGACGACAGGCGCCCGCCACCACGCGCGGCTAACTTTTTGTATTTTTAGTAGAAACGGGGTTTTACTGTGTTAGCCAGGATGGTCTCAATCTCCTGACCTCCTGATCCGCCCACCTCAGCCTCCCAAAGTGCTGGGATTACAGGCATGAGCCACTGTGCCCGGCCCTGAAGTAGGTTTAACGCAGTATCTGAGAGGCAGATGGGCATAGTTGGGGAATGCATCTGCAACCCAGATCTTTTTTATTTGCAACAAACTGCCACCAGGGGCCCCAAGAATGTTGTTGTTGAAACAGTGAGGTCTGTAGAAAAAGCCCTGGGAGTGGCTGGTGGAAGTCAGAGTTGATAACTAACGGGGCCTCAGAGAGAGGGAGTGTGCGCCAGGCCTGAGCGGAGCCCCAGAACCATTCCTGGGGCGGCGGGGGGATGTAATCAGAAGAGTCGGGGGAAGGTATCTGACTCTAAAACGGGCTGAAAACCAAGGGCTTTGGCTACTTTGACCCATGGTGCTTCCCCAGCCACGCTGACCACTCTGCTGCCACCTTGTTTTAGGACCTTACCCCTTCTCCTCTAGACTGACACACCCTCTGCGACTGGTCAATACTACTCCAAGTTCTTCAGCTTTGGGACGCGGACTGGCTTTTCTTGCTCCTCAGCGAGTAGATGGCCTATGGTGGGACGCTGTGATCGTGTGAGTTAATACTTAATAAACTCTCCTTTATATATCTATCTATCCTATTAGTTCTGTCCCTTGAGAGACCCCTGACTAATACACCCTTCTAACTGATCTCCTTGCGTCAGACTTCTTTGCAACCCTCCAGCTCCCCAGTCCGCTATCCACACTGATCTGGTCTGAGCGTTCCCAGACATCTGTTCTTCCAATGTGTCCCATTTTCTTCCAGAAAACTCAGGAAATGTTCTTTGAATGAATGAATGAACAAATGAACAAAGAAGGTGGCAAGACCATCAACGCACATAAAAGTGAGGGACTTGGGCCTCAGGCATTAGGGAGCCACGAGGTCCTGTAAAGCCCATAAGGACAAGGTCACAGCTCTTTGAAGCGTGGGCTGGAGGGAGAGGAGGCAGGATCGTGGTCCTGGGGGCCTGTCCCTTCCCATGGGATGAGAGGCAGAGTGCAGCCTCCGGCCTCTGGCACAGCTGGCGTGTGATTCACAAGCTTCTTCCCTTGTGCAGCTCCCTGGGCTGTGCTGAGAATCATTTGGGACATTGCGTGTGATAGTGTTGTGAGAATCCAAGCCAAACAATCTTTGAGAGAGAGAAGAGAGAGAGAGGCTGAAGAGACTCCACCTGACACTCCACTTACACACACACTCACCTGGAGGCTGCACACTCCCAGCGACCCCTGTGTGGCTTCTGCACGAGCGGCAAGGCTTTCTCAAACACACGTGAGGGCTGGGGTCATCTGGGGCTGCCGGTAACATGGCAGACAGGAGCTGCTTCCCTTCAGCAAACGCACAGGCCAACTTGCAGGGAGCCCTCCTCTTCAGAGGCTCGGGGGTGGGGCTCAGCATCTGGACGGTGGCTGAATCCAGGCTGGGATGTTTTGCCAGGAGAGGCCCAGCAAGTGCCAGAAAAAGGGAAAGGCTGGGCCGTCTCACGCAGCTAGGGTTTTTCTGGGTCTTCCCCCAAAACTCACTGAGGTCTGCTGGATAACACGCTTATTCCAGTGTCTGCAGGTGACAGGATCCAGGCCGAGAGCCTCCAGAGCCAAGACAGAAGAGCCAAGGGCTTCTTGGGCAGCTTTTCCCTATGTTTGCAGCAAACCTATTTCCATGTCATTATCATATTATGTAAGCATAATAGTTCATTCCTCAAGATTTCCAAGGACTAACAAATACAGAGCATATCAAAAACTAGCAATCCAAAGTACACTGATTAATTATATATACAGTTGCTCTAAAATCAGGAAACATTACATACGGAAGTTAAGAGATGGTTTAGAGTAACAATTAGGCTAGAAATGCAAAACTATATTACACACATACTCAATGTTTGTTAAACAAAGAAAATAACTCACAAATGTTTTCAGTGGGCGGAAATGAAAGCCAAGGAAGAAGAGGAAATTTCACAGAATGGAAACTGGTTGGTGTCCAGGTGGAAGGCACACAGCAGCGCTCCACCCTGCACTCAGCAGGACACTGGGTGTTGGTGTCTGGGCAGCAGGGAGAGGGACGCAGGCAGGAGAACCCAGAGGACACCCAGGGGACGCTGGAGTCCTGCAAACAGCTCACCAGCAACTGAAGCAAAAGGGGAAGTTGGAAGTTCTTGAAGTGAGGAAGGAAAGTCAAATTTAGCAGGAGGAGGTAAAAATGGCTCATCTTGATTGAGTGTTCACTATGGGCTCTGCTAACTGTTTACTTTTTTTTTTTTTTTTTGAGACAAAGTCTCACTCTGTTGCGCAGGCTGGAGTGCAGTGGCGCGATCTCGGCTCACTGCAAACTCCGCCTCCTGGGTTCAAGCGATTCTCCTGCCTCAGCCTCCCTAGTAGCTGGGATTACAGGCGCCCGCCACCGCTCCCAGCTAATTTTTGTATTTTTTTAGTAGAGACGGGGTTTCACGTGTTAGCCAGGATGGTCTCGATCTCCTGACCTCGTGATCCACCCACCTCGGCCTCCCAAAGTGCTGGGATTACAGGCTTGAGCCACCGCGCCCGGCCTTGTGTTTATTTTTCTATTGGTGCTAAAATAGTAAAGATTTCCGTTTCTGGAAAGCACACTTGACTAGAATTGTTTGAGGGAGGTGGACTCTTGACCCCTGCAACCAGAACCGTGGGGCGGATCAACTTCAGGCTGAGCACCTGGGCGGGACGGCTCTCCACAGAACCAGCCTCGGAAGCCACGTCAATCAAGTGGCAGCAGACTTCTGCAGACACGAGGAACTCCCCGTCACACACGCACTTCACAATCTCAAAAATTATCTTTTAAGATTTTTAGATATTTTTCTCTTGACACACAAGGGTGCCTGTCTGGAACTGGGAGCAATGTAGAGACTCAGCGTGATTCCTCTACAGCTAGCAGGAAGGACGGCTGCTGTTCTTTCTTTCTTTTCTTTTCTTTCTCTTTCTTTTCGTTTCTTTTTTTTTTTTTTTTGAGATGGAGTCTTGCTTTGTTGCCAGGCCGGAGTGCAGTGGCATGATCTCGGCTCACTGTAACCTCCACCTCCCTGGTTTAAGTGATTCTCCTGCCTCAGCCTTCCGAGTAGCTGGGACTACAGGCACCCGCCACCATGCCTGGCTAATTTTTGTATTTTTAGTAAAGACAGGGTTTCACCATGTTGGCCAGGATGGTTTTGATCTCTTGACTTCGTGATCCGCCCGCCTTGGCCTCCCAAAGTGCTGGGATTACAGATGTGAGCTGCCATGCCCGGCCTCTATCTTTTTTTAAAAAATTGTTACTTGGAGAATGTTGTTAGGGAAGATGCATACCAGATTTTCTCACTGAGTGTTTGAAAGTTTTTTCTTAAGCCCATGCAACTCCAGTCATAACTTTTATTAAAATGCAAGCCAGGTGCCGACATACGCAGTTCCCTGCCCTGACACACCGCAAGCCTGGCTGAGTCCTGGTGAAGATGCCCAAAATAAACCTGTCTGTATCAGTGGAGACCTACCAACTGCCATGACATTCAACCCTGAAGTCTCAGGGGCTTCATTCAGTGCACGCTGCTGCCTCAGACCCTGTCCAGGGCGGGTTGCAGGAAGGCACTGCCGTGTACATCCACTCAGGACCCAGGCTTCTTCCCTGGCATGGCCTGCCTGTCTTCCAGAGCCTCAGGGCCTCATCCTGAATTTTCTGCAGCAGCATGACAGGCAGGGAAGCAGCAACCATGAAAGGTGTCATGGGTGGTTTGAAAGAGTCCAGGCTGGAAGTGGAGTATGTGGCCTACCTAGATGTGAAGGCTGAATTTTGTCCCTTTCAATTCACATGTTAAAAATCCTAGCCCTAAGTACTTCAGAACGTCGCTGCATAGAGAGACAGAGCCATTTCAAGAGGGGATTAAGTTAGAATGAGGCTGTTGGGGTGGGCCCTTATCCATTCTCACTGGTGTCCTCATAAGAAGAGGAAGTGGCTCAATGCACTTGCACACAGGAGTCATCTACAAGCCAAGGAGGTGGGGTCTCAGAAGAAACCAAACCTGCTGACACCTTGATCTTGGACTTCCAGCCTCCAGAGCTGTGAGGAAATAAATGCCTATTTTTTAAGGGACCAGTCTGTGGTGTATTTTTATGGCAGCCCTAGAAAACTGATGCATGCAGTAGCATGAACCCAGGGTAGGAGCCTTACTTACCAGTCTCTGCCACAGCCTGTCATTGGCTCTCCTCCCTGGGAAGGATAAGCAAAGTCCCATCCAGTCCCTGCATCTAGCTGCAAATTTAGGAACTTCGGGTGTGTTGGGATGGTCAAAGCCCTTTACATCCAGTCTCCTGGCTTCATTGGCAACACGGTTCTCTCAACAACTTAGGAGGCTTCTAATCTGTTTGTGTCCTGTCAATTCTCACAGCTCTGGAGGCTGGAAGTCCAAGATCAAGGTCTCAGCAGGTTTGGTTTCTTTTTTGTTGTTTTTGAGACGGAGTTTCACTCTTTGTTGCCCAGGCTGGACTGCAGTGGCATGATCTGGGCTCACTGTAACCTCCCCCTCCCAGGTTCAAGTGATTCTCCTGTCTCAGCCTCCCAAGTAGCTGGGATTATAGGTGCCTGCCACCAAACCTGGCTAATTTTTGTATTTTTAGTAGAGATGGGGTTTCACCCTATTGGTCAGGCTAGTCTTGAACTCCTGACCTCAGGTGATCCACCCAACTCAACCTCCCAAGGTGCTGGGATTACAGGCGTGAGCCACTGTGTCCAACCTGTTTTGGTTTCTTCTGAGATCCCCCTCCTTGGCCTGTAGAAGGCTGCCTCTGTGTGCAAGTTCATTGAGCCACTCTCTGTGCCAAATTTCCTCTTCTTATAAGGATACCAGTCAGATTGCATAACATGCCATTAATTATACCCCCATTTTTTTCTGAGTCATAATTCTCAATGCTGCCTTCTTTCTGTTTGCTTCCTTATGCCATTCTTTCTTAACATAATGATGGCTATGTTGAGGCTATCAGGCTTGGGTAGAAAGGTACAATCCAGGAGTTGATGTTTGCCTCAGGGGTGATTCACTGTGTTTAGCTGAGAAGAAAGATTCATTGGGTCTTCCTTGTTCAAAACCTTTTAAAATTCAGACACCGAACAGTGTCTGAGAGAGAAACTTTCATTGTACTAAACACAGGGGATTGTTTGTTACCACGGTTAGCAGATCTCCACTAATACAGAGATTAATTTTATCTGAGGAGGTAGAAAAATAAAGCCCAAAGAGGAAAGAGTTTTCTAGAAGAGGTCATGTTTTCCCCATTGCTGCATGTCCCAAATTTCTGATTCTCTCCATTTTATCTCATTCCTTCTTGTGAATTGACCAGTTCTTTCCTGAGCTTATTGTTTTTCTTGTAATATATTGCTGAATGCAGCCAACAGCAAGCAACACATAGCGTAACATTCTTGTTTACTCGTTTCCATCTTCCTCTCCCAGAGCATGTATTTTTGACTTCCAGGTTATCACAGCAATAGTTTTTACTAAATGTTTTGTCTGAGTATAACATGGATCTCCAGTTACCTAACCCACTACATCTCTTTCCTTTTTGCTCAGCCTTCGTATTTTAGTTTTTGTAATGAAGTGCCCCACTTCAAGAAATAATTATATCAGTCAAAAAATACTAATTGCTGAAACGAACAGCTGCCAAGTCTCAGTGGAACGTAACAATTAATACAAAATAAACGTTTTTTTCCCCCTCACGTCACAGTGCAATGTTGATTGACTCGAGTGGAAGTGAGAGAAGTGAGAGCTCTGCTCCATGTTGTCACTCAGGGATCCAGGCTCCTTCCATTGTGTGGCTTGGGTACCTGGTAGGGCACTAACCTTTTTGCTGGATTCAGATAAATGGTTGGCAAGTGAGGAAAAAGAGATCATGAAGAAGCTCATGGACGTTGTTAGGACAAGCCTGTAAGGGTGTGTCTGTTGACAAGAACTATTCACATAGCACCACTAGATGCAAGAGCTCTTGGAAAGTCAGTCTACTAGTATCCCAACAAGAAAAGGAGATACAGATATTGGTGTACAAGAACATCCTCTGAATATCCCCTCCTTCCTCCATGCTATGGATGCTATGGACACAGTGGTGCATCTCCCAATTCTCCCTTTAATGAAGCACTTATTGCACCAGCTGCAGGCAGGGCTCTCTGTTGACAGCCTTCAACTGTCAGCCCCTTCAGGAATCATCTTAACTGCAAAGAGCGACCTTGCCCAAGGCTACATCATCCGTCATTTTGACCCCAAAAAGGACAAGTCTGATATGGAGTACTTTAGTTCCAGGCCCTTGTGGGATTGGCCAATTCTGTTGTTGGGTTTGCTTTGCAGCTGGACTTTCCCCTCTGCCCAATCTGGTTTTCCCCTCCTCTCCAAAGGTATTCCCAAGAGCACTGCCTAAGAAACATTCTGCTGGCTGGGTGTGGTGGCTCATGCTTTTAAACCCAGCACTTTGGAAGGCTGAAGCAGGAGGATCGCTTAAGCCCAGAAGTTCAAGACCAACCTGGGCAACATAGTGAGGCCTTGTCTCTACCAAAAAAATTAATAATAATTTAAAAATAAATTTTAAAAAGAGAAACATCCTGTACACTAAACCCCAATCTCAGAGTCCATTTCCTTGAAGAGCCTAACCTGCAACAATGGGTAAATACTATGAGCCCTATCAATGGGTAAATACTATAAACCCTATCAGGGTTCTGTTCTATTATTGAACTTTTCTGTTGTTCTCTGCTGTGGTCCAACACCTGTAATGATGCCTGACACACAGTATGTACTTGCTAAAATACATTTTAAGGCAGGCATGGTGGCTCATGCCTGTAATCCTAGCACTTTGGGAGGCTGAGGCAGGAGGATCACTTGAGCTCAGGAGTTTGAGACCAACGTGGGCAACATAGAACTCGTCTCTTTAAAAAAAAGAATAAAAAATAAAATTAAATACCTTTCAAGATGAATGTCTATTTAATTGTATGTGTCATTCTCCTTTTACTTGTATGCTTGTCATTCTCCTTTGACATTTTCTCCTGAAGGACAAAGTCTATGAAGTCATCTCATCTTCCCTGTCACTAGCTCCTAGCTTAGTGCCTGGGGACATCATCACTCAAAAAAGAAAGATGATTTTTTTTCAGCAGAGGCAAACACATAAATAGTGTAAATAGTCAGAGAATGGAGGGAAAGATCTTCCCAGACCAGGGGCCAGTCTCTATGGAGGAAAGACTCAGGTAGAAAGATGGCGGTAGGAGGTGTAAGAGTCTGGTGATTGTCTCGAGCTGATATTTGCTAGTGAGTGTTCTTTTTTCTTAGTGTTTTTTTATTTGGGATGGATGATGGAAGTGACTGAGTGTAAGGCCAACTCAAACCACCCGTGGCTGCGCCACCACCCCAGCCGAAAGCATTCCACTGTGCAGTGAAGGTCAGAAGCCTTCGAGGGGGTGTGAGGAGGCATTAATCTCCCCACACCCATTTCCTGAGCAGCTGCAGGGCCTGGCAGGAGGGCTGAGGATGGGACTCAGTGAGGAGAAGGGGCTCCAGGGGCCATGGGCTTGTTCCTGAAGATGCTTACAGGGAAACTGAGGAGAGGACAGAAATGCATGATGAAAAATTAAGCGCCGCTGGGACAGTGAGACAAAACAGAGTCGATACAGGCGCTGCTCTAGGCAGCCTCAGAGGCCGAGGAGCTCAGCAGAAGGATCTGGCCCGAATCGAAGCAATTTGTTATCCGTTCAGTTTTCAGCACCGTGGACACACAAATAGAGATGAGTGTCAAGAGAAAAAGAGGGATAAATAAAGGCTTTAGACGGAGTTAAAATAAATGGAATAAGTGATTGATGAGAGAAGGACTGGGAAACCAACATATGAAAAACTGGATGAATGAGAGATTCTAGAAAGTGGGAGAGAGACGGAGGGAACGAAAGACAGACTTTTCAGCAGGCCCCAAGTTGGGTCCTCGCCTTCCTTTCAGACCCGCCCTGGGGTCCTCACATGTGTTCCCCAGCAGTGTTCGGGGTTCCAGGAGGTGAAGGTATGGTCTCCTGCGGCTCCTTTAGCTCCAGGAGCTCTCCCGCTCCTCCCAGCAGCCCTGGGCCCCCTCAGGCCAGGAGATGAGGCCCCGCACAGCCCTTTAGCACCTGCTGTCTGCTTTGAAAGGGGTTGCACAGAGCACTGGGGCCGCTCAGAGATGCCTTCCCTCCTCTCTTCTCCTTGATTCTTCGCTTCCGCTTCCTTCCTCCACTTTCCTGCCTACCTCATCCCACCCTGAAACCCTGATATGCCCACTGGGGAATCAAGGGGCTGCTGTTCATCATCTTAATGATTTTAATGATTGGAAACAGATCTTCCAGGCCCCTAAGCCCTCCCCGAGGTAAAAACTAAATGGTGAAATTATAAGGCAAAGTGTATAAGGAAGTTAGGAAAAAAAAAAAAAAAAGAAACTCTATAAAGACCAACAAAATGTGACCCATTAATGGGGTCAGAATTTTGTTCCCTGGTTGCTCTCAAAACAGTAGCACACTTAAATGAGAAAAGTAAAATTAAGTAGGTATATATTTATTTCTTCAGATGGAAATGAGCGCAAAGGCCTAAAATAAATTGACCAGAGACCTTGAGTGATGTTAAAACTCAATTTAATGAGAGCTTGGTAAGTGCCTTCCTGGTGGAATGGAACGAGGACTGAAGTTAGGTCAGGAGACCCCATTCCACCGAGGGGGGGGGGTCACCTTGAGCAGCCCATTCCCCTCCCCAGCTACAATTTCTCAGCCTTCCAAAGGAAAGGATTGGTTAACAACTAATTTCTAGAGTTCTTCCAGTCTTGCTGTTCTAGCCCAGAATGAAGAAAGGGGATAAAAAAATGATTCCAGCCCCCAGTGGGAATCAGCGTGGGTATCCTTGTGCCAAGGTTGCCAATCCATCAGCACAAGGGCTGCACCCAAGCCAGGAGTGTGGATGCACAGAGCTGGATGAACCAAAGTGAGGTGTAGAGAGAGAAATATGTATAAATAGCTGGGCGCAGTGGCTCGCGCCTGTAATCCCAATACTTGGGGAGGCCGAGGCAGGTGGATCACTTCAGGCCAGGAGTTTGAGACCAGCCTGGCCAGTGAAATCCCGTCTCTACAAAATGGTAAAATCCCGTCTCTACAAAAAAATACAATTAGCTGGGCATGTGGTGTGTACCTGTAGCCCTAGCTGCTCGGGAGACTCAGGCAGGAGAACAGTTTGAGCCTGGGAGGCAGAAGCTGCAGTGAGCCAAGATTGCGCCACTGCATTGCACTCCAGCCTGGGCAACAGAGTGAGACTCTATCTGGAAAAAAAAAGAAAAAAGAAAAAAAAAATCATCATGGGATGGTGAAGCTCCTCAGGGTTAGGAGGGGCAAAGTGTGGGAGGGGTGGTCTGGGAATTCTGATAGGCCTGTAGCTGTGGAAGAGTGTGGGAGAGTGTGGGAGAGAGTGGGAGGGTGTGGGAGAGAGTGGGAGAGAGTGGGAGAGAGTGGAAGAGAGTGGGAGAGAGTGGGAGAGAGTGGGAGAGTATGGGAGAGTGTGGGAGAGAGTGGGGGAGAGTGGGAGAGTGTGGGAGGTGTGGTCTGGGAATTCTGATGGGGCTGTAGCTGTGGGAGAGAGTGGGAGGGTGTGGGAGAGAGAGTGGGAGAGAGTGGGAGGGTGTGGGAGAGAGTTGGGGAGAGTGGGAGAGTGTGGGAGGTGTGGTCTGGGAATTCTGATAGGGCTGTAGCTGTGGGAGAGAGTGGGAGAGTGTGGGAGAGAGTGGGAGAGTGTGGGAGAGTGTGGGAGAGAGTGGGAGAGTGTGGGAGAGTGTGGGAGAGAGTGGGAGAGTGTGGGAGAGTGTGGGAGAGAGTGGGAGAGTGTGGGAGAGAGTGGGAGAGTGTGGGAGAGTGTGGGAGAGAGTGGGAGAGTGTGGGAGAGTGTGGGAGAGAGTGGGAGAGTGTGGGAGAGTGTGGGAGAGAGTGGGAGAGAGTGGGAGAGAGTGGAAGAGTGTGGGAGAGAGTGGGAGAGTGTGGGAGGGTGGTCTGGGAATTCTGATAAGGCTGTAGCTGTAGGAGAGAGTCAGAGAGTGTGGGAGAGTGTGGGAGAGAGTGAGATAGAGTGTGGAAGAGAGTGGGAGAGTGTGGGAGAGTGTGGGAGAGTGTGGGAGAGAGTGGGAGAGTGTGGGAGAGAGTGAGATAGAGTGTGGGAGAGAGTGGGAGAGTGTGGGAGAGTGTGGGAGAGAGTGGGAGAGTGTGGGAGGGTGGTCTGGGAATTCTGATAAGACTGTAGCTGTAGGAGAGAGTCAGAGAGTGTGGGAGAGTATGGGAGAGAGTGAGATAGAGTGTGGAAGAGAGTGGGAGAGTGTGGGAGAGTGTGGGAGAGTGTGGGAGAGAGTGGGAGAGTGTGGGAGAGAGTGAGATAGAGTGTGGGAGAGAGTGGGAGAGTGTGGGAGAGTGTGGGAGAGAGTGGGAGAGTGTGGGAGGGTGGTCTGGGAATTCTGATAGGGCTGTAGCTGTGGGAGAGAGTGGGAGGGTGTGGGAGAGAGAGTGGGAGAGAGTGGGAGGGTGTGGGAGAGAGAGTGGGAGAGAGTGGGAGGGTGTGGGAGAGAGAGAGTGGGAGAGAGTGGGAGAGTGTGGGAGGTGTGGTCTGGGAATTCTGGTAGGGCTGTAGCTGTGGGAGAGAGTGGGAGAGTGTGGGAGAGTGTGGGAGAGAGTGGGAGGGTGTGGGAGAGAGAGAGTGGGAGAGAGTGGGAGAGTGTGGGAGGGTGGTCTGGGAATTCTGATAGGGCTGTAGCTGTGGGAGAGAGTGGGAGGGTGTGGGAGAGAGAGTGGGAGAGTATGGGAGGGTGTGGGAGGGTGGTCTGGGAATTCTGGTAGGGCTGTAGCTGTGGGAGAGAGTGGGAGAGTGTGGGAGGCTGTAGCTGTGGGAGAGCCACTGGGTAGAAGTCCTGTCTTTGGTACGGAGATACAGTTAATCTTCAGTAACCCGAAGGAGGAAGCTGAGGGAGTTACTTCCCTACTTTCCTCCTGCCACTGACCTCCTGCTGGTCCTACCCAATGGCTTGTGTGGTTTTTTTCCCCTCGAGTTGTGTAATTCCCCAATTCTCTGACACCAACTGGGTGTATAATAGTTCAATTCAATTTTTTTTTTTTTTTTAAATGGAGCCTCCTTTGTCACCCAGGCTGGAGTGCAGTGGCACGATCTCAGCTCACTGCAACCTCCGCCTCCCAGGTTCAAGCAATTCTCCTGCCTCAGCTTCCTCAGTAGCTGGGACTACAGATGTGCACCACCACACCCAGCTAATTTTTGTGTTTTTAAGTAGAGACGAGATTTCACCATGTTGGCCAGGCTAGTCTTAAACTCTTGACCTCAGTTGATCTGCCCATCTCTGCCCCCCAAAGTGCTGGGATTACAGGCATGAACCACCGTGCCCAGCCATAGTTCAATTCAATTCTGACAGTAATTCCCAGACCCCACGGGTTAAGGGGTCAGTCTCATAAGATGGCCCCTACTTCAGATGAGTTCCAGGTTCCCAGGCTACCCACACTTCTGTCCTCCTTGGCTGAAAATTCAGGGGTTTCCCACTTAGGGTTAACCATTTGCTAGAATGACTGACAGAACTCAGGAAGATACTTCACTTATGTTTACCAGCTTCTCAGGGACAGGTGAATGGGAGAGATGCTCTGGGCAGTGAGCTGGTGGAAGGAGGGGTGTGGCCCAGAGCTCGCAGGCCCTGGCTGGGCACATCGTCTTCCCATCAGTGTGTTCACCAACCCGGAAGCTCCCCACATTGCTGTTAAGGAGTTTCATAACCCAATCTCTAACCCCTCTCCCCTCCCCAAAGGTCAGGGGATGGGGCTGAAGGCCCCGCCCTTTAATTACATGTTTGATCTTTTCTGGTGACTAGTCCCGTCCTAAAGCCATCTCGGAGCTCCACCCTGAATCATCTCATTAGCATGAACTCCGGAATGGTTGGAAGGGGCTGTGTTGAGTAACAGAAGACACTCCTGCCATGCAGGAAATGCCGAGGGTTTTAGGAGCTCTGTGCCAGAAACTGAGGACAGAGACCTAATATAGTTTTAATTATACCACATGGCTCAACCCAATGGAACTCGAAGGCAAGTCAGCCAGGCTGATATAGTCCAAGGAATGGCCTCCCAAAGCCCACGGCCGGGTGGAGAAGGGTGGAGAGGAGGCCTGGAGGGGAGTGGAGGACACCCCGCACAACCTGGCCACGTGCTCCTGCTGTCCAGGGGTTCCCAGCACCTCGTCTTCCCATAGGCCAAGGAGGGAGCAGGAAATTCACTGCAGCCCAGCCGGGCAAGAATTCAGAGGGCAGTGGTGCTCTGGCCCACTCAGGCTCCACCAGGGACACAGCTAGCTGGGGGTAGACTCTTGCCCCCTGCTCCCCATCCCATTCTGGCTGAGGGATGGACGACGAGCCAGAGCTGTTTCCTTAGCCAAATGCCCATGGCCTCTTTCTCCACTGCTTCTCAGCGTCAGCCCTGCAGCCCCCGCCTCTGGTTTCTGCCTGGCCAACTGCCATGGCTTCCGAACTGGTCCTCCCGGGTCCAGCCTCTCTCCAGCCAGCAATGGCCCCACACAGCCCCCTAACAACACAGCTCCTAGCCTGCCATCCAAGGCTTGTCACCCCATGTCACCTCATTTCTCAGTGTATTCATGTCCCTACGCTCCAGACAAACCAAACTCCTGCCAGTCACCAGGTGCATCCTCTGCTTCCTGACCTCCAAGGTCCTGTGGTGTGCTCTTCCTGTCTTATCCCATCTCTACCTGCCAGAGTCAAGCTCCTCCTCCTCTACCAAGCTCCTCCAGGACACCTTTCTACACTCTCAACCTCAGCTCTTCAAATGCTCTCAACTTTCCATCTGCGTAATTCTAGCAGTGACCTTGTCCTAAACGCTTTTTCTCGTGTGTTTTCCCAAAACATATTGACGGGGTTCTTCCTAGGCCAGGCACTGTGCCGAGCACTCAACAGAGAGTGGTGAGGGAAATGGGCCCTTGTCCTGTCCTCATGGAGCTTGCATCAGCCTAGCTGGGGAGACACGCATTAATGAAAGAATCATACAGGCGACTGTCAAATGCAAGAGGGACAGTGCTGCCAAGGAGTGGGATGTGGGGCCAACCGAGGACAGAACTGGGGATTTGCTTGGGTCGTGGAAGGCTGGGAAAACTTTTCCAAGGAAGTCACACTGAGCTGCAAGCTGGGGGAAGAGTAGGGAAAGTTAATTAGGTGGAAAGATGAGGGAAGGGTAATCCAGACAGAAGAGTCGGCGTGGCGGAAGCCTCGTGTCATATCTGCTACGCCCCTGTCTTCCCCCTGAACTCTGAATGGTGGCCTTTTGGTGGCTACATCTGCTTCTGGATATGTCTAATCTCAGCACAGGGCCTGGTTCTTATAGGCACTCAACAAATCTTTAAGTTGAAATAAATGGATTGGACTGAATTCCCACTCCCAAGCAGGCCACTGCAGACCCCAGAACGCGCTCCCCTCCCCTCCTGAGTTCGAGCCCAGGGCCCAGGGCCATTTCAAGGACTGCTGCTGTCTGAGCCACATTCAACTTTCAAGTGGTGCCTGCAGCCTGAGCCCCTCTGAGCCAGCAGCGGGGATTGTTTGTGGGCTGCCAGCAATATGGGCCATGGGGGCTGCAGGCAGGGCCAGGAGCAGTGACCAGAGTGACCAGCACTATCTAGATGCTGCCCTTGCAGACAGTGACCGGAGGATGCCATGTGGAGGGAAAACTGCTGACCCAGCATCAGAGCAGCTTCTGCTCTGAGCAGATCCTCTGACCCCTGACAGGCGGGTGCCTCACCCCAGACCCTGGGGTCAGACACAGAGTGCTGGAGTCCCAGAGACGCCAGGGAGGCACTTGAGACGGCGCGGCACTGCTGCAGATCAGAGCCATCATGGTAACCGTCATTGGAACCTGTGAGCTGACAAGGCCACTGTCTGCTAAAGAGGCCTGCTTAAACCAGTCTGTCAAGTGGGACCTCATGTTCAACTGCTTCTTGCAACTCCCTTTAATGTGGGAGAAAGGGGAAAGCTGGGGCTGGGTCTTCCTGTTCTGGCCCTCTGGGGAGCCACCGGCACAGCTGTCCCTAAAGCCTGTAGTGCCTGGATCAGGTCGGGGGTGGGCAGGGCCCCTCGAGGACATTGGGGGGTCGTGCAGGGGGTACACACCCTGCGGGGTCCATCAGGCCTGATGTCCTGGCACCCAGTAACCCAGGCCTGTCACAGAGACAAGGAGGCACATACTTGAACTCATCAGGAGGCAACAGATGGCCTGCACTCCCCAATCCAGGGCCGCCCCAAGCCTTCCAGCCTCTCCCTATTCCCTCCTAGAGAAGCCCGTGCTTAGCTCGGCATTTTAGGAGTTGAGCGCCATTGCACACAAACCCCCTTCAGGCTCCTTCACTCCAGCCCTCCTGGACCGTGCCTCCCTACGCAGCATGTTCCCGCCACATCGCTCATGCCGCCTGGAGTCCTCCCCCTCCATCCCAGCAGAATCCAGCTCTGCCCAGCCCAGATTCCTTCCACCTCCTCTGTACAAACTTCTGAGACCTCTGCAGTTAGAAGCAATGTGTCCCCCTTCTCTGAGCGGCGCTTCTCACTCCCGAGGTTGTCTCAACGCTACTTGTGCCCTTGTCTGATCAGCCCCTTCGGCCTTACCTCTGAGAACAGGAATCCTGTCCCCCACACCCATCCCCCTCCCCTCCACCTCCCCTGCACCTCCCCTGCACCTCCCCTGCACCTCCCCTGCACCCAGCACCCTGTACCAGCCTGGTTGCCCTGCCCATACTGAACACCAGTTGACCTTGGGGTAGTCACTGGGGGTTCAGCCCTGGGACTCCAGCTGGCCCAGTGAGCCCATCAGCATTCAGGGAGCCCGCATAGGACAGTTACAGAGGTGCTGCCCCTGTAGTCTCAAAGCCCTTTTCATCTCCCAGAGGAGGTAGAGATCTTCTTGCCCAGAGAAGAGCAGAGCCGAGATGATGCACAGTGTTTTCTGGGCTGTCAGCCCTCCCGGCGGTCATTATTAATCCCTAGAAAGGCTGTGCTTAGGTCATTATTCAGGAGAAAATGTACAACCCAGACCAAGGCTGGCTCTTGGCAGAGGCAGCAGCCAGAGGAGCCAAGAACATTTGTCAAGAGGGGAAGCAGCATAGAAAGCCTTGCGCTGCTGCTCCTCCCAGGGGGCCAGTGGCTCCAAGATCCTCTTCAGCTTCTCTCGCCTCTTGCTTGCTTTGGAATGGCCCCATTCTGGGCAGATGCTGGCCTCAAACCACCCTATTGAGGTCTGATGGGGGAGAGGAGAGCAGCCAGTGTGGAAGATGGGTGGCTCACAGGAGGGTGAGGCAGGGCTGGCCTTTGAGTGACACCTCCTTTGAGGGACAGGGCACTTTTCCCTTCCCACTTATAAAGCTACTCTTTTCCCTGCCACTGCCAGGCATCTGAATGATGTGGGCACCATGATGGTAGCAGCCACTGTTCCCATGTCTGCCATGCCCAGGTACTGCTGCTGTAAGCACTGCGCATCTTAATACTCACAAAATATTGTGAAATGGTTTCTAGTTTCATCTCCACTTGACAGTTAGAGAATCTGAGGTACAGAGAGGTTAAGTAAGTCATCTAAGATCACACAGAGAGTAGGCAGGATTTAAATCCAGGACCATCTATTTTAAAGGTGGTACAGTTATTTATTCTGCTGTTTCTGATGTTCAAAATTCCACTGCCGTCAGCTGAGGAGATGCCTGTGCAACCCTGACCACATCACCTCGCCATCCTGGGCCTGCTGCCCTGTCAGCAGAAAGGAGACGACCTTGGGAAATACTTGCAGTGAGAAATCATTTCATTAAGGGCATTTTGCAAAATGCTTGGAGGCCCTGGAGGACAGAGAGCCAGAAAACATCTGCATAGAAGCAGCGTGGGCATGAACAGGTTCTAGACCCACAGGTGCTGATACCTTCCCAAAGCCATGTCAACAAAGCAAAATTAGATGGTGGCACCAACCATTGCTCCAGCCAGCCTTGGTGCTGGCACTTTGACCAAGGAGGCTGTGTCTTGTTCTACCTGATGACATCACCTCTGGCAATGGGTCTTCCTGCTTCTCTCCCAGAACTCTGTGTTCCATTCCTTAACAGAAACTAGGCAATAACATAAGGAAGTCCACGTGTCATTAACATTCTGAGGAGATGGAGTCACTCTCGTGAACGAAACACCCAGTTCCAGGTGGCTTTTACCTGACATCTCACTGTTTCATTATTTCACTCAGCCTCTCACTACCAATGCGGGTTGCTGGCTCTTTTCCCCAAGGCCCCCATCCTAGGCCTTTAATTCCTTTTGGATTCCTGGGTGAAGAATTCCAGGGTGTACCAGCTACAGGCGGTAATTCTTTTTTGAGGCAGAGTTTCACTCTTGTCGCCCAGGCTAGAGTGTAATAGCTCATTCTTGGCTCACTGCAACCTTCACCTCCCGGGTTCAAGTGATTCTCCCGCCTCAGCCTCCCAAGTAGCTTGGAGTACGGGCATGCGCCACCGCATCCTTCTAATTTTGTATTTTTAGCAAAGGCAGGGTTTCTCCATGTTGGTCAGGCTGTTCTCGAACTCCTGACCTCAGGTGATCCACCTGCCTTGGCCTCGCAAAGTGCTGGGATTACAGGTGTGAGCCACCACACCCGGCCAGTAATTCATTTTGGAAAGCATCTGACCTGTTCCTTTCCAGGGTGTACCAGCCACAGGCAACGATTCGCTTGGAAAGCTTCTGACCTGGTCCTTTACTGTCCTCCGGCCTGCAAGACCCAGATTTGGCTTGGGTCTGGCCATATTACCTTTGCCTGGAAGGACCAACAGGCACAGAGTGACTGACTCACAGCTTTTCTAGGTGACTGGTTCTAACGACAAAGACGGACTCTTGGGGAGTTTAGAGCACATGAATTATAGGAGACTTGGGTTGGAAGCAGCTCCCCACACAATCTGTAGTTTGACCCTTGTTGATGTTTGAATCTTTTCTATTATATTCCCAGCAAGTGGTTGTCAAGCGTTTCCTCGCATGCCTTCATTGATGGAGAGCTCACTACATCCCCAGCCAGCCCAGATGGAAAGGGCAGTCCTTTGGTGTTTTCACAGAAATTCCCCTACCATGGAAACCAGAAGTGGGGAGCTAGGAGCACCTGCTTAGCTAATCCTGCCAGAGGCTCGAACATCCCCTCAGCCATCAGCTCTGAAGGGGCCCTTGGAGATCACCTGGCCCCATGGCCTGATTGGACAGAGATGGAAGCAACTTCTCTAGGCACAAGCCATCAGCGGCAGGTCTTCCTCTAATTGCACTGGCAGCTGACATTGGTTGAGCCCCTGATTACCTTCCAGGAACTTTGATCACCGCTTTATGCTGTATGATCTCATGTAATTCAAGCTGCTGTTGGGCACTTGTAAGATGGTTATTACTCATATAACAGATGAGGTGACCAAGGTTCAAAGAAATAAAATAATTTGTCCAAAGTCACAGCAGTTTGTTAACAGCACGAATGCATGTTCTCAGCTACTCTTCTCGTCTAAGCGTGGCGCCTGGCTTCACAGAAAGTACAAGGGTTGAAGTTTCTTTTGTGAAGGAAATTGATTGGGACTTATGATTAGGAATTTAAAGATTCATAGTATTCTCTGAGTCTGCGTAAAAATCTGAGGTTAGGTCTATGCAAATAAGAAAACTTGGGGAAATAAATAAGCAAATGATAGAAATCTGGTTTAGCTGCTTGTCTGGACATCTAGACACTTTATCCCAAACTGGTCTGCATGTGTAGTTACAGTCCGAAGGCCTGGAGGGTACCTGTTATTCTCGTCAGGAGAGTAATTTGTTTCATTTCCTGACTTGTATGATCTCCAGGTGAGATCATGAGAAGCTAGAGATGCCTAATATTTAGTTTATAAGCACAGAGCGCCAAAGAAGATTTTTAAAAAAAATTTCAGTGGAAATTGCAGATTGCTGGAAAAGAAGTTAGCATGATCTTATTTAAAACAACGAAAAGAACTTTTTAGCAATTAATTTTGCCTCAGGTGAAAACTTCTGTTAAGTCAAAGCTACAGTTTGAGATTTAGCTGTGAGAAGTGCTCTATTATGGAGACACAGCCTTTGGGTACTTAAATTTTTCAGTGCTGACTTAATTACAGTTTTAGAGCATCCCAAGGCACTCGTCAGAGCTCCTATGTCTCCCGTTCCCTCCCAGCAAAAGTAAGAGGGGAAGCTGGCTGAAGTTTCTGTAGTTCCACTCAGTTTCTCCAACAAAACCTGCTAGTTGGAAGGTAAGATTTCTTATTAGTCTGGAGGTCATTGGGCTAAATAATTCTTCACATTTTCCTGAAGTCAGATTGAACTTTGTTGTTGACTTTTCTGTTGCACGATTGAAACTGCCTTTGTAAAAATTACAACTGAGACAATTAGGACAGTGAAAGAGACCCGTCCTGACTGGCTCCATCTTGCTTCTAACCTCCAGGCTGTCCTTGGTCATTCTGGGGGCATGGGCTGAACTAACTTTGGGAGGAACATAGTTTATGGTTTAGCTTTGAAACAAAGATGGTAACAGCCCTTTCCCAAAACAAACCCCCTTTCTGCCTGGGGACTAGCTGATTTTGCAGGACTAACAAATTAGACACAAGATTAGAAATTATGGTTTAGGAGTCCTGCAGCTGGAGGCTACAAGATTCTAAACCTTCCCAAATTTCTGTTGGGGATAACATCACTATTGTAAAACCTAAGATCAATGATTGAGACATTTTGCAGATCCTGCACTCAGTGGATCAGCTGTCACCACCGAGACTGATAAACTGGCTCATCTAGTCTTGTGGCCTCCGCCCAACAACTGACTCAGCACAAGAAGATAGCTTCAGTTCCCTATGATTTCATCTCCAACTCAACTGACCAGAACTCCCAACTCACTGGCCTTCCCCTACCTACCAAATTATCCTTAGAAACTCTGATTCCCAAGTGCTTGGAAAACTGATTTGAGTAATCATAAAACTCCAGTCTCCCACGCAGCTGGCTCTGTGTGAATTACTTTTTCTCTATTGCAATCTTCCTGTCTTGATAAATTGGCTCTGTCTAGGCCACAGGCAAAGTGAACCTACTAGGCGATTACACTCTGATGGGGTTACCTTTGAGAAGAAAGCATCTCCAGAATGCAGGAAACAGGATCTTTCTTTTGCCTTTTCCAGCTGTCCTGGAGGGGGACTTTTACCAAAACTCCATGTCACTTTGCACACAGGGCTGGGCTTGGGGCAGAGTGGCTCTGACCATGTATTTAGGGCAAGCTGGGGCCTTCCATTAATACCACTGGCACTTTGGAAACAGACTCATCAGGTTGGTGCCTGTGATGAATAGCCGTGGATATTTCTATATTTATAGATGCATCACTTAACAAGGGGAATGTGTTCTGAGAAATGCATTGTTAGGCAAGTTCATCGAGTGTACTTACACAAACCAGTATGGTATAGCCTATTAGACACCTGGACTGTCTGGTATTGCCTATTGCTCCTACACCACAAACCTGTACAGCATGTTACTGTACTGAATATCACGTGCAATTGTAATGCAATGGTAAGTCTTAGCGTATCTAAACATGCCTAAACATAGAAAGGGAACAGTAAAAATACAGGATTATGATCTCTTTGGACCCCTGTCATGTAGACAGTCTGTTGTTGACTGAAATGTACTTATAGTTGTATGGCGCTTGACTGCATTTCCATGAACTTTTGGACTCTAGCAATGTGCATTTGTTGGATAACTGCGGAGGAGTGAAACGGCACTTTGGTCATTTTGATAGGTGTGAAATTGCCATCTCAAAAGACTGCACTAGTTCAAACTCACACTAAGAGTCTCTGCCTCTGAAGTCTGCTTCCTCATCCCGTTGTCAACACAACGTGATATCAGAGTTTTCCATCTTTGCCCATCAGAAAGATGAAAATGGTGTTGGCTTGTTTAGTTTGTAGTTCTTTAGTTAGGAGTGAGCTTGAACATCTTTTCATGTGTTGATTGGTCCTTTGTTTGGACTTCTATTCATGTCCTTTGCCCATGTTTTCGTCCATTGTTATTGAACTGTAGACTGACATATTCATTTGATGTGTTGATGTCAACACCCTCCTCCCAGCTCCTCTCATTGCAGCACCGATGATGTCAGTGCCCTCCTCCCAGCTCCTCTCATTGCAGCACCGATGATGTCTGTAGGCCTGAAATTCAAATAGACGGGGGAGCTCTTTAGGGTCCCTGACTCACACACGGCTTTTGAGGCTTGAAAGTCTATGACCCAGAGAATTCAGCATTCCCGATCATCTCTGGTTCTGCAGGAAACAGGCCAACAGGAGATTCTGCTTGTTGTTCAGTGCCTCAGCCTGACCAACAGGATGGTGACAAGGACAGGGGTGTGTCCTGGTGTCTGGATTCAGCCTCAGTCTTAGGCAGGCCTTGTTTGTCTCTTGATTTGGAGGTTGGAGCTTTCTCAGTAATCCTGCCCCTCTTCCTTGTGGCAGCCAAACTGCCGTGTATTTTACGCTGTTCTTGTGCCCAAGAGAGTTTTCTGTCCCCTCCCCACCACCCACCCGACAGAAGACCGCTAATCAGCTGGATCCAGCCAGGGTGGTCTCTGCCCCTCCTCAGAGGTTGAAGGTTTTATCTTTGCTCCTTCTCCTACTCACAGCGAGTGCTCTTGGGACAGCAGGGTTCGCCCTTTCCTTACTGGCTTAAGGCCTCAGGGGAGAAGATGCTGGACAAGACCCCACGGAATCCTTCACAACCATCCTCAGCAAGGGGATATTTGGAGTGTGCCCTTGGGTGATTTAGCGTGTGAGGTGGGGGAGACTTGGGGTGTGAGCAAGAGGATATTGGAGCTGTGGGCTAGGGAGGTTTGGGAGTGTGAGCCGACCGTTTCCTACATTTAGGCTGGGGCATAGGCCGAGGCTTACTTTGCCGTGTTAAATGCAAATTCTTCCATCTATCACTTAAGGGTCTTCATAATCTTGCCCCAACATACTTTCTTAGCCTTCCTGCACTGCTCCTCAGCTTGTCCCCTGGGCTTGGGGTACATAGTATCCCATCACTCTCCTTGAAGAGCAGATCAATTTTCATTCACTCACTTACTCATTCATTTATTACAGAGGAGCACAAAAATGAATGACTTAAGGCCCTACCCTCAGAAGTTCCAGTGCTTATGTGCAATGACCTTTTCAGAATGTGCCTTTGCTGGGAACTCGAAATGCTGATACCAGAAGGCCTTCTTCCTTGCGGAAATATTCCTTTACTGCTCTGCCTTTCTCTGAGTCAATACTGACTGCAGACACTCTAGGCTGGTTCTGCCGTCTACACAACACAAGAGTCCCTTCCACAGATTTCCCGGCACCTGGGGCGTGCTAGAGGGAGCCCAAGGTCAGGGGGGTTCACTGCCTCCTGGGGCATCCAGTTAAAATGTTCTTCCTTGTATGGAGCTAAATCCTGTTTCCCTTTTGTTCCTACTTTGGCCCTCTGGGGTTAAGGTACAAATCTGCCTCATTGTCCCCAAGGGAGATCTTCAGAGATTCATTGGGTCTTTTCTTTAGAAAGACCTCCATGAGACACCACCATCTTTCTCTGAGACCCTGCTCACCTTGGTTTTATTGAATACATCACAGAGGTCCTCCAGGTCACTCTTCCCATTCCTGGCACCCTCACTTGCATCTGTGTGGACTCTGCTTCTCAGGTCACTGACCGCATGCCAAGGAATGGCAAAGTGCTCGCTACGTTAAAACACCGTCTGCTTTGACGTGCTCCAGCCAACACCGTGTGGGAGGAAACTGGGAAGGCTGTCCTGGTAGACAGGCACTTTGTCCTCTCACTCTGGAAAACTTTAAGGAAGATCTTGCATACATTTGGGCATATTCAGAGATGGGCTTGCAAAAGGTTAAACTGAGTTTTTTAGAAGTTATGAATTTGCTTTTCTCCCTTTGGGCATTCTCCAAATGACACTCTTTTTGGAAAAAAATTAAATTGTCTGAAACTCCATGAAATACACTTTAAAGTTGTAGTGGGTAATAAAAAATGTGGCATCTGTTTAACTGATCACAATTTCTACTGGAAGGATCTGTGAGCAGCATTTTTAAAAGCGTTTGCTTTGCCTTTGGTTTCTCTTTGTGTCCCATTTGAGTAATTTCCTCTCACATCCTTCTGTCCCTGGGCCTAGAAGCCTGGTAAATAAGCTGCCCCAGAGAGATCCAGGAGCCAGCAATATCCTGGAAACCTTAGGCCACGAGGTTAAGCACAAAACCGCTCTCTTTCCAGGAAGGAATGACTGAATCAGAGTAACGACCTTGGCTTTCAATTAGTCCTTGTCCAGCTTTCCCCACTCTTTTCCTCTCTGCTCCCTGCCCACATGCCCCAAGCTGTGGAGGAGCTGGACCTGCTCCAACTCTCCTGACCCTGGGACACTGCACAAGTGTATCCTGTCATTGGTGTGTGCCTCGGGACTTCATGGGCCTACAAAGCTGAGCTGAGTCAAGCTTCCTCCCCAGCTCCGAGAAGAATGTCTGTCAGGAAGCTCAAATATTTAGAGAATGTGAAATACAGGATTTTAATGGAAGCCTTTTTCACCTCCTCTAGAAAGAGGCTATAGAGTTAGTGGTTGGTCTGTCTGCAAATTATTCTTACTCACCCTTCCTAAATCACCCAAGGGCACAGTCCAAATATCCCTTCGCTGAGGATGGTTGTGAAGGATTCCGTGGGGTCTTTTCAAGACTTAATCCTTCCTGATTTCGACACAACAAGCTCTCGGTGCTTTTGTCTACCACAAAGAGATTTTGGCCGCAGGATTCTCTCCATAAATGCAGTCCAGTGGCTGTTGAAACGCGGGCACAGCTGTTAGTAAAGGGACCTGCCTCTGGATGTTCTTCTGCATTTATGGTGCCAGCCATGCTACAGGAAGACATCAGGCCGGATGTCAAAATGTGTTTCTAGATACTGTTTCTGGACTTGAGACCATGATGTTAGCAGCAGGACAGGGGAAACTCCAGTGCCTCTTTTGCTACTTGGCTCCAACACAAGTGGATCAAGTTTTCATTAACATTTTACTTTAAATTGCCATCCTTTCCATGGGAAGTGCCAAGCCCTCTCCAGTCAATGCAATAGTGATGTTGCCAAAAGCAAAATTACATGATTTTTGCTTTGTGTGGTATGGGCTGTTGGATGAGTTCTCTTCTTTGCTGAAATAGATACATATTTACACATATCATAATGAAGATGCTTGAGGCTGGGCGCACCGGCTCACACATGTATTTCTAGCACTTTGAAAGGCCGAGATGAGAGGATCACTTGAGCCCAGGAGTTCCAGACCAACTTGGGCAACACAGTGAGGCCTTGTCTCTACAAAAAAATTAAAATATTATCTGGGTGTTGGGGCACATGGCCATAGTCCCAGCTACTCCTCAGGTTGAGATGGGAGGATTGTTTGAGCCTGGGAAGTGAAGGCCTGCGTGACAGAGTGAGACTCTGTCTCAAAAGAAAAAAGTGCTCAAATTAAACATTAAAATAATGAAGTTGAGAGCATAATTCACATCTCTGGGCTACTGAGCTCCAACTACTTCACTGCTTTGGAATTAAAAAAAAAAAAATCTTGTGTAGCAGTATTGGCTTTTCCAGATGAAACTGGGCTATACAAACACACTTTGAGATTGTGTGATTTCACTTAAAAGGTGTGTCCTGGCTCAGAGACCTCATACAAAACCCAGTGCATTCTGAGAAACATAATTCTTACTCTTGGATCACTTTAGAAAAAAAGAGTTCAGGCTTATTTGAAGCCAGAACAAAAATTTTTTTTAGAGCCAAAACCTTCTGTGTGGTGATTGAGCCCGACTATTACTTCGTTGAATGGGAGTAAAGGCAGGGGAAGGGAGAAGCCACGAGACTAAAGCAAAGTTCACGGTGTGACCGCTGGGGAATGGATCTGAGTCACACGGCACCAAAGTATGTTCGCAGCAGCGACTCTGTATGGACCTGCAGCAACCTCAATTCTTGCAGCCCTGGAAGAGAAAAATTGACCAAGGGACATAAGGCAGAGTGAGAGACCGAGGCAAGTTTCAGAGCGGAAGTGAAAGTGTATTCAAAAGCTTTGGAGAGGAGTGAAAGGAAGTACAGTACACTCGGAAGAGAGCCAGGAGGGTGACTCGAGAGATCAAGTGCACAGTTTGACCTTTGACTCGGGATCTTATCTGTTGGCACACTTCCGGGTGGTCGCAACCCATCTGCCCGGATGCTTCCCTTGGGGCGGGCTGCCCGCAGACACAGTGGCCTGCCAGCACTTGAGAGGGGCCGCAGGCACGGTGTTTACTGAGGTCGTGCGCATGCTCACTTGAGGCGTTTTTCCCTTACCAGTCTCGCATTCCTAGAGGAAGGTCATATGCCACCAGTTAAACTCCGCCATTGTGCCTCTTAGTGCGCATGCTTCAGCCCACTTGCCAAGCTCCTGAGATCTCACTGGGAAGCTGCTGATGGCCCGTTTCAGGTGTTTCTATCTATCGGGAGACTGCCTTTCCCTAGTGCTGGCTGCGACCAATTATTATTAATATTTTAAAGAGACAGTTAACAACCGCCCGACCATCACCTGATGGTCGCCTGACATTCCTGGTCGGGGTGGGGAGCCCTTTCCTGCCCTGCTCATGTCTGACTACCTACAGTAACAAAAGTTCTTTGAGACTCATCCCCCTGCCTCGTTCCCTGGCTCCCCATCAGCACTGGCTGCTGCCTCTCCACTTGGGAGGAAGAAGGAGTGTGGAGAGACTGAGTAGGCAGGGAGAAGTGGGCAGTGAAAATTTGAACATATCTCCTTCAGTGTGGGATGTATGATTTGCAGGTGGGGAATAAATTGATAACATTTCTTTGACTTTGAAAATGCCTTTGACCCTTGCAACACAAAAACTTGCTTTGCTAGCTTGGAAGACACATACGACTACATCTGTTTGTAATGTTCAGACTAATCACTTTAGCCACCCCCACAGCCAAATTCACAGGAAGTTTGTCCCTCTTGAGATGTCCCACCTTGTTTATCTAAGAATTCTTGTGCTCTCTCAGTCTGAAGGGACTTGTTGTGGGCTGAAGAAGGAAAGAACCAAGGCTCCCCCGCCAGTCTTTCTCATTAACTGGTTGGGTTAGGGAATTCACCCTTAGGGAAGGATAAGTTTCTTTTGTCCTCTGACTCCACATCCAAACACTGCTCCTGGCCCATGGGGAGCTTTGGGGGAGGGTCTACTTGGACTTCTTTCCTGCCAGATCACCCCAGACTCAATCATCTCAGCCCATTAGAGAGCTTCTAATAGTGTGAATCTTCAAAAGGAAGGAGTCAGGATTGCTTGTGAACTCTTCCTCTCAGGAGGCTTCTTGACCTCTGCAAGTTCACTAGTCTCTTCCCAGAAGAGGGCAGTGGGATGGAGGAGGGACATGCTTATACTTGGTTTGGAAAATCTTCAAGCTTGTGAATGAATGTAGGTTTAACCTTTTCCCACTCCCAAGGAGAATTCTGTCCACAGTAGGAAGGTCTCACAAGATACAGGAGAGCTGTGATGTTTTGTTGTGTTAGGCACTAGAGAGTTTAAGGCTGTGGCAAGTGCTAGAAAGGCACAAAATTTAATCCTAAGAAGTTTACCACGACCTCAGCTATCTGCTCCAAGTAGAGGAGATACCTGGTAGCGGTGACATTAGTTTCGGAGTCTGCTCGCCTAGGCATGTGTGACTAACTGACAGTGTATAGAACCTAGTCTGTGACCAGTTTTCTTTTCCCCAAAATTTTATTTAAAAAATTTCAATCCTCCAGAAAAATCTCAAGAACAGCTCCATAATGGGCACTTATGACCTGCATACTTTTCTGTAAGTGTGTGATACTTCAATAAAAATTAAGAATAGTATGATAAATATTCATATATTCTTTAGCTAGATCCACCAATTTTAATGTTTGGCTACATTCAAATTCTTTTTCCTCTCTCCTCCACCCAGACACACACAGAGAGATACACACGAACATACACATATATTCATTATGTATTAAAATGTGTATATATATGCATATATATGCTAATTTTATTTAACTATTTGAGAGTATGTTGCAGACATCATGATTCTTCATCCTTAAATACTATTTATTGCCTAAAAATAGGACATTCTCCTATACAAACATAATCCTAGTATTACTTTGGGAAAGCAGAACATTGATACAAAACTATTATTAGATAGGTAGTCCACGTTAAAGTTTTCCTAAGTCCATTGAAGATGAATTTTTAAAATATCTAGGATACAATCAAGGATCACACGTTGCATTTAGTTGCCAAGTCTCTTTAGTATCTTTTAATCTAGAACAGTCCTCCTGACTTCTTTTTCGGTTTTTTATGACACTGACATTTTTGAGAAGTCTAGAGAATTTGAATATTTCTGATTTACAGAACTTGAATATTTCTGATTATTTCCTCAGGATGTATGTTAAACATTTTTGACAGGAATAGTACCTAGATTATATTGTTTACTTCCCATTTATTGTATTTCATGGTGGTGGGGTGGGGTAAGGGGAACCCAATGTCTGCTAGTCCCGTTATAGGTGATGTTAACATTCCATCATTCAATTAAGGTGACGTTGTTTGATTGTTCAGTTACAGTGATGTCAGCCAGATTTCTCCTCTATGACTAAAATACAACTCATCTTCCAAACGAATCTCATAAACATGACACAAGATTGAACATCATTAAAAACACACAAAAAGGAGTTTCAAAATGAAGGTGAAAGGAGAAAAGAGTCAGTGAACCTGAATAAAGATGAATAAAAACCATCTAATCTGAATATCATAGAAAAAAAAGACTAGACAAAAATGAACAGAGCCTCAGTAAACTGTAGGATGATATCCAAAAAGACCTAAGATACATGTAATTGTGGTTCCAAAAGGAGAAGACAGATATAATGAAGCAAAAAAAAAAAAAAAAAAATTTTTAACAAATAGTGACTGGATTTTCTAAAATTTGATGAAACACACAAATCTACATATTCCAGTTCAGAAAATTCCCTTATTTTTCCCAGCTCCCCTGCTCCATCCAAATATACAAAGAAGGCCCTACCTGAGCACATTAAAGTCAAACTGCTGATAACTACAGATGAAAAACTTTTGAAAGTAGCCAGAGAAAAATGAATTTACATTTTCTCTGTAAAATTTACATTTATATTACATGCAAATTGAAATTACGTGACTTATCAGAAATAATGGAGGCCAGAAGATAGTGGAATGGCAGCTTTTAAAGTGCGGAGAGGGACTTCTGGTTGCAGCTCCAACATTTAGAGAGCTTGGAAGTCACGATTTTCCTTTTTACAATAAGAAAACGCTGAACAAACTGAAAATCAGCACCTTTTCACGGGCTCCTCAGATAGCTGAGGTATCAAGGCAAACCCCGCCATGAGATCTGGGGAGACAGTTGCATCCACAGTCACAACCCAGATGTGTTTTCCCAGAGCAGAAGCCCCTGGAGCCATAAACCCCCCGGGGGCTTGAGTTGACTTTGTTCAAACTGGCAGGGACGAGTAAAGGTTGTGTAATTTTGATGGATTGCCAGATGCTGAGTGGACGAGTGTGAAAGTGGGAAGCTCCTGGGGGAGGCAGTCTTCGGCCCTCCTCGCACTGTACCGCTTTTACCGCCAGGAAATCACCAGGTTCTCACGGTGAAGAAAAAACAAAGAGCCAACAAAGGCGGTCTCATGGCTCTGGCAGGAGGGGAAGGGTGACCACAGTGAAAAGAACATTTTACACAACAAAATCCACTCTCCAAGATTCCCGGAGCTTTAACCCATGTGCAGGAAAGGCATTTCTCCTACGCCAGCTCCTCATCTCACCGGAGCTGGAAGTGGTGGTGGGAAAGTTGAGAAACACCTGCCAATGTCACAGCCCAGGGACCCAGGCCCACGACAAGACTGATTTGGCCGGGTGCGGTAGCTCACGCCTGTCATCCCAGCACTTTGGGAGGCTGAGGCGGGTGGATCACGAGGTCAGGAGTTTGAGACCAGTCTGACCAACATGATGAAACCCCATCTCTACTAAAAATACAAAAATCAGCCAGGCATGGTGCGTGCGCCTGTAATCCCAGCTACTCAGGAGGCTGAGGCAAGAGAATTGCTTGAACCCAAGAAGCAGAGGTTGCAGTGAGCCAAGATCACACCACTGCACTCCAGCCTGGGTGAAAGAGTGAGACACTGTCTCAAAAAAAAAAAAAAAAAAAAGAAAAAAGACTATGATTTAATCATGTGATTATAGATGACTTCCTCTCCTCTACACTTTGTCACTGTAGGGAACGAAGAAAAACTTCCTCTTTGCTCTCTGAAGGTTTGCTGACAATCAGCTGACAAAAGGCAGATGAATCGGAGACAAAGACACCAAATTCATTGTACTGTGCGTAGCATGGGGGACTTGCAGGAGAATGATCACCCAATAACCCAATGGAATCCAGATGTTTATATAACTTTCTTCATAGGGGAGGGGGCAAAGGGGAAATGTAGGTATTCTTTCTTATTTTTTCTAAATCTAATTTGAAAAACCATGGTATCTCTTTTGAGGATCAATAAATTATTATTATGGAGAATGAGTGGACCTGGGGATCAGAAGTTAATCTGTAAATGATTCTCTTTGGAATGTGAATGACCCTGAGAGACAGAAATCTCATGAAAAGGTCCATCCTGGTGTGGTTTCATTCCTCAGCCTTCTTCTCTGTCATAGACATTGAGATTTCAGGGAAGGGATGGGAAGCAATTGTTCTCCTTGGTGGGTCCAGTTTTTATGTAGCTAAGAAAAAACCCCTTCCAGCGTCTGCTGGTCTCTGAGCCTTAATTCAAAATACCCATCGTACTGGGGCAACATATTTTGGTGTGAAATTCTTCTGGTTTCCTCCACCACCATTCCAAAAGGGCTCCAGTGTAATTCAGAACAGTGTGTTACAGCTGAAACAGTTGAAGACACAAATTCTTTCTAAGGAGGAGACAAAAATAAGGACAATAGGAATTTGAAGCAAGGCCCTTGGCCCCTTAAAGTCTGGCTGAAAACATCACTGACATGGGGCAGATTGATTAACGGGAGAAGAGGCACACAGATTTATTGAGTGTGTATATGTGGGCGCCTTCAGAGTGAAGACCCAACCTCCCAGTGAAGTACAAAAGCTCGTATACCATCTTGAGATTACCGAAAGAATGGGGGCTTGGGTCCTGATCAAACAGGCTATGGTAGCAGGCAGAAGAGGAATTCTCTTGAGAGGATTGTTAGGAAGAATGAATGGATTCGGAAGTCTGAGACAGTCATTGTCCTTGTAACATGTCTGTTCAGGTGTGCTTACATTGTTGGACTTATTTTCTACAGTAGACAGGCAGACAAGGAACTTCAACTTAATGTGGCAGAGAAAGTGATGACGGAGGTCAGAGAGCCCTTGAAGTTTCTTCGGCTCAGCATGTCCAAAGCCCTGTTTTGGGGTATTGGTTTCTAAACCCCAGCATACAGAAAACGTTAAACATGGCCTAGCTTCCAGCCACATTAACATAAACCTCACACTAACGGGCTACTTACATCAGTTTCTATTACTCAATTACATCATGTTTGGCTTTCAAAAAATGTTATAAGCTATGCTAAAAGGCAAGAAAAAGCAAAGTCTGAAGAAATGAACAAGCATCAGAACCAGATCTGGATATGATACAAATGTTGGAATGATCAGACGGGGAATTTAAAATGACTGTGATTAATATGTGCAGGATTCTACTGCAAGGGCATAGAGTTAATGGAAGCTCAGAGATGGAAACTCAAAGAATCAAAAGAAAACACTAAAAATGTGCTGGGTGCAGTGGCTTGCGCCTGTAATCCCAGCACTTTGGGAGACCGAGGAGGGTGGATCACAAGGTCAGGAGATCGAGACCATCCTGGCTAACACGGTGAAACCCACAAAATATTAATTGGTCATGGTGGCACACACCTGTTGTCCTAGCTCCTCGGGAGGCTGAGGCAGGAGAACCCCTTGAACCCGGGAGGCAGAGGTTGCAGTGAGCCGAGACTACACCACTGCACTCCAGCCTGGGTGACAGAACAAGGCTCTGTCTCAAAAAAAAAAAGAAAAAGAAAAAAGAAAAAGAAAAAGAAAAAGAAAAAAAAATAAAAGAAAACACTAGAAATTAAATAAAAATACAGTAGCATAAATGATGAATGCTTTCTGGGAACAGTGGATCACACCTGTCATCTCAGCACTTTGGGAGGCTGAGATGGATGGATCACTTGAGCCCAGGAGTCTGAGACCAGCCTGGGCAACATGGCAAAGCTTCATCTCTACAAAAAATACAAAAATTAGCCAAGCATGGTGGTATGTGCCTGTAGTCCCAAGTACTCGGAGGCTGAGGCAGGACGATTTCTTGAGCCTGGGAGGTCGAGGCTGCAGTGATTGCACCACTGCACTCCAGCCTGGGCAACAGAGTGAAATTCTGTCTCAAAAAGTAAAAAAAAAAAAAAAAAAATATATATATATATATAAATATATATATATATATAAATATATATATATAAATAATAATGCCTTTGATGGGTTTATCAGTACACTGGACATGACTGGGAAAAAATCGTAAGCTTGAAGATAGATGGATAGAAACATCTCAGACAAAAATGCAAAGAGAGAAAAAATTTAACTAATAAAAGAACAGACTAAGTATGGGATTGTTACGGGAAAGGGGTCTCAGTCCAGACCCCAAAAGAGGGTTCTTGGATCTTGCACAAGGAAGAATTCAGGGCAAGTTCGTACAGTAAAGTGAAAGCAAGTTTATTAGGAAAGTAAAGGAACAAAAGAATGGCTACTCCATAGACAGAGCAGCCCCAGGGCTGGTGCTTGCCCACTTTTATGGTTATTTCTTGATGATATGCTAAACAAGGAGTGGATTATTCAAGCCTCCCCTTTCTAGATTGTATAGGGTAACTTCCTAATGTTGCCATGACATTTGTAAACTGTCACGGTGCTCGTGGGAATGGGGGTGTGGCAGTCAGGACGACCAGAGCTCACCCTCATGGCCATCTTGGTTTTGGTGGGATTCCGCCGGCTTCTTTTTTTTCTTTGTTTTTGAAACAGAGCCTTGCTCTGTTGCCCAGACTGGAGTGCACTGGTGCGATCTCAGCTCACTGCAACCTCCGCCTCCCAGGTTCAAGCCATTCTCCTGCCTCAGCTTCCCAAGTGACTGGGATTACAGGCATGTGTCACCATGTCCGGCTAATTTTTGTATTTTTAGTAGAGATAGAGTTTCACCACCTTGGCCAGGCTGATCTTGAACTCCTGACCTCGTGATCCACCCACCTCAGCCTCCCAAAGTACTGGGATTACACGCGTGATCCACCACATCTGGCCTCAGCTGGCTTCTTTCCTGCAACCTGTTTTATCAGCAAGGTCTTTGTGACTTGTATCTTGTGCTGACCTTCTATCTCATTCTGTGACTTAGAATGCCTTAACCGTCTGGGAATGCAGCCCAGTAGGTCTCGGCCTCATTTTACCCGGCTCCTATTCAAGTTGGGAGTTGTTCTGGTTCCAATGCCTCTGACAGGATAATTACAAAAGAAGTGACTTAGTGTAATTGGAATACCAGAAGGAGAAGAAAGATAGAATAGAGCTGAAGAGATATTTGAAGTAAAAGTGGCTGAGTACTTTTTCAAATTAATGACAGAACTAAACCACAGTTCCAGACAGCTCAGAATACCAAAGGATAATTACCAAGAATTCTACATCTAGGCATATTATATTCAAACTATAGAAAACCAAAGATAAAGAGACAGTCTCTAAAAAAAACCCTAAGAGCTGGGGTGGAGGGGAATCTTACCTACAGAGGAACAAGGATTAGAATTTTAGTGGACTTCTTAGAAACCAAAAAAGCAAAAAGATTGTTGAGTGAAATATTTGAAGTGTTGAAAGAAAAAAACCTTACCAGCTTGAAATTATACAGCCAGTGAAATTATCCATCAAAAGAGAAGGAAAAAATAGAGTTTCTCACACACATAAAAGCTAAGGGAATTTGTCACCCACAACATGTTCTGAAGAAATGTTCAAAGAAATTCATCAGGTCAGAAACTCAGATCAACATAAAGAAAGGACAAGTACTGGAGAAGAAATAAATGAAAGTAAAATAAAATGTTTTATTTTTCTTATTTTTAATTGATGTAATAATGCATTGGGCAATTATACAATGTGAATATAGGAAATTAATGACAGCTATATCATAAGGGATGGGAAAGAAGGGTTGGGAATACTTTATGAAAAGGTATTGGCACTACATGTGAAGTGTTATAGTGTTTTTTGAAGATACACTTAGATTATTTTAAAATGCATGCTGCGAACTCTAGAACAACCACTAAAAATTTAATAAAGAAGCATACTTGACATTTTGAGAGAAAGTAAAATACAAAATCCCATAAACTGCTCATTACAACCAGAATAGGTAAAAAAAAAAAGAGAGGAAAAATATAACAAAGAACAAAGGCAAAAAATAGAAAACAATATAGCTAGACAAATATAGTAGATATTAATCCAACTATGTAAATAATCAGTTTACATGTGAATTATCTAAATATATCAATTAAAAGAATGTCAGATTGGATTAAAAAAATAAGATTTAACTACATGTGTTCTATAAGAAAACTTTCCCTTTAAATGTAACGACTCAGCTATGTTAAGAGCAAAGGGATGAAGAAAGATGGACCTTGCTAACAGTAATCAATAGGAAGTTAAAATAGGTTTATTAATTTTGAACAAAAGAACAGCAAAATATGTGAGGTAAAAAACTGATGTAATTCAAGGAGAAATGGACAAAATCCACTCTTGTAGTTGGAGACTTCAACACACCTGTTTCAGGACTTGATAGATCAAGCAGACAGAAAATCAGTCAGGATATAGTTGCCCTGAATGGCACTATCAATCAACTTGACCTGAATGGCACTATCAATCAATCACCTTGATCTCATTGACATTTCTAAAATACTCCATCCAAAAACAGTAGACTGCACATTTTTCTCCAGCTTAAATGTGAT